>NC_057798.1:704086226-704391751 GCF_018294505.1 Triticum aestivum | reverse complement strand
TTTGTAAAAAGCAAAAGAAAATGATAAAAAACTTTAAAAATTAAAATCCTTTCAAATGTAGTTATGTTACTACATGTACTAGTTAGGAAAATTTAAAACTTAAATTTGGACATGTTTAAAAAGTGTAGGGAAATGTAAAACGGCTATAACTTTTGCATACGATGTCAGAAAAAACGTATAATATATCAAAATGTTCAGCACGAAAATCCGCATCCGATTTTGACTGCCTACGGTCTGTTTGCAAATTTTTAGAATCCTTAAATTCTAAAAGGAAAAAAAGTTATGCTCAAATTTCAGTTTTTTTTTTAATTTTCGTTAAATCTGGTCAAACTACTTATTCAAGAAGTATTAGTGTTACTAAATAATTATTCAAGAATATTAGTGTTACTAAATAATTATTTCAGTTTTTTTGAATTTTGGTCAAATCTGGTCAAACTGTGGTCAAACAATGGTCAAACTAATTATTCAAGAAATATTAGTGTTACTAAATAATTATTTCAGTTTTTTTGAATTTTGGTCAAATGTGGTCAAACTATGGTCAAACTACTTATTCAAGAAATATTAGTGTTACTAAATAATTATTATTTTTTAGAACAATAGTTTCAAAACCAAACAGTGAAATGTGTGACTTCATGCTCAAGCTAAATTCCTGAGGGTTAATAGGATTGACATCATACTATTGTTAGGAAAACAACAAGTGCAGACTTGAAAACGAGGGAGAATAGAACCCGGAAGTTAAGCGTGCTCAGGCTGTAGTAGTGAGAGGATGGGTGACCGTCCGGGAAGTTAGATGATTTGAAATGATGAGGGATGATTAGAGATTAGAGGTTAAATTGAGCAGTGATGAGGGGTGATTAGAGATTAGAGGTTAAAATAATTCAGAAATTTGAAAATTCGAAAATAAAAATTTGAAAAAAATCATAAAATTTTCTTTAGTACCGGATACAAAGTTTAATTCACTCAAATTATGTTATGAGGCAAATTTAAACGTACTATTATTTACTTGTTCTCAATCAAAACAGTTGAAACAATATTTTATTCAAGGTTCAAATACATTACTGGATGTAAGCTATAAATATAACAAAATCACCATTGAATAGTGCCGAAACTGCTAAATTTTTTTTCTAGCTCCCATTCCATAATGTTTTGCAACTTTGAATTTCGCATAGCAATAAAACATCACTCTCTTAGCATCCCATTTTTTTCAAAACTTTTAATGATGGTTTTCATGAGGTTTTCTTGATATGTTTGTTTTCATATGATATTCTTCGTAGGAGATGCTTGATATACACTCCACTTAGTTGGAGTCAAGAAATAAAGCACCCATGTTGGTGGCATTGATCACTCTGCACCGCCTGATCAGTACATTTGCCGGTGGAAATTAATATGTACACTTCATTAGTCATAGATCCTAGCTTTGCTTTTCTCAATGCATGGCATGGTAGGTGGATAGATCGATCGTACACATAATTTACTTCATATCATGTTAACTAGATGGATAGGTGCGCTTTGCTGCACCAGGTGAACGGTCACTTGATCATTTTGGTTAATGGTGTTGTGGATAGACCACTGAATTTTGCTAGTTTTTGTATGGACTTCTGCATCTTATCTTCACACAGACAAACGATGTGATGCTTGGCATTGTTCATTTTTACATTCCTATAAGCATGAGATTTTGTACCAATATGATGTATAGTGGATTATGGCAATATATGCATGCTAGGATTTAACTGGCCATGAGTATTAATTATTCACATGCACTTATATATACGCAGCTGAGCCTTCTTTGTGCTGCCACGTACAGCATAAGGGATTAATCACCAAAAAATTTGTTAATTAGGTAGACCCATAAACTGGCCGGGAAAATTAGGTCGCTTCGTTTAATCTAAGGTGCATGTGCGGATGCAATGCTCCTCACCACCCACCGTCCAGCCTCGTGTGAGTCACAAGCATGGTGTATGCATGCAAACAGCTATACAGCCAACGTACAGAAACAATTCATCTGACCAGTGGCCCTATTGTGATGGTGACAACCTGAGCGCTCCCAGCTATTTATTCCCAGGGAGCTTGGAGTTTTATTTTAAAGGATGTCCGTCCCATTTTGCGTTTGACAACGACGGTCGGATGCGGAGGTTTGGTTTCTGGGTGTATCTAAACCCTATAGGAAAGAAAATTAGTAATTCAATAAAAAGTCAAAAAAATGAAAATATTTTTTTAGTGAACTTGACCTTTCATTGTACTCGTGAGAAAAATTCCATCAATAGAAAATCTCTCTTTGACTTCTTTTCGGAAAAAGATAATTTTTTAGCTAAAATAGTACTCCGGTGATACTAGTGCGAATAGTGACCTATAATAGCAAATAAATTTTGTCTTTTTTGCCCTCAAGTCAATGTTGGTTTTTTTCTGAAAATTTATATACTAGTAGGAAAGGAAGTCAAGTTTATTCTAAAAAAAACTTCTAAACTATTTTCGCTTTTTTTAATTATTGAAAAAACTCTATATATGGGGTGTATATACAACCAGGTTCCAAAGTGTATTTCCCAACGACGGTCCACCTACTTAGGGCATCTCCAATGGCGACCAGTAAATTTCCTCCCGCATCCGTCCGCAGATGGGGGGAGAGGGGACCAGTCCGCGGACACCGATGCAGGAGGATGCCATCCAAAGTTAGCCACATACATTTCCAATTCTTTTTCAACAAACCAGATGAAATTCATGCAAACACAGTTGGATTTCATACAAACATGACAACTTTCATACAAACATGGTGGATTTAATTACTTTTCGAACATATATACAGGAGTACAAACACGGTGGGTCATTGACGCACCCGGGGACGAGGCCGGCGAGGCAGACCACAGGGCCGCCGTGTAGACGCGGCAGAGGCGGGTGGCAATGGAGAGGTCCTAGTCGGAGCTGGGCCGCGACAGCCGGCGCAGGGTGACGGGCGGACAGACGCGCGGACCACGGCCGTGAAGGGCCGCCTGTCACGCGAGGCCGCCGGGTCGGTGTAGGAGCCGACCAGTCGCGCCGGTGTTGGAGTAGAGGCACACAGTGGTCGACGGCGGCAGGTGACGCAAACTAATCTTAAATTGGAAAAGCAAAAATAAAACGCCGATCAAGATGATCGGCGGGAGAGAGAAAAACCCGGAGTAAGGGCTCTGGAAAAAGACGCTTTAGGGCAACCGGTCAACACGACCGGCGGACGAACCCTAGGTACGGGCAGTGGCCCCGGCGGCGGTCATGAAGATCAACCACCGGCGGCGGCACGGAGGGGAAGGGACGGGCGACGGCTAGTGTTGGATCGGTTAGGCTCATACCATGAGAATGATAGAGAGGGATTGGTGAAATAGTTGACGTATTGCTTAAGCCTTATGGGCATATATATAGAAGTACAAAACTTGAAGTAGAAGATAAGGCAGGACCAAATCCAGTCTATCTTGTACTTCATAATAATCGTATGCTCAACAGACGTGACGTCCGCCATCGCGTCGTGCATGTCCTACGTGACGGGGCAAGCGACGGCACCGTCGGTGGGGTGCTACGGCGGGGTGAAGATCCTGAGCGGCAAGGCGTCCGACGCGGCCGACCGGCAGGCGGCGTGCCGCTGCCTCGAGAACCTGGTGGGGAACTTCAAGGACATCAGAGAGTAACTCTAGCAGACCCTGTATACGTCACAAACCCGCAAAATTCTGGTGAGTATATGGACTCGCCCAATTTTCTGGACAGAACAGAGCCTGTATACTCGCCCGGCCCGTAAATTCTTTTACTCGGCCCACAAACCGCTCTCCCCTCCCCCCGAAGCAGTATATCTACGGGTTCGCGGGGCATATGCGGGTCGAAACCCTATCCCCCCACCGCCGCGTCTCGCCACAATTCCCCACTCCCCCCTCCTCACATTTCTCGCCACCGGTGAGCCCCCTTCCTCCTCCAGCCGCCATGTGGGGCCGCATGTGGAGCTCCGGCCGCAGCTCCGGTGGCAGCTCCGGCGGGGGCGGCGACCCCGAGCGCAAGCGGCATGTCCGCTCGGACGACGCGAGGAAGCGCGCAGCGAGGAAGTGGACGAACAAGGGCCTCGAGCCGCCGCCGAGCCTCCTCCTTCTCGAGACGGAGGAGTACGACCATCGGCATGGGCGTAAGCCACTAGTAGAAAAAGGGCCATTCGACCCGGTTCTAGAGGGCCTTTGGTCCCGGTTCTGAAACCGGGACTAAAGGGTCGTCACTAAAGGCCCCCCTTTAGTCCCGGTTCTTATACGAACCGGGATTAAAGGCCCTCCACGTGGCCGCTGTCTGGAGCTCCACCTTTAGTCCCGGTTGGTAACACAAACCGGGACTAAAGGTTTTTTTTTGAAATTTTTTCTCGATTTTCAAATTTCCGAATTATTTAACCTCTACTCTCTAATCACCCCTCATCACTGCTCAATTTAACCTCTATTCTCTAATGACCCCTCATCATTCCAAATCATCTAACTTCCTGGCCGGTCACCCATCCTCTCACTACTCTAGCCTGAGCATGCTTAACTTCCGGGTTCTATTCCTCCTCGTTTCCAAGTTTGCACTTGTTGTTTTCCTGTCAATAGTAAGATGTCAATCCTATTAACCCTCAGGAGTTTAGCTTGAGCATGAAGTCACACGTTTCAGTGTTTGAGTTTGAAACTATTATTCTAAAAACAATACTTATTTAGTAACACTAATATTTCTTGAGTAAGTAGTTTGACCATAGTTTGACCAGATTTGATCAAAATTCAAAGTACCGAAATAATTATTTAGTAACAATAATATTCTTGAATAATTATTTAGTACCATGAATACTTCTTCAATAAGTAGTTTGACCAGATTTAACCAAAATTAAAAAAAACTGAAATTTGAGCATATCTTTTTTTCCTTTTAGAATATGAGGATTCTAAAAAATTGCAAACAAGCCTATGGCTGTCAAAATCGGATGCGAATTTTCGTGCTGATTTTTTTGATATATTATGCATTTTTTTCGACATCGTATGCACAAGATATGGCCGTTTTACTTTTTCATAACACTTTTTTGCAAAACATGTCCAAATTTAAGTTTTTAAATTTTCCTAACTAACAGATGTAGTAACATATAACTACATCTGAAGGATTTTAATTTTTGAAGTTTTTATCATTTTCTTTTGCTTTTTACAAAACTAAAAAGGCGAATCGCGCGCGCGGGGGTGGGGGGGTAAGAGTTTGAAAATGGGACGTTTAGTACCGGTTTGAGGCACGAACCGGTACTAAAGCTCTAATCTTTAGTCCCGGTTTGAGACACGAATCGGGACTAAAGGGCATCGCACCCTTTAGTCCTGATTTGTGTCTCAAGCCGGGACTAAAGGGCTCATTTGAACCGGGACTAATGCCTTTAGCCGCACGAACCGGGACCAATGCTCACATCAGTCCCGGTTTGTGACTGAACCGGGACTAATGGGCTTATCTGGCCCGAACGAAAGCCCTGTTTTCTACTAGTACGCCCTCCTCGGCCGCGGGATCCTCCTCCGCTGCGAGATCTTCCCACACCGCGAGCTCTTCCTCTTTCGGCGCGGGGCTTCTCCCCGTGAAGAGGGAGTGGTCGGAGGAGCCGGAGGAGATCGAGGTCGTGGCCGTCAAGCAGGAGCCGGGGGAGATCGGGTGCCGCGGGGTCCCGCGGTCGTCGGGCCCGAAGATTTCGTGGCCGATGTCAACGCGGTCGCGGCCGCCATTGCCGAACAGAGCTTGCGTGAGGAGGCGGAGCGCCGGCGCCACGACGAGGGGCTCGAAGACCTCATCTTCAAGTAGGCGGTCGCGGCCAACCTTGCAGCGAAGGACAAGGACGACGAGTGGCGGCGCATCCGTGAGGAGCAGAGGGAGAAGTTCATCGGCCTCGCCAGCTCCGACGAGGACTAGAGCTCCTCCGCCGCGTCATCCTCGGCCGCGAGCTCGACCACTTTGGTATACCGGCCTCGCTGGAGCAGATTATTGATCGAATCATCAATAAAATAATGTGTTGAGCTTTATTTTGTATGAAATTCACTGTTATCAATAATAATAATAAACTAGTTTCATGCACGCATGTTGCTGCCGGCAATTTTAGCAAATGTTATTAACGTCTTTGAGACCAGCATATGGCACATTTCTGAAGTGATTTTGTACTGACTAAATGCAACGTAGAAAACTTGATGATGCCGATGTTCTTTACACCGGCAGAGACAACACAATTAGCTTGCATATATCTTTACGACACTAAATGAAGATTGGGTGTCTACCCCTTCCAAAACAATCTATGACTAAGCTCCCAAGAGTGGATAGGGAAAAAGAAAATTGATGGCATCTCGCTTAAAACAAAAGGAAACTACGGAGAGAAAAAAACGTATGCTCAGTTGCCATGGCAATCACTGTGATCTTACTATTTCTTACTACATACATATGCTTGTTGTGTAATAAAAATGTGCATACTAGAAAGTATGTGGTCAACAGTTCCGAGCTCTCGCATGAGTATCCAGTGATGCCATAATACCAACACACAAAATTCAAATTCAAAAGATTAAAAAATGAAAAAAACTGTGAATGTTCACATGTGTCTACCATCTCTAAAATTTTCAAATCCAAATTCAATCACCACATAGAGAAACAAAAAAAGACATATCTAAATATGAATACCGTTGAGTGGTGCAAGCAAAGCAAGCCCGTGAGTTTTATTCAGTTGCCTTGGTGCATTTGTTCTATCCAATGTAAGACCATGTGTAGGTCTACCATAAGTCTTAATAATCTATATGCTTTTGCTATTGCATTTTGTGAAATGTAGTTTCAAACTCAACAAGATCAAATCCACCCTACCAAAATTGGAAGATGATGATCTATGGGGTTCTATCGTTGTTCCGGTGCCAAAAAATACATTGAGCGTTGCAAACTTCAAGACCTCAACATTGCCCAGTGAGGACGATGAACTCTGTGGTTCAATAGCTACACCTCCACCAAAATACTCTAGGAAGCCTTTGAAGCCAGCAAGTAAAAACAACGATGACCTATGGGTGCCATCGCATCACCCCACCATCAACGAAAGCTCGGCATCTAGCATCATCAGGCCAATTCTAATCCATCCCTAGAAGTTAGTGCCCAAAAATCAATCCCTAAAACTTAACTCCAAAAATTCCTAGGTATTGGGAGGGTGACATCTAACCTATCCTCAAAACTTAGTTCATAAAACTTTCTTTGCCATTTCTTAATTTGTTTTGTAAACTTTAGACCCCATTTGAACTAATTTCTACAACATAGTAGTTCAAATATTGATGTCAATGATGCAAATATTTGAACAATATTTCAAACTCATTGTTTTCAAACTTACAAATTCAAATTTAAACACGTGGGGTCTAAATGAAGCAAATGTTCTAAATAAACATGATGATTCATGATAGATTTATTGTCCAAGACATTGCCCGTGGTGCTTCATAAGGTCTTCCCGTAGTTTCACATGAGTTTGCTTACCTTTGATTTGTTGATGCACTTCAAACCTATGAGTCTAGATGCATTACACAGAGGTGTGAAATGATCTTGATTGGGATCAAAATCCAAGTTGTGTGGTTGCCATCTCTCATTTTCTATGATCATGTTGTGAAAGATCACACAACATGTCATGAGAATAGTGACAAAGCAAGCTTGCAACACACAAAAATCCCTCGCAACATCTTTTCTCACAGATTCTTGAGCGAAGGCAAGGTGAGGTCTCTTCACTACTAGGGATAATCCTAGCAGTAGCGCTGGATTTATAGCTATCAGTAGCACTTGTACAAGCACTACCACTAAGGCGCTACAGCTAACTGGTAGTAGTAGCGCTGGTTTTCCAGCGCTACTGCTATACCTAGTTAGCAGTAGCGCTCGGTCTGGAATAGCGCTACTGATAATAGTAAGTAGCAGTAGCGTTTCTTATGAAAAGCGCTACTACTTAATTTTCCTATATTTTTTAAAATGCAGCTTATTGTCGCTATATTTGTATAGGTTTTATATAAAGTACTTTCATCATATGATTTTATGATCATGATTAGTTATTATATATATCAGTGGGCGAAATGAACGTGGATTAGATTCAAGTGGAGGCAACATGTGGTGCACATATCAAAAGTACTACTGCTTAGTACTTTCGATATGTGCACAACATGTTGCCTCCACTTGAATCTAATCCATGTTCATTTCACCCACTGATGTATATAATAACTCATTATGCTCATATAACAACTTAGCATCATGCATCATCATCATAATATATAACTCATCATTGTTATCATAATAACAAGTCCTACTCATCATCATCATCATCATCATACAACTTCTACTCGTTATCATAATAACAAGTCATACTCATCATCATCTTAGTCATCTAACCAACCCCATTTAATTGTTCTTAGCACATGATCATGAGTATTAGCTAGGACCTACTACCCTCTCTAAGGTAAAATAGCATAAAACAAGAGTGGCCCTGACGCTCCATTATGGAGAATGGAGATTATCCTGTCTCCAATTCTTGCGCTTCGCACAATGTTGCTTCCAAGTAGCTCCCTATGATTGTCCACACATTTTTTCCATTCTTTGATTGTCATGTCTTCATCGGTTTTAGAAATCCGGTATGAACAACGGTGAAGCCTAGGATGACCTGGCCATAAGCTAATAACATCAAGCCGACCTTTCAAAAACATCAGATTAGACACACAATCCTTCAGGATTTTTTGTTGAAAAAACATAATAATAACATTATGGTTAGCAATGTAGTTTAGCTTTAGAAGAATAGATGCAAAATGCATGGGTGTCGACATAGTAAAAATCTTACCATGCCATCTCCATGGATGTTACTGTAGTTCAACACGCGCACTAGTGGCACATATTGACCATAATGTGCAGGAGTTTCATAATTGATATTATAATTCTCAACATCAATAATAAATGAGATAAGATGATCTTTCTCCTCATAAGTTAAATCAGCGCCATTAATGTAGTAGGTTCTGTCTACCATCTTCCGTATATTTTTTGAAGAATGAAAATAAGTTGTCATTGAAAATAAGCTGTCAACTATTCTGAAATAAGTTCTCAACTATTTTGAAATAAAAAATATAAATTACTTAATAAATATGTTTGAGAAACTCACATAGAGGTAGAAGCGGAAGCGTGTCAACAAGGACCCAAATGCCATCGTCATGATCACCAAGAACGAAGGTGACATACATACCCTCCTGAAAATCATATGCCTTGCACAGTGCTTCCCAATTCGAGCAACCAAAATGGGGTACACTCTCCGAATTGTATAGCTTACAGCAAAATCATAACCATGATGGGTCCTGAGATGAACTATCTTTGTCTCCATATTGTTATGATCTTCGAAATCCAGATGCTCCAAGACATAGCGTCTTGCATGGCATGGGATAAGCTAGTCGAATTGTAAAAGACAAAAATTACACATTGAAGAAGCATAAGTCATGCTTAATTACGAAAAAAGACTTGTCATTGTGTACTGTTTCAACATCGAACGTCTCGTCGAGATTAACACTGAAGTGTCGACCGTCTACCAGGTGAGGCCTATCGCACAGACCCTGGTCGTCGCCGCAGTAGTCGCACTCCGGGATCCTATCATCGTCGTCAGACATTTCCTATGTCCATAATTCAAAGATTAAACTTGTAAAATTCAATATATGTACACCAAAAATTAAATTAGATCATTATTATTCATCACGGTTTGGTTGTTGGTCTGTCGAGTCTTTTCTTGAATTTCGACCGTCGGTGATGGTCGTTACTCCTCCTTCCCCAAGTGCATAACAAAGGTCTAGCACAAGGAGAAGAAGGATAAACGACCCCCACGACAACAGTCGGGATTCTTCGTCCGCTCTCATATATGGTGGACACTCCCTCACTGATTTTTCGACCGTCGGTGATGGTCGTTACTCCTCCTTCCCCTAGTGCATAACAAAGGTCTAGCACAAGCTGAAGAAGGAGAAATGACCCCCACGACAACAGTTGGGATTCTTCCTCACTCATTTTCTGACCGTCATGTATGGAGCCTTGACAGACCTAAAGTCAATCCGAAATGTTGTTTAATTATCTTTCTAGAAAATCCGGGCGCCTTGATATTTCCTACATATTCTAGCATAAGTCATTCCAAAATTCAAGGAATAATCCGGCATGACCTTTGCTAGAAAGGACATATCGAGCGCCTGAAATTTGCCGGAATGGAAATTAATCGACACTTCGGCAAAACATAGGCCACTTGGAGGTGTTTGGCTGGTCATCACATTGTCATAGCTATCCATCCATCCATCTATCTATATGGGGATTTGGCTGGTCTCACCTCGAGGTCGGAGGGGGTCGGTTACGGGGACGACGACGGCCGGGATGATGCAGGGGCTCCTTGATTTCTACAAAAACAAAATATACACAAAAACATTATTAAAACCATATGTCTAAAACAAAAACAAAATTTGTAAAACCAAGTTCTAACCCTAAAAATTTGTAAAACATAGTTCTAATCATCGACATGGGCATTTTCATATTTAATTTGATACCTATAATACTTAAAGATAATGGGTTCAAAAGACCAAGATCAAACGAATAAAAAATCAATTGTACTCAAAAGACCTACATTTACTGAATTGTTTCTAATTTTCTGTTCTATTCTACATTTACTAATTTTCTATTGTATTCAAAAGAAGAAAATTTACTAAAAATTTCCTATTCTATTCAAATGAAGTACATTTACTGATTTTCGTCTATTCTATTCAAAAAACCTACATTTAGGGCACAGGGCGGTCGGAGGAGGTGGGAGGAGGGCATCCGGCGGCGGCGGCGGGAGGAGAGAGGAGGGCCACCAGAGGGAGGAGAGAGGACGACGGCGAGAGGAGGAGGGAGGCAGATACCTAGCCTCCGCCGGAGGGAGGAGAGAGGAGTGACGGCGGGCAATGGCGGGGATGGCGCGTGGTGGCAGAGAGAGCGAGTGAGAGAGTGTGAGCGGAGAGTGAGGACGCGGGATGGATAAGGTGCCCATAGTAGTAGCGCTGGTTGGTAGACAAGCGCTACTGCTAAAGGCCTAGCAGCAGCGTTGTATTTTGGGTCGCGCTGCTACTACAGCTAGCGTCGGTGGGCTCATTGGGTCCCACTTATGAGTAGCACTCTTTTCATTTCTAACGCTGCTACTAAGGCATCACTTGTAGCGCTGCCCCGGAGCAGCGCTGCTCTAGCAGCAGTGCTTGTTATTTTCCAGTGCTACTACTGATGTCCTACCTATAAGCATTTCCCTAGTAGTGCTTGTTGCCTTCCGCATTTCAATTTTTCTTGACAAATGTGGACCATGAAGGGTAGGTACCATCTGCTAGGTCATATCACTTATCACACTAGTGACCGGTAACTTCCACGTTGCAAGATGAAGTTTCCCCTGCAACAAGCCTTACAAAAAGACTTGTTCTTTGCAGGACATTGTTTTTATTGTGAGATCTAGGCATACCAAAGTATCAATGCCAAATCCATTGATCATCGGAGGCAACAACTTTGAGTATGATGGTTAGATCATGCAAAATCCTAGTAAACTGCCCACTCCATCTCGAAGGACAATTGTTCGATGTCTAGTGCAAGCAATCGATGTTTCCAAGCGTCCTAGGGAACCCTCTCATTGCACCAATATTCAGTAGCCTTGTTGTGCCATTTTCATTGGATGCTATTAGGTACTATTCTCCGAACATCTCAACCACATGCTTTGCAAACCTCTTTATACAAGTAATGATAAGATCTTTGCAAATTTGGACATATTCATATGCCAAGTCACTTGGGACTGCATATGCCAACACATGCATTGTTGCACAACACTTCTAAATTGCAGTTGTACTAAGTTTTTGTTGGAAATATGCCCTAGAGGCAATAATAAATTAGTTATTATTATATTTCCTTGTTCATGATAATCATTTATTATCCATGCTATAATTGTATTGATAGGAAACTCAGATACATGTGTGGGTACATAGACAACACCATGTCCCTAGTAAGCCTCTAGTTGACTAGCTCGTTGATCAACAGATGGTTACGGTTTCCTGACCATGGACATTGGATGTCGTTGATAACGGGATCACATCATTAGAAGAATGATGTGATGGACAAGACCCAATCCTAAGCCTAGCACAAAGATCGTAGTTCGTATGCTAAAGCTTTTCTAATGTCAAGTATCATTTCCTTAGACCATGAGATTGTGCAACTCCCGGATACCGTAGGAATGCTTTGGGTGTACCAAACGTCACAACGTAACTGGGTGGCTATAAAGGTGCACTACAGGTATCTCCGAAAGTGTCTGTTGGGTTGGCACGAATCGAGACTGGGATTTGTCACTCCGTGTGACGGAGAGGTATCTCTGGGCCCACTCGGTAGGACATCATCATAATGTGCACAATGTGACCAGGGGGTTGATCACGGGATGATGTGTTATGGAACGAGTAAAAAGACTTGCCGGTAACGAGATTGAACAAGGTATCGGTATACCGACGATCGAATCTCGGGCAAGTACAATACCGCTAGACAAAGGGAATTGTATACGGGATCGATTGAGTCCTTGACATCGTGGTTCATCCGATGAGATCATTGTGGAACATGTGGGAGCCAACATGGGTATCCAGATCCCGCTGTTGGTTATTAGCCGGAGAACGTCTAGGTCATGTCTGCATGGTTCTCGAACCCGTAGGGTCTACACACTTAAGGTTCGATGACGCTAGGGTTATAAAGGAAGTTTGTATGTGGTTACCGAATGTTGTTCGGAGTCCCGGATGAGATCCCGTACATCACGAGGAGTTCCGGAATGGTCCGGAGGTAAAGATTTATATATGGGAAGTCCTATTTTGGCCACCGGAAAATATTCGGGATTTTTCGGTATTGTACTGGGAAGGTTCTAGAAGGTTCCGGAGTGGGGCCCACCTGCATGGGGGGACCCACATGAACATGGGTAGTGGGGGCAAGGCCCCACATCCCTGGTCAAGGCACACCAAGATCCCCCTTAGAAGGAATAAGATCATATCCCGAAGGGATAAGATCAAGATCCCTAAAAAGGGGGGATAACAATCGGTGGGGAAGGAAATGATGGGATTTCTTTCCTCTCACCTTTGCCAACGCCCCAATGGACTTGGAGGGCAATAAACCAGCCCCCTACACCCCTATATATAGTGGGGAGGCGCATGGGAGCTTCACCCAAGTTCTGGCGCAGCCCTCCCCCTCTCCCAAGTCCTCCTCCTCTCCCGCGGTGCTTGGCGAAGCCCTGCAGGATTGCCACGCTCCTCCATCACCACCACACCGTTGTGCTGCTGCTGGATGGAGTCTTCCTCAACCTCTCCCTCTCTCCTTGCTAGATCAAGGCATGGGAGAAGTCACCGGGTTGTACGTGTGTTGAACGTGGAGGTGCCGTCCGTTCGGCACTAGGATCTTCGGTGATTTGGATCACGACGAGTATGACTCCATCAACCCCGTTCACTTGAACGCTTCCGCTTAGCGATCTACAAGGGTATGTAGATGCACTCTCCTTCCCCTCGTTGCTAGTTTCTCCATAGATAGATCTTGGTGACTCGTAGAAAAATTTTGAATTTATGCTACGTTCCCCAACAGTGGCATCATGAGCTAGGTCTATTGCGTAGATTCTTTGCATGAGTAGAACACAAAGTAGTTGTGGGCGTTGATTTTGTTCAATATGCTTACCGTTACTAGTCCAATCTTGTTCGATGGTATTGTGGGATGAAGCGGCCCGGACCGACCTTACACGTACTCTTACGTGAGACAGGTTCCACCGACTGACATGCACTTGGTGCATAAGGTGGCTAGCGGGTGCCAGTCTCTCCCACTTTAGTCGGAACGGATTCGATGAAAAGGGTCCTTATGAAGGGTTAAATAGCAATTGGCATATCACGTTGTGGTTTTGCGTAGGTAAGAAACATTCTTGCTAGAAACCCATAGCAGCCACGTAAAACATGCAAACAACAATTAGAGGACGTCTAACTTGTTTTTGCAGGGTATGCTATGTGATGTGATATGGCTAAGAAGAATGTGATGAATGATATGTGATGTATGAGATTGATCATGTTCTTGTAATAGGAATCACGACTTGCATGTCGATGAGTATGACAACCGGCAGGAGCCATAGGAGTTGTCTTAATTTATTGTATGACTTGCGTGTCATTAAACAACGCCATGTAATTACTTTACTTTATTGCTAACCGGTAGCCATATTAGTAGAAGTAATAGTTGGCGTGACAATTCATGAAGACACGATGATGGAGATCATGATGATGGAGATCATGGTGTCATGCCGGTGACGATGATGATCATGGAGCCCCGAAGATGGAGATCAAAAGGAGCAATGTGATATTGGCCATATCATGTCACTATTTGATTGCATGTGATGTTTATCATGTTTATGCATCTTATTTGCTTAGAACGACGGTAGTAAATAAGATGATCCCTCATTAAAATTTCAAGAAAGTGTTCCCCCTAACTGTGCACCGTTGCGAAAGTTCGTCGTTTCGAAGCACCACGTGATGATCGGGTGTGATAGATTCTTATGTTCACATACAACGGTTGTAAGCCAGATTTACACACGCGAAACACTTAGGTTGACTTGACGAGCCTAGCATGTACAGACATGGCCTCGGAACACAAGAGACCGAAAGGTCGAGCATGAGTCGTATAGTAGATACGATCAACATAAAGATGTTCACCGATGATGACTAGTCCGTCTCACACGATGATCGGACACGGCCTAGTTGACTCGGATCATGTAATCACTTAGATGACTAGAGGGATGTCTATCTGAGTGGGAGTTCATAAGATGAACTTAATTATCCTGAACATAGTCAAAAGATTCTTGCAAATTATGTCATAGCTCGCGCTTTAGTTCCACTATTTTAGATATGTTCCTAGAGAAAATTTAGTTGAAAGTTGATAGTAGCAATTATGCGGACTGGGTCCGTGAACTGAGGGTTGTCCTCATTGCTTCGTAGAAGGCTTATTTCCTTAATGCACCGCTCGGTGTGCTGGACCTCGAACGTAGTCTGTGGATGTTGCGAACATCTGACATACACGTTTTGATAACTACGTGATAGTTCAGTTAAATGGTTTAGAGTAGAGGCACCAAAGACGTTTTCAAAACGTCGCGGAACATATGATATGTTTCGAGGGCTGAAATTGGGATTTCAGGCTCGTGCCCACGTCAAGAGGTATGAGACCTCCGACGATTTTCTTAGCCTGCAAACTAAGGGAGAAAAGCTCAATCGTTGAGCTTGTGCTCAGATTGTCTGAGTACAACAATCACTTGAATCGAGTGGGAGTTGATCTTCCAGATGAGATAGTGATGTTTCTCCAAAGTCATTGCCACCAAGCTGCTAGAGCTTCGTGATGAACTATAACATATCAGGGATAGATATGATGATCCTTGAGGTATTCGTGATGTTTGACACTACGAAAGTAGAAATCAAGAAGGAGCATCAATTGTTGATGGTTGGTGAAACCACTAGTTTCAAGAAGGGCAAGGGCAAGAAGGGATACTTCATGAAACGACAAATCAGTTGTTGCTCTAGTGAAGAAACCCAAGGTTGAACCCAAACCCGAGACTAAGTGCTTCTGTAATAAGGGGAACAGCCACTGGAGCAGAATTACCCTAGATACTTGGTAGATGAGAAGGCTGGCATGGTCGATAGAAGTATATTGGATATACATTATGTTAATGTGTACTTTACTAGTACTCCTAGTAGCACCAGGGTATTAAGATACCGGTTCGGTTGCTAAGTGTTAGTAACTCGAAATAAAAGAGCTACGGAATAAACGGAGACTAGCTAAAGGTGAGCTGATGATATGTGTTGGAAGTGTTTCCAAGTTTGATGTGATCAAACATCGCACGCTCCCTCTACCATCAAGATTAGTATTAAACCTGAATAATTGTCATTTGGTGTTTGCGTTGAGTATAGACATGATTGGATTATGTCTATCACAATACGGTTATTCATTTTAGGAGAATAATGGTTACTCTATATATTTGAATAATACCTTCAGTGGTCTTGCACCTAAAGGAATGGTTTATTGAATCTCGATCGTAGTGATACACATTTTCATGCCAAAGATATAAGATAGTAATGATAGTACCACTTACTTGTGGCACTGCCATGTGAGTCATATTGGTATAAAACGCATGAAGAAGCTCCATGTTGATGGATCTTTGGACTCACTCGTTTTTGAAAAGTTTGAGACATGCGAACCATGTCTATTGGTGTATACGCATGAAGAAACTCCATGCAGATGGATCGTTTGGACTCACTTGATTTTGAATCACTTGAGATATGCAAATCATACCACATGGGCAACATGACTGAAAAGCCTCGTTTTTCAGTAAGATGGAATAAGAAAGCAACTTGTTGGAAGTAATACATTTTGATGTGTGCAGTCCAATGAGTGCTGAGGCACGTAGTGGATATCGTTATGTTCTTACTTCACGGATGATTTGAGTAGATACTGAGTATATTTACTTGATGAAACACAAGTCTAAATTATTGAATGGTTCAAGTAATTTCATAGTGAAGTTGAAGATCATCGTGACAAGAGGATAAAATGTCTATAATATGATCATAGAGATGAGTATCTGAGTTACGAGCTTTGGCACGCAATTAAGACATTGTGGAAATTGTTTCACAATTAATACCGCCTGGAACACCATAGTGTGATGGTGTGTCCAAACATCATAGTTGCACCCTATTGGATATGATGCGTACCATGATGTCTCTTATCAAAATACCACTATCGTTCATGGGTTAGTCATTAGAGACAACCGCACTCACTTTAATAGGGCACCATGTAATTCCATTGAGACGACACCGTTTGAACTATGGTTTGGAGAAACCTAAGCTATCCTTTCTTAAAAGTTTGGGGCTGCGACGCTTATGTGAAAAAGTTTCAGGTTGATAAGCTCGAACCCAAAGCGGATAAAATGCATCTTCATAGGACACCCGAAATAGTTGGGTATACCTCCTAATTCAGATCCGAAAGCAATAGGGATTGTTCCTTGAATCGGGTCCTTTCTCGAAGAAAGGTTTGTCTCGAGAATTTAGTGGGAGGATGGTGGAGACTTGATGAGATTATTGAATCGTCACTTCAACAAGTGTGTAGCAGGGCACAGGAAGTTGTTCCTGTGGCGCCTACACCAATTGAAGTAGAAGCTTATGATAGTGATCATGAAGTTTTGGATCAAGTCACTACCGTACCTCGTAGGGTGACAAGGATGCGTACTAATTCAGAGTGGTACAGTAATCCTGTCTTGAAGGTCATGTTGCTAGACAACAATGAACCTACGAGCTATGGAGAAGCGATGGTGGGCCCAAATTCCAACAAATGGTTAGAAGCCATGAAATCCGAGATAGGATCCATGTATCAGAACAAAGCATGAACTTTGGTGGACTTGCCCGATGATCGGCAAGCCATTGAGATAAATGGATCTTTAAGAAGAAGACGGACGTGGACGGTAATGTCACCGTCTATGAAGCTCGACTTGTGGCGAAGAGTTTTTCACAAGTTCAAGGAGTTGACTACGATGAGATTTTCTCATCCGTAGCGATGCTTAAGTCCGTCGGAATCATGTTAGCATTAGCTGCATTTATGAAATCTAGCAGATGGATGTCAAAACGAGTTTCCTTACCAGTTATCATAAGGAAAGGTTGTATGTGATATGATCAAAAAGGTTTTGTCGATCCTAAGGATGCTAAAAGGTATACTGGCTCTAGCGATCCTTCTAAGGACTGGAGTAAGCATCTCAGAGTTGGAATATGCACTTTGATAAGATGATCAAAGATTTTGGGTTTATACAAAGTTTATGAGAAACTTGTATTTCCAAAGAAGTGAGTGGGAGCACTATAGAATTTCTGATGAGTATATGTTGTTGACATATTGTTGATCAGAAATGATGTAGAATTTCTGGAAATCATATAGGGTTATTTGAAAAGTGTTTTTCAATGGAAAACCTGGATTAAGCTACTTGAACATTGAGCATCAAGATCTATGAGGATAGATCAAAAAACGCTAAATGGTACTTTCAAATGAGCACATACCTTGACATGATCTTGAAGGTGTTCAAGATGGATCAGTCAAAGAAGGAGTTCTTGCCTGAGTTGTAAGGTATGAAGTTAAGAGTTAAAGCTCGACCACGACAGAAGATAGAGAAAGGACGAATGTCGTCCCCTATGCTTCAGACATGGGCTCTATAGTATGCTATGTTGTGTACCGCACCAGAAGTGTGCCTTGCCATGAGTCAGTCAAGGGGTACAAGAATGATCCAGGAATGGATCATTGGACAGCAGTCAAAATTGTCCTTGTAACAAATAAGGACATGTTTCTCGAGAGGTGATAAAGAGTTCGGCGTAAAGGGTTACGTCGATGCAAGCTTTAACACCTATCCGAGTGACTCTGAGTAGCAAACCGGATACGTATAGTGGAGTAACCATTTGGAATATCTCCAAGTGGAGCGTGGAAGTAGCATTTACAATATGACCTAGAGATTTGCGAAGTACATACGGATCTGAATGTTGCAGACCCATTGACTAAAACCTCTCTCACAAGCAAAACATGATCAAACCCCAGAACTCATTGAGTCTTAATCACATGATGATATGAACTAGTTTAGACACTAGTAAACTCTTTGGATGTTGGTCACATCGCGATGTGACCTGTGAGTGTTAATCACATGGCGATGTGAACTAGATTATTGACTCTAGTGCAAGTGGGAGACTGTTGGAAATATGCCCTAGAGGCAATAATAAATTAGTTATTATTATATTTCCTTGTTCATGATAATCATGTATTATCCATGCTATAATTGTATTGATACGAAACTCAGATACATGTGTGGGTACATAGACAACACCATGTCCCTAGTAAGCCTCTAGTTCACTAGCTCGTTGATCAACAGATGGTTATGGTTTCCTGACCATTTACATTGGATGTCATTGTGATGGACAAGACCCAATCCTAAGCCTAGCACAGAGATCGTAGTTCGTATGCTAAAGCTTTTCTAATGTCAAGTATCATTTCCTTAGACCATGAGATTGTGCAACTCCCAGATACCGTAGGAATGCTTTGGGTGTACCAAATGTCACAACATAACTGGGTGGCTATAAAGGTGCACTACAGGTATCTCCGAAAGTGTCTGTTGGGTTGGCACGAATCGAGACTGGGATTTGTCACTCCATGTGACAGAGAGGTATCTATGGGCCCACTCGGTAGGACATCATCATAATGTGCACAATGTGACCAAGGGATTGATCACGGGATGATATGTTACGGAACGAGTAAAGAGACTTGCCGGTAACGAGATTGAACAAGGTATCGGTATACTGACGGTCGAATCTCGGGCAAGTACAATACCGCTAGACAAAGGGAATTGTATACGAGATCGATTGAGTCCTTGACATCGTGGTTCATCTGATGAGATCATTGTGGAACATGTGGGAGCCAACATGGGTATCCAGATCCCGCTGTTGGTTATTGGCCGGAGAACGTCTAGGTCATGTCTGCATGGTTCTCGAACCCGTAGGGTCTACACACTTAAGGTTCGATGACGCTAGGGTTATAAAGGAAGTTTGTATGTGGTTACCAAATGTTGTTCGGAGTCCCGGATGAGATCCCGGACATCACGAGGAGTTCCGGAATGGTCCGGATGTAAAGATTTATATATGGGAAGTCCTATTTTGGCCACCGGAAAATGTTCGGGATTTTTCGGTATTGTACCGGGAAGGTTCTAGAAGGTTCCAGAGTGGGGCCCACCTGCATGGGGGGACCCACATGAACGTGGGTAGTGGGGGAAAGGCCCCACATCCCTGGTCAAGGCGCACCAAGATCCCCCTTAGAAGGAATAAGATCATATTCCGAAGGGATTAGATCAAGATCCCTAAAAAGGGGGGGATAACAATCGGTGGGGAAGGAAATGATGGGATTTCTTTCCTCCCACCTTTGCCAACGCCCCCAATGGACTTGGAGGGCAAGAAACCAGCCCCCTCCACCCCTATATATAGTGGGGAGGCGCATGGGAGCTTCACCCAAGTTCTGGTGCAGCCCTCCCCCTCTCCCAAGTCCTCCTCTCCCGCGGTGCTTGGCGAAGCCCTGCAGGATTGCCACGCTCCTCCATCACCACCACGCCGTTGTGCTGCTGCTGGATGGAGTCTTCCTCAACCTCTCCCTCTCTCCTTGCTGGATCAAGGCATGGGAGAAGTCACCGGGCTGTACGTGTGTTGAACGTGGAGGTGCCGTCCGTTCGGCACTAGTATCTTCGGTGATTTGGATCACGACGAGTACGACTCCATCAACCCCGATCACTTGAACGCTTCCGCTTAGCGATCTACAAGGGTATGTAGATGCACTCTCCTTCCCCTCATTGCTGGTTTCTCCATAGATAGATCTTGGTGACTCGTAGGAAAATTTTGAATTTCTGCTACGTTCCCCAACAGTTTTCTCACAGCATCCACCCTTTGCAAGAGGCAATAATCATGTACTTCGACCGCAGTCCTAGAAAGAGCATCGTCGGCATTCATAGACATCGTGTGAACAAGTTTTCCTGATACACTAAACTTTCCATGAAATAGTATCTCATGATTTTGGCATATGCATATTCCCTATTATGACGAATGTACCTATGACCGATCTAAGAACTGCTTCTTCCTCCACGATCATCATCAAGACCATATCAAATTAATCATCATCTTTCCTCCTCCGATGATGATGATTCGTCAAAGAACTCTTGCGCAAGCCAGTGGCGGAGCTTCATGGGGGCTAACCTAGGCCATGGCCCCCTAGCTCACAAGAAAACAAGCCTATATCCCTTTGTATTAGGCATATTTTTCACCAAAAGTAGGTTCAAAACAATTATGTTTGCCCCCCCCCCATATTTTTGGCTCAAGCTCCGCCACTGGCACAAGCCACTTGTGGACCACTTGTCGAATAGGTTGAGGGCATGACAGAGGAGGTCATGTGGTGGCTGGTTCAGTGAGTCATCTCAGCTTGTTTCACCCGGAGGAAGTTGTCACCCTATCATGTGCTCCCTGATCGACACGACATGGGAGCTTGTTATTTCTTGGGTCAAAAGGCGGTGGTGGAGAGAGCGGCACAACAACGGAGGACATCAGGGTAAGTTGAGGGCATTGGCGACGTCTACTTATAGGTAGGGCACGAACATTATGCAACATGTAGCTCAAGTGATGAGGATCGGCGGTCTGGTTCTCGGATCCATACTATGACAAGGCAGTGGTTGTGGACCAGGTTGGGAGGTGATTCCATTTGTGGCGAGCAACAAGGGAAGGCAGGGCAAGGTCAGTGGGGCGGATTGGGGTGTGTTAGCCAGTGGCGTGGCTAGAGACAAGCCCGGTGCGGTGAATCGAAGTGGTAGTGTGTGTGGCAATTGGAAATGTAAGTTGCCTCCCGCATGAATTTGGTCCATTAGAAGATTGATTGGATAGCTCACTTAGCCCCGATAATATTGGGAGGGGGCTTGATATGATCGACAACTATTTGGGAGTTATAGACTTTTGGGGATGTGTCAGATATGTCTAATTCCCCAAAAGTGGTAGTTTTCTTGGAGTTATTTTCTTGGGGGTGGATTAGAGTTGTCCTCAGGCCGAGTTTGGGGAACCAAAACCTGGTATTAAAAAATAGAAAGGACTATATCAACTGGTGGGCTATAGAGCCCCATAACACGAGTTGTGATAGAAGGATGGATGGTTATTTTTTAGACAAGTCCTTATTTTGTAAACATGCCAATCATTTACACGGACAAGGATTTACATCATTTCACAATTCTGTGTTACGGTAGCTCATAACATTGAAGTATTTCACAAGGATGGTGACTTCGATATTGTTTTGTTGATTTTGAATTTGTTGTGTGCTTTGGGATAATTTTCTTATGTACAACTTGTTTTTGTACAAAACAGATAATGCAAGTTTTTATTAAAAAATAAGAACAAGAAACAATAGTTGACTATCATTTTCATTAGGAAGGGGGAGAGTGAACTACAAGCAAATGGTGAAGAAACAAGAACAAGATTTTGTTACACCAAAGGGAAAGATCAGCCAAAACCTCCTCCACCTAAACCACAACTAAGCATATTCCTCATCAACTTCTGTCTCTCTCCGCTTTGCTCGAATCCAAAGCTTGTACTCATTCACCGCCATCTGGGCGACCCACTATGCAGTCGGCGCTATATCATCAAAAACTCGGGTGTTATGTTCCAAGCATAGCTTATGAAGACCCACTATCATGATGTAGCCATCTCCTTGGCACTAATCTAGGACATCTTCCTATCCATAGAGCACCACCAATCTCTGACCCTGACATCTGCATTCGGGTCAGATGACGGAGCTTGAAACTACGACGAAAGAGCAACCAAAAATGCCTCGTGAAGGGACACTGGATCAATATGTATGAGCAATCAATTCAGGTATCTGGTCATAGAACGTGCATGAGGAAGCGTGTTGCATGCCACGCCTTGAAAGACGGTCATCCGTCCAACAACGTTTCACATAACCAGTCATGTGAAGAATTGCTCTTTGGGAGGCACATCACTCTTCCAGAGGTTTTTTTTTATAGATGTTAGACATGAACTTGAGACCTATGAGCTTTCTAAATTTCTATGGTGACTATTGCCTCCCTCGTGGATAAGAATTTACTATGGGCGATGTCATGTTCGATTTTATGATGAAGTAGGATGAGCGTGCAAAAACCCGTGCCATCTGATTCATGGGGCCAATGCGAGATAAAAATGTATATTACCTAGTTTATATTGAGATTTTTTACTTTGTAATATTTTAGGTTTTTCTCTATATTTATGATGTTTTGACATATCTTTTCATATAACATGCCGGAACTATTTCATAACTAGTAGCACTAACAATGTACCAAATTCATTTCTATTGAGACGTAATTATAATATTTGTCATTACAAATATGTTTCTAGTGTAAATTGGAACAGTATTTGTTGCAGTTGGTTTTATTATTCAGTTTGGGGCTTTGAGAAAAATCTTTCATGACAATATATTTCACCATAAATATGATAAAATCAATATTTTCACATTATTTCATAAATTTATTGATGCACTCTATGTATGTATGCATTCTTTTCCATAATATCCTTATGTATACATAACTTTGAAGAGTGTTTTAGATATCTAGCAAATAACTTCCATAAATACTTGAGTACATGATTTTATGTTGGGTGTAACTAATAGATAATTCTAGACAACATAAAGTGTCAACTCGTCTCTTCCGCTCTCGATTGTTGGGGGTGCTCTTTTTCTCCAAATTTTAATGTTGTTATTGAGGGGTAAATTGGTGGCCATCGGTTCATGCTTAATTTTCATTTTGTACCGAAACCATGGAGTCCATGCATGAGTACTTAGAATTTACTAGCTAAATACCCATGCTTAGCTATGGATAAACAAATTGTATTGCTTTGCATGTCAAACAATTGTTGTCGTTGCGCTCCATGGAACACTGGGTATGTCCCATCTCTCTCCAAATTCTATCCTGGTGGAATTGAGGATTGTTTGGGGGAACCACCACCCACTACTGGAATTAGCTTATTTGCCATCTGCCAACTCTTTGTCGTCTGTTGGCTGACGGCAAAGAAGGTCTTTACCGTCAGCCACAAGAAAACGGACGACAAAGAATTGGCTGATGGCAAACAAGGTCTTTGCCATCAGCCAATTCCTTGCCGTCTGTTAGCAGACGGCAAAGAATTGGGTGGGTCCAGTTATTGTTTAACCAACAACAGCCCACCGGCCCCACCTCTTTGTCGATCGTTGGCGGACGACAAAGAGGCGGGTACGTTAACGGCTGTCCCGCCCACGTCCTCTCTCTCTCTTCTCTCACTCTCTCATTCCCTCCCCACCCACACCCGCGCCGCCGCCGCCGACCCCGTCTGCCGTAGTCAGCCGCCCCGCACCCCTCCCCTGCGGAGCCCCGACCTCCACCGCACCCCCGCCGCCCCTTCCACGCCCCCCCCCCCCGCCCCCTTCCCACCGTCTCCATTCCCCACCCACACCGGCCCGCGCCGCCGCCGTCGACCCCGTCCGGCGTAGCCGGCCGCCCCACCGCCCCGCACCCCTCCCCGACCTCCACCGCGGCCCTGCCGCCCCGCGCCACCCCAGTCGTAGCGTCGCCCCCGCCGCCCCGCGCCACCCCCGTCGCAGCATCGCCCCCGCCACCCGGGCAAGCCCCTCCTCCGCCCCGTGCCACCCCCCTCGCCGTGTCGCCCCGCCCCGCTCCCGTGCCCGAGCCGCGGCGCCCCCCTCCTCCACCCCAGCATCGTCCTTCCCCCTCCGCCGCCGCCGCCCGGGACAGCCCCCCCTTCCCAGATGTCGAAGCAAGGTACAGCGAAAAATTCCCCCTTCCTCCATTTCTTTCCAGCATGATTTGTTCCTATTCTTGGTGCGAATTTGCTGGTGGTTTAGGTTTGTTGGTGGTTCATATGTGGTGTAGAAGATGCTTAGGAATGGAGTTGTACTAGTGTTTTTAGTATCAGTTAGGCAGAAACAACAAAGTTTGAATTTAGATTCTATTAAGTGAATAAGGACAAAGTGACTAGCTATTAAATTCAGGTTTTATATTGTGTGAACTGGGATTGTTACAGAATATTGAGTGTGAATCACTTGTGTTTTGCGTACTGTGATCATTGTAGCATGGTAATCTTGATCATATAGTTAGTTTACAACTATGATGATAATTTGAAAGAAAGATCTTGCTTCCTTGTTTAAACTATAGAGACTAGTCCCAGATGATAATTTTACTGGGTTATGGTGATACACTTTTTGTTTTAGTGAAATCCCATGCCTAATTTTAGTGAGAGTCTGAAGAAGCAAGCAAACGAAATAATTTGCCACTTTGTATTATTGATTTCTGCTCAAGTGTTTAGTTCTGGGCCGTAGTTCAGTTTAGTTTAGTTGATCTGCTTCGCCACCAGCACCTTCTTGCAATGACATGCTCACAAATTAATCTATTTTGCCATCTTCTCTCAAGGCCAGTTCGGTTGTAGGCAATAGTTACCATTTAGTTGTCTTCAAGTTCAGTTCTGGGCAAGATTTTGCAATTCGGTTTAGTTCAGTTAGGGGCAACAACTGCCATTCAGTACAATTTAGAATTATGCACATGCAAAGGTTGCCATTTTGTGGAACATTCAAGTAAATATGCACAATTTGGAACTTTATAGTTCTTGGTCAATATTAATGCATTTATCCTCTAATGATTTATTGGTGATGACCATAATATTACTGCTAATGTACCTATCATCAATTTGTCTATGATCAATTTGAAACATGAGCATTACTAATTGGTCTCTTCTGCTGCTTATCAGAGATGGGGGGGAGGCCGCCACCGCAGGTTGCGCTCTGCCACACTGGAGTACGAGTTGGATGCTTTTGAGTCCTTCACTATCATACTTGAGAATTCCTCCAGGAGGCAGGTATATAAAAGGAGAGATCTCCCCTTCACCCATCTCTTTATGATAACTCTGATATTTGCTACATCACTCCTTGACCCACACTATAGAGGCTGCCTGACACTTTTATGAAGATGCTGGACGGCCATCGGCTAAAGAATGTGAAGCTACGACGGGCCGGTAGCGGGCTTCACAGGCATTGGGACGTGGAGTTGGTGATCAGGTACGGCCAGATGTACCTGTGTTGTGGCTGGGAGCAGTTCTACCATGCCTACGACCTGTGGCACGGGTACTTCCTTCTCTTCAGGTACGACGGCGACGCCATGTCACCGTGAAGGTGTTCAACACGACTATGTGTCGCATGCGCTACCAGGACGACGATGATGTCAGTATGTTCTGCCTCTTCTTACTCTACATTTGGCTTTGTCTCACATCGATTGTTAACGGTCATTATTGCATTTGGTCAGGCAATGGGCTGCAGCAAAAGTAGCAGCGAGGATGATCCGAAATGGAGTGGGGAAGAAGAGGAGCATAGTGGGGATGAGGAGGTGCAGGCTGACGATGGGCAACAGATGGTGGTGGCTGAGGATGACCTAGCGATGGTGCTGCCTGAAGATGGCTTCGCGATGGTGGTGGTGCCTAACAATGAGCTCGCAATGGTGGTGGCACCGGTGATCCCACATCCAGGCGACATGACCATGCCAATTGTGGTAGAAGACTACATCCCACTGCCTCCACCGCCTCGCCGCTCTTGGCGCATCAGGATGAGGAAGGAGAAGGAGAAGAGGAAGGAGGAGTGAACTATGTCAGGTATGTCAGATCTCCAAAATGATCTATATATACTTAGCTTTGTTTCCTCCGAAATGACATAAGTTAGCTCTAATATGCTAAATTATCTCTAATATGCTTAGTTTCCTAGGTTTGCATAATAACCTTGCTAACCTCATAAATGTCATATACTTAGCTTGTTGTCCTCTAAAATGACACAATAAGCTTAGTTAGGTCAAAAATGGCATAATTAGCTATTTAAGCTCAAAAATGGCATTTTTCTTCTTATTTAGCCTATTTAGTCCATTTATGACATAATTTAGCCTATTTAGTCCACAAATGACATAATAAGATGAAGAAAATCAAGGAATAGGAAGAAGAAGAAGAAAGTCTAATATGCTTAGTTTTCTTCTTCTTCTTCTTCTTCTTCTTCTTCTTCTAGTTTTCTTCTTCTTCTCCAAAATGAAGTTAGCTCTAAGTTAGCTCTAATATGCTTAGTTACCTAGGTTAGTTCACTCAAAAATGGCATAATTAGCTAGGTTAGCTCCATTTTACCTAAGTATGCTAACTTCTCCTTCTTCCTCTTCTTCTTCTTCATTTTCTTCTTCTTCTTCTGATTCTAGTCCTCTTCTTCTAACTTTCTTGTTTTCCATTTTGCAGATTCAATTCACTATATGGAAGCTTGCATGGATGGATTGCTTGTCTCCCTGTTCTTCTTTTCGTTTGTATCGATGAAAAATGTGGAACTTGTTATATGGATGCATGGAACAATGTGTTGGATGAACATTGTGATATTACTGTAATATGTATGGATGGAACTGTGTTTCTTATGTATGTATTTGTCATGGGTAGAGCTATGTGTTGGATACATCATATGTCTGTTGTGCCTGTGAAAAAAAATGTATATCTGTGTGTGAATTCCTGTGAAATTAAAAAGATATAAATAAAAACAGGGGATATATAGCTTCTTTGCCGTCTGCTAGCGGATGGCAAAGAGGACATGTGGCAGCCACCTGTATAAACTAGGAACACTGGCTGCCTATTTGGTCACTTTGCCGTTCGCTGGCAGACGGCATAGCTGGCCACGTGGCAGCTTCCCAGTGATGGCCTAGCTGAGCTTTTTGTCGTCTGTCAGCGGACGGCAAAGAGCGCCGTTAACCCCCTAACGGCTCTCACCCCACCCCACTGTCGTCCGTTCTCTTTGTCGTCTGCTTGCCTCGGATGGCGGACGGCACAATCCTTTGTCGTCCGTTTCTAAGAAGCGGACGGCAAAGAAGGCCTTTGCTGGCACGTGTTCAGACGGACAGTTTGTCGTCCGCTGGCTGACGGCAAAGGAGTTTGCCATCCGGGATCTGTGCCTTTGCCGTCTGCCATGACGGACGGCAAAGAAGCTGATTCCAGTAGTGACCACTTGGCATGGTTTAAAAGAGAAATGTTGAGAAGGAAATGAACAAATGACCACCAAGTCGAATTTTATAAGTAGGAAGGATATTTTTTATCTAAAATTTAAACTGATTATGGCTAATGAAGAGTGTGTCATGCCTAACTCTATAACAGCTTTATTCCGCAAAAAAAAAAACTCTATAACAACTTTAGCAATACCAAAAATTTGGCCTTTCTCCAACTTGCCCGAACCCTCAATAATTGAGCATTAATGGATTAATTGTGTAATTCATACATCATACTAGGAATTATATATATACATATATATATATATAACTCATTACATTGTTGAGACATATAGTCAGACACAACATATTCTGCTGCATATATAGATTGGACTCTTATAGATAATGCCCCCGCCCAGGGGCCTTATCACGCTAGCTTAGAGCATCTTCAACCAGACTTACTTAATTTGACCCCATGTATGTCTGAGGACGCATCGGTGGATAGGAGCGGCTCAAGAGAGCTCCTATTGGACGCTCTTTGCGTCAAAGTGGTGGCCAGACGCACAGGTGCAGCTCGACTGGGCCGGCCCATGAAGCTTCACCGCGGGACAAAAAATGGCAAAAAGAGAAGTCAGGCGCAACGAGGATTCGAACTTGCGACCAAGTGCGAGCGACCGCGGACACGTCGCCAGCAGACTAGACTAGCACAGTTGGTTAAAGTGCAGCGCATGCTTTAAAGAACTAAACCTGACTTGTGCACTGTAGCGAACAGGAAACGATTGCTGTAGTGAACCCAAAATTACTTGTTGTATTGATTTGTTTTAAAGTATAGTTTCTTCGAATGTGTCTCTTTAAAAAAGTGCGCACATTTTTTGAATTCATGAAAAAATAGAGACAAGAAAGTTTTTCGAATATGTGAACAAAAAAATTGAAAAGTCAGAAATTGTTTTTGTGATAACGTGAACAATTTTTTGAATTTGTTAACAAATTATGAAATTCCGAACAAATTTGAAACCGTGTGAACAAATTATGAAATTCTAAAGAAATTTGTAACCGTGAACATTTTTTGAATTTGTGAACAAATTATGAAATTCCAAACAAATTTGAAACCACGAACACTTTTTGAATTTGTGAACAAAAAATTGAAAAATGGAATATTTCGTGATATTCTGAAGAAAAATTCAAACAGGGAACATTTTTTGAACTGGTGAACAAAAAAATTAAAAATGGAAAATTTCGTGAAAGTATGAACACAAGTTTATAACCACAAACATTTTTCAAAATTCTTGAACATTTTTAAAATGTCTATCCAAATTTTGAAACGTGAACAATTTTTGAAAATGCGAATAATTTTTTGAAAAACACGAACAATTTTCGAAAATTGGGAACAAATGTGAAATTCCAAAACTATTTTGAAAATTTGAACAAATTTGAAAACACGAACATTTTTTGAAAATCACGAGCAAATTTTGAAAGAGGGAACAAATGTGAAATTCCAAAACTTTTTGAAAATCTGAACAAATTTGAAAACACGAACATTTTCTGAAAATCATGAACAAATTTTGAAACACCGGACACATTTTGAAACATGAACAAATTTTGTACATTTTTTGAAAAGCACGGAATGTTATTTGAAACCTGAACAAAAAAATCAAACATGTTTTATAAAAAGCCGAATAAAGTATGAAATATATTGAACTTTTTTGAAGTTGCGATATTTCTAAAACAAAAATAAAAGAAAGAAAGAAACAGGAAAACAAAAAACGAAAAAACGTGAAAGAAAGAAACATATAATAGCAGGCCTCTTTGCACTTATAGAACACTAGTGTTGTTATGGTCAAGTGGTTATACTCAAATCTCTAGAAGTGGGAGGTTTGAGGTCCAAATCCTCCCTCTCTTCACTTTTTTTAGCAATTTTCATCTATATGATGCATCCGACATGGGCCGGCCCACGAACGGTCAAGGGGTGTGCGGCAGGTCGACATTTTGCCGCAAAATGCGGCGGATAGGGAATTCTGTAGCGATTTTCATCTGTATGATGCATCCGACACGGGCCGGCCCACGAACGGTCAAGGGGTGTGCGGCAGGTCGGCATTTTGCCGCAAAATGCGGCGGATAGGGAATTCCGCGGCTCAACCCCCATTTGTCCGCTCGGGTAACAATGCTCCTCATTTACGAACCCTCAAATCCATACAAAGTTATGGAACATCGATCAACATATATGTAGATAGCATATATAGGACATAGTTCAAACATCGGATGACATAGGACAACAAAAGTTCAACAACGGCGTCATATACTACAACAAAGACAACAAACATCTCGTCCGATTCTGGAGGCATGCCGGCGAGGGCACGGGCGGCCCAAGTTTGTTGCTTCACGAGGATGTGGGCATGGGCTTCCCCCACGCCCTGTTCTTCGCGGTGCAGCACGGTCCAACTCCTACGCTGCCTTCAACTGCTAGTTCCGACTCCTACGCTGCCTTCAACCGCTAGTTCCCTGACATCAGGGGCGGAGCCAGGATGAAAACCAAGAGGGGGCAAAGATGTATATGTAATTTTTTCCGAAATATATATCGAACTAATGGCTAAATAATTAAAAAAAAAACCACACAACCATGCATTTAATGTGTAAGAAGCAAAATCACATACTTTCTTATAAGATAATGTTATCACACACATAATTAATTAATTATGATAAGTTCATTGCCAAAGTAAGAGTAAACTAACCACTTGAGGCACAATAACTTGAATATGTCTTTCCTTTTTGTTGGTATGCCCCTCATTTCTAGCCTTCAAGCCGCATGAAGAAGAAATATGTTTGAATATAGAGAGCATATAAACATTGACAGATAAACACCTCTCCATTAGCTTTCCTGTCAATGCCGAATAGTTTAAGGTTAAATAAATTGAGACCGTGAAGGAAGAATATTACTATAGATTTTATTTTACTCCCATGTGTTCAAACTTATCCATATGGAATTATCACGGGAACCTAGATTCAATCAACCTAATTACCAATTTGTACATTATAATTTATACATGTGGATATTTGATACAATTCACTACCTTTTTGACATGGAAATCAGAATAAAATAATAATGGGGAAATTAGAAAGAAAAGAAGAGAGCTAAACCTTGGGCTTACCTTGATTGAATGATTGATTAGTACGGCTTCTACCTTGGGGATGGCGCATGGCGGGCCGGCTGGCTGGCGTGCGCAGTGCAGATCGAGGCTGATCGCCAAAGGGGCGAGGTGTATGTGCAGCCTAGAGCCACAGGCGGTGGCGCGGCGGTTACGGCTTGTAAAGGCGTCACGCGAGCACAGGCGACGAACACATCTGAAACTCCGAAAGACCTCGTACGTTTCTAGCAAATCGAGGATGGTCTCCTGGGCTTATAACCCTGTGTAATTTTCATAGACGGGCTTTCAACATACAGCAGGGGGAAAAAAAGGAAGTGGGGGCAAATAGCTTGGGCTGAGTGGGGGCAGCTCTGTATATTCTGGCCTGGTACACGTAAGCTGAAAAAAGGAGTGGGGGCATTCGCCCCCACAAGCTTGTACGTGCATTCGCCCCTGCCTGACATCCAAGGACTCGGACACGTGTTCGCATCCGAGTCCTTGGACGTCATCATTGGGTCCAGTTGAAGATGCTCCTAGGGCCGGTTCTGGCGCGTGCATGTCCCTGCTCCGATGGCAAGCAATAACGCAGGTTGACAAGTTCTAGAGAGAAAAATAATAGGTTTGACAGAAACGGACATCACACTGTCAATGGTGATATACATCAACGGAGTGGATCTGCATGTAACCTAACAGGTGAGCAGCTGCAACACTCCCTACTCACTGACCTGTCCTTTTGCACCCAAGCCCAATTCAAATTGAGCTCAACCACCAACAGCGGGATAGTGTATATATAAATTTTGCTCCTTATCAAAACAAAGACCAAACGGGATGTAGCTCGTGAAGCTGCATTTCTAGTCTTTCTGATCCTGGCAATCATCAGTACATTAACATGGCAGAAAATGTTCTTACATAACGGTTGCACTTGCAATGACAAAGACTGCCTTTTATCTTTATCTTCTTGTTTGCAGCACGACATATATTCACTATCAACTAGTATCAGCCCACATTTAGTTCAACATTTCAATGAAACTTTCTGCCACTTCTATAACATCTGTATGCAATTGCAGTTTATCTTCTTTTTCATCAAAAACCCGTTAAGCTACACCGCGGAACTGAACGATACCAACGTATTGCAGAACACGAGTGGTTCTGCTGTACTCTGAAGTCTGAACCACCTTTGGCTAAAAATCTGCACTTGTCACGCCTCTGGAATGGGGATCCTCGACAATTAGTTATCAACCATTGAACCACATGCATGGAACATTCAGCATCCACTCAGGATTACAAGACCAGCCTGTAGGGAAACTTGCAGTTTGGTCAGACTCGCTAGCCAGCATTAGGACAAGGGTCGGCAGATCTGAACCTCGGGTTCTGCTCAACACATAGTACCCAATCTTGACATAGTTGAGCATCACAGTATGATGGTACTGGCTGTCTCTGCTGTTATTTGTCCAGCCTCTAATGCTCCCATACTAGCAGCTAAGTAGTACTACATGATATTATTAGTGTTGTAATTTTCAGCAACCAAGTGTGTTTCATGTCGTACAGATGATTTGGAGCAAAAGCTACCTTACTAGCTGTAACTAATGCCTTTTGGTTTCTGGTGCAACCAGCTAATGAGCTAATGCCTTCCTTCACAATGCGGACTCGATCCAATTATTCACCAGTATTCTTGGCAGGAGCATGCTCCACCCTCAAAGCGAGGAAAGCAGCTCGAATACCTGAAGAGAAACACCCGATTGGCAATTGCAGAGACCATCTTCAGAAACGAGTGGCCGTCCCCACACACACCCTCAGGCTCTTCATCACCACAATCTCAACATCCACTGTGTTCAGCATAGAGAATGGTACGACGAGCTTCTCACTGTGAGTGCCGACCAACGGTACAGCTACCTTCTTGTCAAGCACTCTGTTTTCCCCCATTCCTGCTGTGCCATTCATCTTCTCCTTGACTATCTGCTCAAGTTCAATCACAAGCTCGTAAATTCTCTTCGCCCGTGGATGCGAGTGGTCGTCGTCCATTAACAGGTGAACTCTCCCCTTGTGTTCGAGGTAGCTACACCGGGCTCCTTCTTCAGCCCACGCTCCCTCATCATCGCCCGCACCCTTGCGACACCATCCTGTTGTCCACTGTCAGTGTACATGTTAGCCATGAGCACGTAGTAGCCCACATTGCTCGGTTCGAGCATAATAACATGCTTGAAAGCCTCCTCCCCTGTCTCCACATTTTTATGTATCTTGCACGCCCCAAGAAGGGCACCCCACACAGAACCGTCGGCTGGCATGGGCATCGATGAGATGAGCTCTCGTGCCTCCTCGAGACGGCCCGCCCGTCCAAGGAGGTCCACCATGCAGGCGTAGTGCTCCAGTGTAGGCCGCAGCCTGTAGGTGCTCTCCATTGCAAAGAAGTACTTGCACCCCTCTTCATACTTCCCGGCGTGGCTGCACACCGACAAGAGAGCGACCATTGCGACATTATCTGGCCGTATGCCTTCCGACACCATCCTTTGGAAGAGATTAATGGCCATGTCACCATGTCCATGCATGCCATACCCGGTGATCAGCGCCGTCCACGACATGATGCTCTTCTTGGGCATTTCGTCGAACAGCTGCTGCGCCTGGGGCAAGCTGCCGCAGCGTGCATGGAAGTTGATAAGCGCACTGCAGAGCTGCACATTGGCACGAAACCCCGGTAGTCTCTCCCGCACGTAGTGATCCACGCCCAGGCCAACACTACGGGCGGCAAGGTGTGCGCAGGAGGAGAGCACGCCCACCAGCGTCAGAGCATCTGGTTCCACACCGTGGCCACGCATGCGGCGGTAGAGATCGAGGGCGTCCACAGCAAGACCATTCTGTGCGTGGGTCGAGAGCACGGCGGTCCACGAGACGAGATCACGGGAGGCCAGCGGCATCTCGTCAAAAACCTGCCAAGCAAGAGCGGCGTTGCGGCGGCCGTACACAGATATGAGGCAGTTGGCCACGGTAGTCCCGGAGGCGAGTCCTGATCGAGCCGCGAGGGCATGAAGCTGCGGCACGACGGTGGTAGGAGCAGTCGGGAGTAACGCCAGGAGCGTGACTGCGTTGAAGCGGACGCCGGCCATGTGCACGCGCATACGGTGGAAGATGGCGAAGCAGGCGGGGGTGAGTGCGTGGAGCGCGCATCCGGAGATGACAGAGTTGAAGGCGGCGAGGACAGTGGCGGGAGGCGTGGACGCAGGGGGCATTTCGTCGAGCAGCTGCCGCGCGCAGCGGAGGAGGCCGAGGCGTGAGTAGGAAGAGAGCAGCGCGGTGAGGAGGTACGCGTCGGAGGCTGGGAGGAGGCCGCGCTTGGCAGCGAGCGCGTGTATCTGCGCGACGCCGGAGGGGAGGGAGAGCGCCGCGCAGCAGATGACCGCGGATGGCAGCGCCATGGCGTGCGGCGGCGGCGAAGGGTCGGCATGGCGTAGGACCGCAAGGGCCTCCCGGTGCCGTCGGAGGCGCGTCAGGGTGCACACCCGCGCGTACCATGGCACGGCGGGGTCAAATTCGCCGGCGACGGCGGCGGAGGTGGACTGCTCGGTCGCCTTGGCCTTAGTTGGGTGCGGAGGTGGAAGATGTTCAGGCATGAGGCATGTAGCCCATCGCTGGAAGTGGGGCCGGTTTGTCAGGCATTGGGCTACACGAATGCGTTCTTTCGGCTAGTGTTCGTCTGCCAAAAGTTTCAGAAAAATGGTGTGTACTCGAAAAGAAGAGTAAAATGCACTGATGATCATTGAACTTGTAGCGTACGCTTATTTTGGTCACTGTACTTCAGAATACAGTTATTACGATCACTATATACGTGTTGAGGTGATTATGTTGAGGTGATTATACAGTCATTGTTAGATTGTATAGTTTCATATTCCATCTATTTGACTGGTCAAACAATCCACATGGCACCTCCCCAGCTTGTTTTCTCTCTCTATCTATGCGGGGACTCATGTGTGTGGACGAAAAAAAGTGGAAAATAAAAATATGTACCCATGGAGAGTCGAACAGCAAACCTTTTTACATTGTTTAGGCATTCACGTGACACCCGTGCGACCTTTTCTAAACATATCATCATCGTGTATATACAGCGCTAGCCGTCAACATTGTACCAACCTCTCTTTCTCTTGTTAGCCCGATCTGTACATGCAAAATAAGAGTAATAACGCAAACTTTGAAAAAAAAAATGTACGGATAAAATCTAAAGATCATCTTTAACCATGCAAAGTCTATGATCATCATGTAGCAAACCACACTTACTCAGGTCTTTGTCGGGCCTCACTATGTGGGGTCGATGTTCATGTCGTCGTCCTTTGCGTACACCTCTGTGTCTTCATCCGCCGCATGCGCGTCCACCTCTGCCTCTGCGTGCATCTCCATGTTGTCATTCACCGTAACATGACCGGCTTCTGCGTTTAGTTCCGCGTCCACGACGTGTGCGTGCGCATCCACCTCCGCGTCCGTGTGCGCATCCAACATCGTCAGTCGCAGCTTGGCCGGCTGTTGCGTTTACCTGCGCGTCATCGTTCGCCGTACCTGGCCGACTTGACCGGCTGTTGCATGCACGCCCGTGTCCCCGTGCATGGCGTCCTTGTCCGCTGCACGTACACCTCCAAGACAGCCGGCACCACCGCCGGCACCGCCCACACGTATCATCGCCTTGCGCCCGGCGAGCATCAATCGGCCGTGTATGTAACGGTGCCAGCGGCCACCTCGACCGGCCGTAGAGTCTAATGGCTCCCACGTAAAACGAAAAATCCTAATGGCTGTCATATGAATGCCTGGACGATAAAAAAAGGTTTACTTCCTTCGATCAAACCCAAGGCGAGAGAGGTGCAGCTGGTTTGAGTACTGCCACATAAGTGCAATGTTTGTCGTTCGAATATGAATCGGTACAGAATTCTATTTTCCTTCTGCTTTTTGCTTGTTGCCACCCACTGACAAGTGAGACCCGCATAGGTAGAGAGAGAAACGAGCTGACGAGGTGCCATGTGGATTATTTGACCAGTCAAATAGATGAAATAGGGGGCTATACGATCTGGCAGTGACTATATAATCACCTCGACACGTATATAGTGATTGTATTGATTGTATTTTTAAATACAGTGATCAAAATGAGCGTATGCGACAAGTTCAATGACTACCAATGCATTTTACTCCGAAAAGAAAGCCTATTGGTTTTCTCTGAAGTCAAACGATGCATACTTTAATCGTTTTTGTAGGGAAAATCCACAACAACTATAACACCGAATAGAGATATATGACACGAAACCATATTTACCCGCAAAAATTGATATTAGGGCATCCCAACGCTATCCCCTAAAACAGACACACTATTCGTCCGCGGACCATGTCCGGACATGTCCACGGACAGGATACAGGAACTGTTCACCTAACCATGTCGCTTAAATAGGCATCAAATCTAGGCACCAGAGGTGGACAAGGCGGACCTACAGGACAAATCACATGGAACATGAGTGCATGTGGTCCAACTGACATTGGGCCAAGTGGACCTTCGCATGGTGTCTGTACTCCCGCAAAGCCCCGCCCGCTCCCCCCTCCGAGTTTGCTTCTGCTTTGGGGGGAAACGAACATGCGAAGTGGCCCACGGACATTTAGGGGACTGCATTGGATGGCAACATGTGTCAGGACCATATGATCCAAATGTTTTCGGAAGGTTTGAGGTACAACTTTGGATGCCCCTACTTTGGTATTGGAGCTCTTGATCATTTTTTCGGTGACCTTACAACATTTGAGTTCTGAAAAAGATGCCTTGTAATGTCAAAATACACTCAACCAATGCAAGTTTTGACAAACACATGTGCAAGCCATATAAATTAAGTTGTCTTTTTACTCCTAAGTTGTTTCTAGATATCATGAGTATTAAGATGAGTTTTGTAGGGATCAAGAGTTGTCTTGTTCCGGACCATATTAGAGCATGTAGCGACCCGACCTCAAACGGTCAAGCCTCTGTGTATATGTGCCATCTCTGGATCAGTATGCTGGCACACACAGTACATCAATGTATATATCAAAGTGCAATCATATGTATAAATAACGTAAAACTGATATATCCCTCATTAGTTTCAGAGAAACAATAAATCGGGTGTGGAGTCCCATCAACACCATCGGCAAGTAGAGTGTAGATCGTTACCCTGTATCGTAACTCTTACTCGTTGAATAAATCCTGCAACATGATAAGTTGCAGTTGTGTAGATCAGTACATCGAATGTACCTGCAAGATCACAATAAGAGAAAACAGATAATAAACTATTCTATACGCAATATGGCTTTGTGGCTCTGTGTCTGAGATTTTTGCGTAAAAGCTGGTTTTATTTTCCCTACATCAAAGGAATATCAGGAGTCTTCACTACGGATTTCTCTACTATGACATGGTTCTGCCAACCGATGTCTCATAACCCAAATCATCATAAGTTGCCCACAATTAAGTTATCAGTCCAGTGTTGAGAATTCCGGATAGATCCAACTCCAGAGGCTCAAACTGTTCATAACCGGGGACACGACTAATCGGTTAGGTTTTAACCCTCTGCAGAGGTTTGTACACTTTACCCGCAAGATTTGATCCCTCTTTTTACGTTCTCGCACTTCAGGGTGTTTGAGAACTAGGCGACTGAAACATGGTCTTCCGAAGAGTTCCCGTGACCACTGTTCGGTGCTCATCCAATCCTACCGTAGTTCTACATCTACTAGCACCGTCCCAGCCAGAGTCACAACTAAGGTCAACCAAGCCAGAGCCCATAGTGACTTGCGGTTGCACAGGTAAGTTTCCGGGCATGAAGTATTCTTCCGTCTCTTTGAGTCTGGGTGAAGCTTTCCGCAAGATGTCATGGCGCTTCTCCATGCACCCCGGCCATCCACTGGTTTCTCCAGGTGCCCATCAATCGTCCTCCACCCAGTAGTGCGTATTGAATTCTTGTCTCGAGTCTTGAGGTCTTGAAGATGCAGTCCTTGCAGATGCCATCATGAAGTTGTCGTCATTGACGTCGAGTCCTTAATTCTCACACCACTCCCGAGAACTCATACCAAACCCTATCTACATTGGTGTAGCATTAAAACTAAATAACGTCCCGGGCTTGGTAACTGGGAGATGGGTTCCTACCTCATGCATTCTAATCAACTACAAGAAATCAATATCACAACTAGAGGGATTATTGAAAAGGTGCTACTACATGCAAATAAAACATAGGTATGAAAAACATGGTCAAAGTGAACTTGCCTGGTAAGTTGATGAAGATTACAATGCTCTCACAAAACTTGATAGAACTATTCGTCACTCTCCGAAGAAAATCTATACAAGTCAAACATAGCATTCACATAAGCAATCATTCTAGCAAGCAATACAAACACTCAAAATAACCATTAAAACAAAACAAATAAAAACTCAATAATAAAACTCCAACAAATTCCAAAGAAGCTTCAAATAAAACTAGAAAGAAAAACTACTAATGAAAATCTATGACTTTGCTACAAACATCTAACATAGTTTTGCCCTAAGTAAAAACTTAACAGCAATTAAAACACTAAACTAATAAGTTAACAAGAAACAAAAAGTAAAGCAACAAAGTTAACAGAAAGTATTTTTCATAAAATTTTATTTGCAAAAATAAACAAATAAAAAGCTTTTATGAAACACTAACTATGACCTATACAAGTTTTCATACAAAACTAAATAAAATAAGTTTTTTTAAATAAAAAATAAAATATTCTTTTGTTGACTAACAGAAACAAAAACTAAATTTTTCAAGAGTGACAAAAACAAATAATTTAAAACTAATAAAACAATAAAGAAAAGACTAAAACAAAATTAGAACTAAAATAGTACTATTTTGCCTAAAACTCTAATTTAAAGTAAACTAAAAATGAATCACTATATGCTAATGGATAGACAAAACAATAACAAAATCGTGGAAAAAAGAATCAATCAAAAATACTTTATAAAACTCAAACTAGAGCCAAAATAGTGTTTGAAGCATATTCAAAATAATACAAATTTAAACTACTCAAATTTGAAAACTAAGTACACAAACAGAAATTTCATCAAATTTTTGACACAATGCAGAAAGAATCACTCAATTTGGATCTAAAACATAGAAGTTATAAGAAATCTAAAATTGAAACTATTTCTATTTTTAAAACCGAAACGAAAATAAACTAAAAAACAATCTGGGACTAGCTACGCGTCGGGCTGCTACCTTCGTGATGATCTTTCTTGGACCAAAAGCAAACCAGAAGACTTGGAGATGAAGTTGGAGACGTAACAAGGAGGCCACGAGGCAGGAGGGCGCGCCAAGGGGGGGGGGGGGGTAGGCGCGCCCCCACCCTCGTGGGCCCCTCGAATCTCCACTGACCTAGTTCTTTTGCCTCTATATACTCTTATACCCTAAAAACATCAGGGGGAGCCACAAGACCACTTTTCCACCACCGTAACCTTCTGTATCCGTGAGATCCCATCTTGGGGCCTTTTCCGGCATCCTGCCGAAGCGGGAATCGATCATGGAGGGCTTCTACATCAACACCATAACCTCTCCGATGAAGCGTGAGTAGTTTACCACAAACCTTCGGGTCCATAGTTATTAGCTAGATGGCTTCTTCTCTCCCTTTGATTCTCAATACAAAGTTCTCCTCGATGTTCTTGGAGATCTATTCGATGTAATATTCTTTTGCGGTGTGTTTGCCGAGATCCGATGAATTGTGGATTTATGATCAAGATTATCTATGAATATTATTTAGTTCTTCTCTGAATTCTTATATGCATGATTCGATATCTTTGCAAGTCTCTTCGAATTTTTGGTTTAGTTTGGCCTACTAGATTGATCTTTCTTGCCATGGGAGAAGTGCTTAGCTTTGGGTCTTGCGGTGTCCTTTCCCAGTGGCAGTAGGGGCAGCAAGGCACGTATTGTATTGTTGCCATCGAGGATAAAAAGATGGGGTTTTCATCATATTGCTTGAGTTAATTCCTTTACATCATGTCATCTTGCTTAATGTGTTACTCCGTTCTTTACGAACTTAATACTCTAGATGCATGCTGGATAGCGGTCGATGTGTGGAGTAATAGTAGTAGATGCAGGCAGGAGTCGGTCTACTTGACACGGACGTGATGCCTATGTTCATGATCATTGCCTTAGTTGTCATCATAATTATGCACTTTTCTATCAATTTCTCGACAGTAATTTGTTCACCCACCGTAATACATGCTATCTCGAGAGAAGCCACTAGTGAAACCTATGGCCCCCGGGTCTCTTTTCCATATTATTGAATCTCGTTTACATCTTGCTAGTTTCTGATCTACAGTTTGCAATCTTTACTTGCCAATCTATATATCAAAAATACCAAAAAAAATTACTTTATTATCTCTATCAGATCTCACTTTTGCGAGTGACCGTGAAGGGATTGACAACCCTTTATCGCGTTGGTTGCAAGTTCTTGATTGTTTGTGCAGGTATTTGGTGACTTGTGCGTTGTCTCCTACTGAATTGATACCTTGGTTCTCTAAGCTGAGGGAAATACTTACGCTACTTTGCTGCATCACCCTTTCCTCTTCAAGGAAAAACCAACGCAAACTCAAGAGGTAGCAAGAAGGATTTATGGCGCCGTTGCCGGGGAGATCTTCACTAAGTCAAGCCATACCAAGTACCCATCATAAACTCTTCTCCCTTGCATTACGTTATTTGCCATTCGCCTCTCGTTTTCCTCTCCCTCACTTCTAAAATGATTTTTGAAAACCTTTGCCTTTTCTTCGCCCTCCTTCCGTTCGATCCTATGTTTGCTTGTGTCTCCATGTGCCTTCTATGTGCTTGCATCTTTGCTTGCTAAAATACTATTGATATGGATCCACTAAAAGTGTTCTACTTGGATCATCTTCGATCCTTATGCGCTTGTGCTGAAACCCTAACTAGCCTAGTTGATGGGAAATCTTTAGATGAGCATGCTCATTTTGTGTGTCACCATTTGTCTGAAAAAGGGCGACTCTTATGGGATCAAATAAATAGATTGCTGTGTTATGCTTGGAATCGTTGTGAAATTTATGATTTTACTTGTTGCTCTAAGAACCCTAAAAAAACACCTTCCCTACCTATGTGAGTTTAATTATAATGGACTCTTATCTTCTTATGCAAAGGGTGTTTTATAGTTACTATGATATCGAACAAACTGAAGAATTTGTTGCTTTTAAGGGTGCTTATGAAGTTGCTTCTTTGATTGAAAGGTATGATATTACTCTCTACGAATCTGAAAATTTTGACATACTTAAATATTGCTATGAAAACTATGCTCATAATGTCTGTGTCAAAGAATTTATTGAGAGAATGACCGTTGCTTTGGAAGAAAATAATGATATGCATGAATCTATAGATAATTATGATCCAGATGATTTGATTGAAATATCCCTTGATGAACATGATGCTTGCTATTCTTGTGGCCATGATGCCAATATTTATGGAGATGAATTTGCTATAGTCCCTTATGCTAAACATGAGATTGTTGCTATTGCACACATACTTGATAGTTCTTTCGATGAAAAGCATGATTGCAATGATGTTATTATAAATTATCTTAATGTCAATTGTGCTAATGATATGCAAAAACTCAAGCTTGGGGATGCTAGTTTTGCTATGACTACAATTTGTTGCAATGATCATGATTGGGGTGATTCTTCTTATGATCTTAAAAAATTATTTAAACCCCATGATGAATATGAGATTGATAATAATGTTTGCAATAATATTGAAAGTGGGTTTGGAAGAGTGTCAACTTTAGATCCCACACATTTGGAGAATGTTGAACCTTATGAAATTTTTGATAAAAGTGGGTTTGGAGAAGTCATGACTTTAGTTAATGTTAATCCCACTATTTTGGAAGAGTGTCAAACGCATGTGGATTGTGTTGAAAATATTTTTTGTGATATCTATTTTGTTGAATTTGCTTATGATCCCACATGTAATTATTATGAGAGAGGAAAATGTGGATGTAGAAATTTTCATGTTGCTAAATTACCTCTCGTTATATTGAGATTGCTATTGTTTCTTTCCGCTTCCTTGCATATGCTAGTTTTTGCTCGCGATTATAATTTGTTTGCCTATAAGATGCCTATGCATAGGAAGTATGTTAGACTTAGATATTTTTTCACGTGTTTCATGATGCTCTCTTTGCGCTTCAATTCTTGTCTTTCATGTGAGCATCAACGAAATTATCAATGCCTAGCTAGGGGCTTTAAACGATAGCGCTTGTTGGGAGGCAACCCAATTTTATTTTTGTTCTTTGCTTTTTGCTCCTGTTTAGTAATAAATAATTCATCTAGCTTCTGTTTAGATGTGGTTTTATGTTTCAGTGTTTGTGCCAAGTAGAAACTTTGGGAAGACTTGGGTGAAGTCTTTGCGATCTTGCTGTAAAAAACAGAAACTTTTGCGCTCACGAGAATAGCTGTCATTTTTTACAGAAGAGTGATTTTAGGTTGATTCTTTTTGAAGAAGATTAATAGACAAATTACTCACGTTCACCAATTTATTTCAAAAATTTTGGAGTTACAAAAGTATTCGAAACTTACAGATTACTATAGACTGTTCTGTTTTGTACAGATTCTTTTTTTCGTGTGTTGTTTGCTTATTTTGATGAATATATGAGTAGTATAGGGGGGTATGAACAATAGAGAAGTTGAAATATAGTAGGTTTAACACCAATATAAATAAATAATGAGTTCATTACAGTACCTTAAAGTGGTGGTCTATTTTCTTATACTAACGGAGCTCATGAGATTTTCTGTTGAAGTTTTGTGTTGTGAAGTTTTCAAGTTTTGTGTAAAGATTTGATAGATTTTGGAATAAGGAGTGGCAAGAGACTAAGCTTTGGGATGCCCAAGGCATCCCAAGGTAGAATTCAAGGACAACCAAAAGCCTAAGCTTGGGGATGCCCCGGAAGGCATCCCCTCTTTCGTCTTCATCTATCGATAACTTTACTTGAGGCTATATTTTTATTCACCGCATGATATGTGTTTTTCTTGGAGCGTCTTGTATGATTTGATTCTTTGCTTTTTAGTTTACCACAATCATCCTTGTTGTACACACCGTTTGGGAGAGACACACATGAATCATGATTTATTAGAATACTCTATGTGCTTTACTTATATCTTTTGAGCTAGACAATATTGCTCTAGTGCTTCACTTGTATCTTTTTAGAGCATGGCGGTGGTTTTATTTTATAGAAATTGTTGATCTCTCATGCTTCACTTATATTATTTTGGGAGTCTTTTAGAACAGCATAGTAATTTGCTTTGGTTATAAAATTAGTCCTAATATGATGGGCATCCAAGATGGGTATAATAAAAACTTTCATATAAAGTGTATTGAATACTATGAGAAATTTGATTCTTTATGATTGTTTTGAGATATGAAGATGGTGATATTAGAGTCATGCTAGTAGAGTAGTTGTGAATTTGAGAGATACTTGTGTTAAAGTTTGTGATTCCCGTAGCATGCACGTATGGTGAACCTTTATGTGATGAAGTTGGAGCATGATTTATTTAGTGATTGTCTTCCTTATGAGTGGCGGTCGGGGACGAGCGATGGTATTTTCCTACCAATCTATCCCCCTAGGAGCATGCGTGTAGTACTTAGTTTCGATAACTAATTGATACGTCTCCAACGTATCTATAATTTTTTATTGTTCCATGCTATTATATTACCTGTTTTGGATGTCTATGGGCTTTATTTTACACATTTATATCATTTTTGGGACTAACCTACTAACCGGAGGCCCAGCCCGTATTGCTGTTTTTTTGCCTATTTTAGTATTTCGAAAAAAGGAATATCAAACGGACTCCAAACGGAGTGAAACCTTCGGGAGCGTGATTTTTGGAACGAACGTGATCTAGAGAGCATGGAGTGCAAGTCAAGAAGCAGCCGAGGCGGCCACGAGATAGGAGGGCGCCCCCCCCCCCCCCGCTGTAGGGCGCTCCCCCTGTCTCATGGGCCCCTCGGGCGGCCACCGACGTACTTCTTCCTCCTATATATACCTACGTACCCCGAAAACATCCGAGAGCAAGACGAAACACAATTTCCACCACCGTAACCTTCTGTATTCGCGAGATCCCATCTTGGAGCCTTCGCCGATTCTCTGCCGGAGGGGGAATCGACCACGGAGGGCCTCTAAATCAACATCCTTGCCCCTTCGATGAGTTGTGAGTAGTTTATCACAGACCTACGGGTCCATAGTTATTAGCTAGATGGCTTCTTCTCTCTTTTTGAATCTCAATACAATGTTCTCCTCCTCTCTTGTGGAGATCTATTTGATGTAATCTCTTTTTGTAGTGTGTTTGTCGAGATCCGATGAATTGTGGGTTTATGATCAAGTTTATCTATGAATAATATTTGAATCTTCTCTGAATTCTTTTATGTATGATTGAGTTATCTTTGCAAGTCTCTTCGAATTATCAGTTTGGTTTGGCCTACTAGATTGATCTTTCTTGCCATGGGAGAAGTGCTTAGCTTTGGGTTCAATCTTGCTGTGTCCTTACCCAATGACAGAAAGGGTTGTAAGGCACGTATTGTATTGTTTCCATCGAGGATAACAAGATGGGGTTTATATCATATTGCTTGAGTTTATCCCTCTACATCATGTCATCTTGCTTAATGCGTTACTCTGTTCTCATGAACTTAATACTCTAGATGCAGACAGGAGTCAGACGATGTGTGGAGTAATAGTAGTAGATGCAGGCAGGAGTCGGTCTACTTGTTATGGACGTGATGCCTATATACATGATCATGCCTAGATAATCTCATAATTATTCGCTTTTCTATCAATTGCTCGATAGTAATTTGTTCACCCACCGTAATACTTATGCTATCTTGAGAGAAGCCTCTAGTGAATCTTATGGCCCTCGGGTCTATCTCCTATCATATTTGCTTCCAATCTACTTTTATTTGCATCTTTACTTTTTGCATCTATATTATAAAATACCAAAAATATATTTATCTTATCTTACTATCTTTATTAGATCTCACTTTTGCAAGTGGCCGTGAAGGGATTGACAACCCCTTTATCGCGTTGGTTGCGAGTTCTCAGTTTGTTTGTGTAGGTGCGTGGGACTTTTGAGGAGCCTCCTACTGGATTGATACCTTGGTTCTCAAAAACTGAGGGAAATACTTACGCTACTATTGCTGCATCACCCTCTCCTCTTCGAGGAAAACCAACGCAAGCTCAAGACGTAGCAAGAAGGATTTCTGGCGCTGTTGCCGGGGAGGCCTTCGCTCAAGTCAAGACATACCAAGTACCCATCACAAACTCATCTCCCTCACATTTACATTATTTGCCATTTGCCTCTCGTTTTCCTCTCCCCCACTTCACCTTTGCCATTTTATTCGCCCTCTCTTTCCCAATCTCCTCCTCTCTTTTTCGCTTGCCTTTTTCCGTTTGCCTTGTCGTTATGGCTAGCTCAGTTTTTACCCCTTCGTCCCCCGATTTTGAAGTTCTCCACTTCAAACAAAGACAAGGTGAAAATTTAAAAGATGCTTGGTTTAGGATGTTAGAATCTTATCGTAGTTGTGCCCTAGAAGGAGATTTCAAGATTTTAATTCACAATTTTTACATTGGGTTAATCTTACCCCACAAATAACTCCTTGATGTTGCCGCAGAAGGGGAATTTATTGAAACTGATCCTAGTTCCGCTTATGAAATTTTAGAGGGGATAGTAGGAATACTTCCCCGACAAGAAAGATCATCTTTATCTCTTGAAGGAACCCAAATTTTAGAGAAACTTCTTGAATTGCAAAAACTTGTTGAACCTTTTAAGAATATTGTTGCAAGTATCAACCGCATGAATAATTTGATCACACTTTACAATAAGCGGTTGGATGCCTTAGATCTTAGAATCTCTGAGCATTAAGGGAAATTCAAAGAGCCTCCCGGACTTGAGCATAACCCCATTAAAAAGATGAGTGCCAAAGATGGCACTACTTAGATCTATCTTCGCTTTTATGCCTAGCTAGGGGCGTTAAACGATAGCGCTAGTTGGGAGGCAACCCAATTTTCTTTGTGTTCTTTGTTTTTGTTCCTGTTTAGTAATAAATTTTGCATCTAGTTTCTGTTTAGATGTGTTTTCATGTTTTATTTAGTGTTTGTGCCAAGTAGAACCTATAGGATAAACTATGATGATAGTTGATTTGATTCTACTGAAAAATAGAAACTTTGTGCTCACGAGAAAACAATCAATAAATCACAGAAACGAGATTTTGCATCGATTCTTTTTGCTTCTGATCAATAAACAAATTTTCCAGTACGTCCTATTTTTGTAGGATTTTTAGAGTTCCAGAAGTTTGCGTTAGTTACAGATTGCTACAGACTGTTCAGTTTTTGACAGATTCTGTTTTTCGTGTGTTGTTTGCTTATTTTGATGCATCTATGGATAGTAAAATAGTTTATAAACCATAGAGAAGTTGGAATACAGTAGGTTTAACACCAAAATAAATAAAGGATGAGTTCATTACAGTACCTTATGTGGTGGTTTTGTTTTCTTTCACTAACGGAGCTTATAAGATTTCCTGTTGAGTTTTGTGTTGTGAAGTTTTCAAGTTTTGGGTAAAGCTTTTATGGACTATGGAATAAAGGGTGGCAAGAGCCTAATCTTGGGGATGCCCAAGGCACCCCAAGATATTCAAGGATTGCCAAAAGCCTAAGCTTGGGGATGCCCCGGGAAGGCATCCCCTCTTTCGTCTTTGTTCATTGGTAACTTTACTTGGAGCTATATTTTTATTCGCCACATGATATGTGTTTTGCTTGGAGCGTCGTGTATTATATTATTTTTTGCTTTTTAGTTTACCACAATCATCCTTGCTGTACACACCTTTTTGGAGAAGCCTATTTGATTAGAATTTGCTAGAATACTCTATGTGCTTCACTTATATCTTTCGAGCTTGATAGTTTTTGCTCTAGTACTTCACTTATATCTTTTAGAGCACGGCGGTGGCTTAATTTTGAAGAAATTATTAGTCTCTCATGCTTCACTTATATTATTTTGAGAGTCTTTTAGAACAGCATGGTATTTGCTTTGGTTACAAATTTGGTCCTAGAATGATGAGCATCCAAGTTGGGTATAATAAAAACTATCATAGAGAAATACTTTTGTTGAAGTTGGCAAGTCCCGTAGCATGCACGTATGGTAAAAGTTGTGTGACAAAATTATTGCATGAGGTGCTCCTTTGATTGTCTTCCTTATGAGTGGCAGTCGGGGACGAGCGATGGTCTTTTCCTACCAATCTATCCCTCTTGGGACATGCGTAGTAGTACTTTGCTTCGAGGGCTAAGTAGACTTTTGCAATAAGTATATGAGTTCTCTATGACTAATGTGAGTCCATGGATATACGCACACTCATCCTTCCACTTTGCTAGCTTTTCTTATTACCGCGCAACTCTCGCCGGTATTGAACCCATTATTTACCTTCCTCAAAACAGCTACCATACCTACCTATTATGGCATTTCCATAGCCATTCCGAGATATATTGCCATGCAACTTTCCACCGTTCCGTTTATTATGACATGTTTCATCATTGTCATATTGCTCTTTGCATGATCATGTAGTTGACATCGTATTTGTGGCAAAGCCACCTCCATAATTTTCATACATGTCACTCTTGATTCATTGCATATCCCGGTACACCGCCGGAGGCATTCACATAGAGTCATATCTTGTTCTAGCTTTGAGTTGTAATTTTTGAGTTGTAAATCCATAAAATTGTGATGATCTTCATTATTAGAGCATTGTCCTGGTGAGGAAAGGATGATGAAGACTATGATTCCCCCACAAGTCGGGATGAGACTTCGGACTTTACAAAAAGAAAAAAAGAAAAAAAAGAAAAAAGAGAAAGGCCAAAAAGAAAAAAAATAGGCCAAAGAAAAAAAAAGAGAAAAAGAAAAAAAGGAAGAAAGAAAAAATAATGAGAGAAAAAGAGAGAAGGGACAATGCTACTATCTCTTTTTCCACACTTGTGCTTCAAAGTAGCACCATGATCTTCATGATAGAGAGTCTCATATGTTGTCACTTTCATATACTAGTGGGAATTTTTCATTATAGAACTTGGCTTGTATATTCTAATGATGGGCTTCCTCAAAACGCCCTAGGTCTTCGTGAGCAAGCAAGTTGGATGCACGCCCACTTAGTTTCTTTTTGTTGAGCTTTCATATATTTATAACTCTAGTGCATCCGTTGCATGGCAATCCCTACTCACTCACATTGATATCTATTGATGGGCATCTCCATAGCCCGTTGATACGCCTAGTCGATGTGAGACTATCTTCTCCCTTTTTGTCCTTACAACCACGACCATTTACCACCATAGTGATATGTCCATGGCTTGCGCTCATGTATTGCGTAAGAGTTGAAAAAGCTGAAGCGCGTTAAAATGTATGAAACAATTGCTCGGCTCGTCATCGGGGTTGTACATGATGGGAGTATTTTGTGTAATGAAAATGAAGCATGGCCTAACTATATGATTTTGTAGGGATAAGCTTTCTTTGGCTGTGCTATTTTGATAGGACATGATTATTTGTTAGTATGCTTTCAAGCAGTATTATTTTTATGTTTTATAAGTTTTTATCTTGAATCATTTGGATCTGAACATTCATGTCACATTAAAGAAAATTACATTGAGAATTATGCTAGGTAGCATTCCACATCAAAAATTTCTTTTTTTTATCATTTACCTACTCGAGGACGAGCAGGAATTAAGCTTGGGGATGCTTGATACGTATCCAATGTATCTATAATTTTTGATTGTTCCATGCTATTATATTACCTGTTTTGGATGTCTATGGGCTTTATTTTACACATTTATATCATTTTTGGGACTAACCTACTAACTAGAGGCCCAGCCCGTGTTGCTGTTTTTTTGCCTATTTCAATATTTCGAAGAACAGGAATATCAAACGGAGTCCAAACGGAATGAAACCTTCGGGAGCATGATTTTTGGAACGAACGTGATCCAGAGAGCTTGGAGTGCAAGTCAAGAAGCAGCCGAGGCGGCCACGAGATAGGAGGGTGCCCCCCTATAGGGCGCGCCCCCTGTCTCGTGGCCCCTTGGGCGGCCACTGACGTAATTCTTCCTCCTATATATACCTATGTACCCCGAAAACATCCGAGAGCAAGACGAAACACAATTTCCACCACCGTAACCTTCTGTATTCGCGAGATCCCATCTTGGAGCCTTCGCCGGCACTCTACCGGAGGGGGAATCAACCACGGAGGGCCTCTACATCAACATCCTTGCCCCTCCAATGAGTTGTGAGTAGTTTACCACAGACCTACGGGTCCATAGTTATTAACTAGATGGCTTCTTCTCTCTTTTTGGATCTCAATACAATGTTCTCCCCCTCTCTTGTGGAAATCTATTTGATGTAATCTCTTTTTGCGGTATGTTTGTCGAGATCTGATGAATTGTGGGTTTATGATCAAGTTTATCTATGAATAATATTTGAATCTTCTCTGAATTCTTTTATGTATGATTGAGTTATCTTTGCAAGTCTCTTCGAATTATCAGTTTGGTTTGGCCTACTAGATTGATCTTTCTTGCCATGGGAGAAGTTCTTAGCTTTGGGTTCAATCTTGTGGTGTCCTTACCCAGTGACAGAAAGGGTTGCAAGGAACGTATTGTATTGTTGCCATCGAGGATAACAAGATGGGGTTTATATCATATTGCTTGAGTTTATTCCTCTACATCATGTCATCTTGCTTAATGCGTTACTCTGTTCTCATGAACTTAATATTCTAGATGCAGGCTGGAGTCGGTCGATGTGTGGAGTAATAGTAGTAGATGCAGGCAGGAGTCGGTCTACTTGTTATGGACGTGATGCCTATATACATGATCATGCCTAGATAATCTCATAATTATTCACTTTTCTATCAATTGCTCGACAGTAATTTGTTCACCCACTGTAATACTTATGCTTTCTTGAGAGAAGCCTCTAGTGAATCCTATGGCCTCGGGTCTATCTCCTATCATATTTTCTTCCAATCTACTTTTATTTGCATCTTTACTTTTTGCATCTATATTATAAAATACCAAAAATATATTTATCTTATCTTACTATCTTTATTAGATCTCACTTTTGCAAGTGGCCGTGAAGGGATTGACAACCCCTTTATCGCGTTGATTGCGAGTTCTCAGTTTGTTTGTGTAGGTGCGTGGGACTTTTGAGGAGCCTCCTACTGGATTGATACCTTGGTTCTCAAAAACTGAGGGAAATACTTACGCTACTATTGCTGCATCACCCTCTCCTCTTCGAGGAAAACCAACGCAAGCTCAAGACGTAGCACTAATAGATTTTTGCAATAAGTATGTGAGTTCTTTATGACTAATGTTGAGTCCATGGATTATACGCACTACTCACCCTTCCACCATTGCTAGCCTCTCTAGTACTGCGCAACTTTCGCCGGAACCGTACACCCACCATATACCTTCCTCAAAACAGCCACCATACCTACCTATTACGACATTTCCATAGCCATTCCAAGATATATTGCCATGCAACTTTCCACCGTTCCGTTTATTATGACACGCTTCATCATTGTCATATTGCTTTGCATGATAATGTAGTTGACATCGTATTTGTGGCAAAGCCACCATTCATAATTTTTCATACATGTCACTCTTGAATCATTGCACATCCCGGTACACCGCCGGAGGCATTCACCTAGAGTCATATTTTGTTCTAAGTATCGAGTTGTAATTATTGAGTTGTAAGTAAATAAAAGTGTGATGATCTTCATTATTAGAGCATTGTCCCAGTGAGGAAAGGATGATGGAGACTATGATTCCCCCACAAGTCGGGATGAGACTCCGAACGAAAAAAAAGAGGCCATAAAAAAAGAGAAAAGGCCCAAATAAAAAAAGAGAAATAGAGAGAAGCGGCAATGCTACTATCCTTTTCCACACTTGCGCTTCAAAGTACCACCATGATCTTCATGATAGAGAGTCTTCTATGTTGTCACTTTCATATACTAGTGGAAATTTTCCATTATAGAACTTGGCTTGTATATTCCAATGATGGGCTTCCTCAAAAGTGCCCTAGGTCTTCGTGAGCAAGCAAGTTGGATGCACACCCACTTAGTTTATTTTTGAGCTTTCATACTTATAGCTCTAGTGCATCCGTTGCATGGCAATCCCTACTCACTCATATTGATATCTATTGATGGGCATATCCATAGCCCGTTGATACGCCTAGTTGATGTGAGACTATCTTCTCCTTTTTGTCTTCTCCACAACCACCATTCCGTTCCACCTATAGTGCTATGTCCATGGCTCACGCTCATGTATTGCGTGAAGATTGTAAAAATTTGAGAACATCAAAAGTATGAAACAATTGCTTGGCTTGTCATAGGGGTTGTGCATGATTAAATACTTTGTGTGATGAAGATAGAGCATGACCAAACTATATGATTTTGTAGAGATAACTTTTTTTGGCCATGTTATTTTGAGAAGACATGATTGCTTTGTTAGTATGCTTGAAGTATTATTGTTTTTATGTCAATATTAAACTTTTGTCTTGAATCTTTTGGATCTGAACATTCATGCCACAATAAAGAAAATTACATTGATAAATATGTTAGGCAGCATTCCACAACAAAAATTCTATTTTTATCATTTACCTACTCGAGGACGAGCAGGAATTAAGCTTGGGGATGCTTGATACGTCTCCAACGTATCTATAATTTTTCATTGTTCCATGCTATTATATTATCAGTTTTGGATGTTTAATGGGCTTTAATATGTTCTTTTATATTATGTTTGGGATTAACTTATTAACCGAAGGCCCAGTGCTAGTTTCTGATTTTTTGCCTATTTTAGAGTTTTGCAAAAAAAGGAATACCAAACGGAATGAAACCTTCGCGATGATCTTTCTTGGACCGAAAGCAAACCAAAAGACTTGGAGATGAAGTCGGAGACGTAACGGTGAGGCCACGAGGCAAGAGGGCGCGTCCAGGGGGTAGGCGCGCCCCCCACCCTCGTGGGCCCCTCGTAGCTCCACCGACCTAGTTCTTTTGCCTATATATACTCTTATACCCTAAAAACATCAGGGGGATCCACGAAACAACTTTTCCACCGCTGCAACCTTCTGTACCCGTGAGATCCCATCTTGGGGCCTTTTCTGGTGTCCTGTCGGAGGGGGAATCGATCATGGAGGGCTTCTACATCAACACCATTACCTCTCCGATGAAGCGTGAGTAGTTTACCACAGACCTTCGGGTCCATAGTTATTAGCTAGATGGCTTCTTCTCTCTCTCTTTGATTCTCAATACAAAGTTCTCCTCGATGTTCTTGGAGATCTATTCGATGTAATATTCTTTTGCGGTGTGTTTGCCGAGACCCGATGAATTATGGATTTCTGATCAAGATTATCTATGAATATTAGTTGGTTCTTCTCTGAATTCTTATATGCATGATTTGATATCTTTGCAAGTCTCTTCGAAAATTCAATTTAGTTTGGCCTACTAGATTGATCTTTCTTGCCATGGGAGAAGTGCTTAGCTTTGGGTTCAATCTTGCGGTGTCCTTTCCCAGTGACAGTAGGGGCAGCAAGGCACGTATTGTATTGTTGCCATCGAGGATAAAAAGATGGGGTTTTCATCATATACTGCTTGAGTTAATTCCTCTACATCATGTCATCTTGCTTAATGCGTTACTCCGTTCTTTATGAACTTAATACTCTAGATACATGCTGGATAGTGGTCGATGTGTGGAGTAATAGTAGTAGATGCAGGCAGGAGTCGGTCTACTTGACACGGATGTGATGCCTATATTCATGATCATTGCCTTAGATGTCATCATAATTATGCAATTTTCTATCAATTGCTCAACAGTAATTTCTTCACCCACCGTAATACATGCTATCTTGAGAGAAGCCACTAGTGAAACCTATGGCCCCGGGGTCTCTTTTCCATATTATTGAATCTCGTTTACATCTTGCTAGTTTCCGATCTATTATTTTGCAATCTTTACTTTCCAATCTATACATCAAAAATACCAAAAATGTTACTTTATTATGTTTATCAGATCTCACTTTTGCGAGTGACCATGGAGGGATTGGCAACCCCTTTATCACGTTGGTTGCAAGTTCTTGATTGTTTGTGCAGGTATTCAGTGACTTGTGTGTTGTCTCATACTGGATTGATACCTTGGTTCTCAAAACTGAGGGAAATACTTATGCTACTTTGCTGCATCACCCTTTCCTCTTTAAGGGAAAACCAACGCAAGCTCAAGAGGTAGCACTAAACCGATCTGGACTAAACCGTAAAAACCAACCGTAAACTAAACCGAGGCAGAACCGATCTAAATAAAAAAAAGGTAACATTTGAAGATCTAATCTGGGCCTTATAATGAAGATCTAATGGAGGGGTGGTCGTTGAAGCTTATAGCGGTGGTGGTCTGCTACGTCTTGAGCCAACGTTTGTTTTCCCCGAAGAGGAGAGGGTGATGCAGCAAGTGTAGCATAAGTATTTCTCTCAGTTTTGAGAACCAAGGTATCAATCCAGTAGGAGGCTCCTCAAAAGTCCCACGCACCTACACAAACAAACTGAGAACTCGCAACCAACGCAATAAAGGGGTTGTCAATCCCTTCACGGCCACTTGCGAAAGTGAGATCTGATAGAGATAGTATGATAAGATAAATATATTTTTGGTATTTTATAATATAGATGCAAAAAGTAAAGATGAAAATAAAGTAGATTGAAAGCAAATATGATAAGAGATAGACCCGGGGGCCATAGGTTTCACTAGAGGCTTCTCTCGAGATAGCATAAGTATTACGGTGGGTGAACAAATTACTGTCGAGCAATTGATAGAAAAGCGCATAGTTATGAGATTATCTAGGCATGATCATGTATATAGGCATCACGTCCATAACAAGTAGACCGACTCCTGCCTGCATCTACTACTATTACTCCACACATCGACCGACTCCTGCCTGCATCTAGAGTATTAAGTTCATAAGAACAGAGTAACGCATTAAGCAAGATGACATGATGTAGAGGGATAAACTCATGCAATATGATGTAAACCCCATCTTGTTATCCTCGATGGCAACAATACAATACGTGTCTTGCAACCCTTTCTGTCACTGGGTAAGAACACCGCAAGATTGAACCCAAAGCTAAGCACTTCTCCCATGGCAAGAAAGACCAATCTAGTAGGCCAAACCAAACTGATAATTCGAAGAGACTTGCAAAGATAACTCAATCATACATAAAAGAATTCAGAGAATATTCAAATATTATTCATAAATAAACTTGATCATAAACCCACAATTCATCGGATCTCGACAAACACGCCGCAAAAAGGGATTACATCGAATAGATCTCCACAAGAGAGGGGGAGAACATTGTATTGAGATTCAAAAAGAGAGAAGAAGTCATCTAGCTAATAACTATGGACCCGTAGGTCTGTGGTAAACTACTCACAACTCATCGTAGGGGCAAGGATGTTGATGTAGAAGCCCTCCATGGTCGATTCCCCCTCCGGCAGAGTGCCGACGAAGGCTCCAAGATGGGATCTCGCGGATACAGAAGGTTACGGCGGTGGAAATTGTGTTTCGTGGTGCTCCTAGATGTTTTCGGGGTACGTAGGTATATATAGGAGGGAGAAGTACGTCGGTGGCCGCCCGAGGGGCCCACGAGACAGGGGGGCGCGCCCTAAGGGGGGGCGCGGCCCCCTATCTCGTGGGGTCCTCGGGAGCTTCTTGACTTGCACTCCAAGCTCTCCGGATGGGACTCCGTTTGATATTCCTTTTCTTCGAAATACTGAAATATGCAAAAAAACAGCAATATGGGATGGGCCTCCGGTTAGTAGGTTAGCCCCAAAAATGATATAAATGTGTAAAATAAAGCCCATAAACATCCAAAAGAGGTAATATAATAGCATGGAACAATAAAAAATGATAGATACGTTGGAGACGTATCATGGTCACCTGCGATGCGGCTCGGACGTCGTCGACGGTGGCGCTCCGGTCGTCGGCGAGCTCTGGAGAGGGCACGGGCGGACGCGGCGTTCGACGGCGAGTCCAACGGTGGTCAAGGTGGCAGCATAGGTGGACGGAGGAAGTCGGTGGCGAGGTTGAGGCGGCGATGGCGTTCGGGCATCGGCGATGACGACATTCCAGTGGCGTGAGCTCAGGCGAGTGTGTTGTGTGGTGCAGGCGAGCGAGGGGGGGTCGGTGGTGGGTTCGAACGGCGACGAGGTTGTCGGAGTGGAGCGCTAGGGCGATAGTGGTGCCGTGGCGGAGCTCTGCTCTGGCGAGGGATTCCAGGCGAGGGACGGGAGTTTCAGGGCAAGCAAGGGCGGAAACGAGCGAGGAGAGAGAGGTTTTATAGGGGACGCCTTGGAGAAGGGGTTGGGCACAAGATACGAGCGATCTCGAGGATCGCGGGATTCAGCGGCGCGACAGGGCGCGCTCTGCCTTCACGTTGCGTGGCGAGGAAGAAGAAGACCGCGGGTCCCGCTGTCAGCGGCAGAGGTGAGCGAGGGAGGGAGCGCGCGACCGAGGCGGGGGGTTTGCACGCGCGGCGCAGGCTGCTGGGCCGATTCGGCCAGGTGGGCCGACGTCTACTGCCTGGGGCGTCTGGCTTCGGCTGTTCTTTTTAAAACACAGACAAGAAAAATAAAACAAAACACAAATAAAAAGAAAATATTATATAGACATATAATATATCAAAATTTTCAGAAAAAGATTTCCTAAAACGTGAACATATTTCTAGTGGAAAATAAAATTCACAAGAATTCAGAAAAGTCAAATAGTGCTTCTGTTGCAATAAAATTCACAAAAAAATCATTTTAAAAATACCAAAATTATTTCAAAATTTTTTTGTCCTAATTTTCCATTGAAGGGAATCATTTTACCCTTATTTCCATTTATTTATTTTTAGGAAAAAAATAATTTGATTAAAAGCCAAATAACTCCTAAATGGTTTTGAAATTGAAATTCAAACCACTTCCAAATCTTTTCTGTTTTCCTCATTCAAATATATTTCAATTTTGCCCCTGGTTTGGAGTGTCATATTTCTCCTCTCTTTATTTTGAAATGGGTTAGAGGAATTTGAAATTATTCAAATGGGAAAGATTCCAAATGGAGTTTCAAAAGTGGTTTAACTCCCCACTCTCTTTCATTTAAACTTTGGAGAAGTCATTTCATCTCCTCTCTTGAAAATCCTTGAGTGGCATGAAGTTTGCATTACTTTCAAATGAGGTTTCAAATCATTTCAGATGGAAACTCTTTTGGGAAAGTCCTTTTATTCCCTCTCATTCAACTTTCAAAAAGTTTCAAATTGCACTCAATTTCGCTCAATCATTCACACAACAATCAAACAAACAATCAAAACTATTTATTTAATATAAGATTCCAAAATTTAGAATTTTGGGATGTTACAAAGCAACTTTAATAGATTCGTCATATGGTTCATGATCATAATGCATACGAAGCGCGCTTCATATGGATATAGAGGCTTCCGAGTTGTCATAATGGTTGCCTCCATATAGTGGGACATCCCTCCCCCTCCCCCAATATCCAATACATATTCGGTTAAAACAAAATCATTCCGTTAAACCCAAGAACGATGGTGAAGGCTTGGATGACCACGAGAGGGATGGCGAGGACAATTACAATGGCGACTTTGGTGTGTATCGATTCCGATGGCAACTGATTCCCAAGGTCATGCTCGAAGTTATGATAAGCATTTAGGCATGACATCCACGTGGATGTCCCACATAATGCTTATCATAATTTTAAACAACAACGTCGATTTTGGCAAAAAGGGTGACTCAATTTTGTTGGTCACTAATTCGTAGGGCGACGTCGAGATCGATTTCACTCCCCCCAATGGTAAATTTTGCTAACCATTTAGGGGCACATACGGTAATCCTTGTAGAGATCCTTATGTGTCTCCCCAAATGGTTGGTTAATTTTTACCAGTGGTTATCCTCCTTTGAGAACAACACCAAAAGTCCGTTGACGGTGATGGTGGAGGTTGTGTGTGGCTAGAAGGGAAGAGGGGCTTCATAGCTACGAACAGCAGGGAAACTTGGCGAGAGCCGGGAGGCACTCAGGGAGCTGGAACTTCGAAGCCGACATGGGGTTGTCACTCCATGTCCAACGTTCGACTTTTTCTCTAGGTCGACAATGCGTACTTGGTTGAGATCAGTGGCGAATCTACCAGGGGGGCTTTAATAGGCTCAAACCTCCACTCGAGCGCTGCAAAATTGTTTTCTACTACAAGTCTCAATGCCAAGCCCATCCACTTGTTAGCCTAGCCCAACACATGTTCGCACGACACAGGCAGCCCAAGCCTCCTTCCATTTTCTTTCTAGATTCGCCACTGGTTGGAATCATCGTTGCCAGCATCTCTTGGCTACGTCCGGTCATTTCTCGGTTATAGTTGCAACGACCCCCTTACTCTAGTGATGAATGGCCGGTGCAGCATCGAGCAAAGCTCACGGCGCTTCAACGGCAGGAGCAGGTCAGGATCGGCGACAAATACTCCTTGGGCTCATTTGCAATGTTTATTTCCTTGAGGTTGTTCTTGTGCAGTCTTGAGTTCTCTTGTGTTTAATGTTATACGAGTCTCGGTGAGCGCTAGGGTTTTATGGGCCGAACCCGTCAATGCATGGCACTATCAAGCCGGTGACTAGGTGGCGTATTAATTGATAAAGAAACCCTTGGCGCCACCAGCTTTGGGCCTGAAAACTGAAAAGATAGGCCAGTTCATAAGACAAGACCAGTGAGAGCAGCTGGAAATATTGTTTTCAAGCTGATCCAACAACGAAACTATTGATGCACATGGAGTTGTATTAATAGAGTACCTCGCAGTTGCACGTCGTGATCAACCCAGGTTGGATGCCTTTATATATAGCTGAATCTTTGCGACCCGACAACGGAAGAAACCAGTATAAAAAATTCTATACCTCTGTGGTCAGAATCAGATCACTGCAAATCACAGTACGTTTGTTCCATTGCATATGCCTAATGATGAACACTCCTGTAGGAAATCTCGATCTATATGTACGCATACGCGCATCGCAAAAGCTAATCGTAAACAGGGGTCCTTGATTAATTTGTCTCTTGCGTGCGTACGAGGCCATCCTATCGGTTTAATTAATGTGCTAGCTAGCTACTAGAAGTAGTGTGGCGTGACAGTGACACTGTCATCTCCCTCGCTGTCGGATCTGAGAACAGGGGCGCTTTCCCTTCAGATACACGGCCGCTCAGGCTCAAAGGCATCTTAATTCGCATGCACGTGTTTCTTCCAAGCTGCTGGAGCTGGTCGAACTAGTTAGAGGCCACGATCACTGCTCTAAATTTTGTTTTTTGTGGGTAGTACTACCTTAGTTAAAAAAAAAACTTCAGTGAAACTAGAAGTGCATGTCGAAGAAAGCAAACCTATTGGATTTTACAGCTTCTTCTTTCAGCTATAAACAGCAGTACAGTATTATGAACATTTGCATGGGATTTTTAGGTGTTGATTGATGGACGCGGTATCACAATCAGTCGACAAGGTGTTGATTCGGTCGTCGCAATAATTTATGAGGTAAAGGATCACGCAAGAAATGGTCATTAATTAATGCCCACAAAAGTAGTTGCTGAGATGTGGCCTTGAGTTCTCGGCTGGGGAAGCACGTACGATATTATTTTGCAATTCGTCCGGTCCTGGTGGTCGCAATAATTTATGAAGTTTGCAATTCGTGGCTACATTTCGGTGGAAGCACATGCATGCATGCAGCAGCTAACGGTTGAACGCCGTATCGTACGAACGCCTCTATGACTGTCCCAACTCTGTAGTTTGCACCAGCTAGACTCTCGGCTGGAGCTAGCGGTTGAGTACGTACCATACCATGCATGCGCTCATTTGCGTGGTAGTCTGCACGAGAGCATGGGCTAGCTCTTCAACAACGTACACGATTCCTATGAAAGAAACCGCACTTGCAACATACACCCGCATTGCTTCTATCATCGAACATGCATGAACTTCACTGAAACTGATATCCACGTGCTGGCCGTTAGGACAACTCCAACGTGGTTCATAAAAACAACCGTGTGGACATGAATAGGGGCGGAGACGATCTAACCGGAGTCATCAATTGTCCGCTCCTAGTTTTTTTATACCTGGACTACTCAAACAATCAAAATAAATAGTAGCACAATTCTTAAGCAACGGAAAGATAAGTACTTTAATGCAGAAATAATTCAAATAAGAACATTACAATTCAAACATAAAGTTTTGAAATAAAATAGTTTAAGTTTGAATTCATCTTAGTCGGATATGAAACACCCAAACAAGATCATTCTGTAGCTGCTCATTAGTTCCTCCATGTCACAAGACTCTGCTGTGGAAGCTGGATAGGATCACCCACGTTTTGAAAATCCAGACCTTGGCGAACTCCATCGCCCCCGCCCTCCAGAATCATGTTGTACATGATCACACAAGCTGTCATCACCTCCCGTAAAATCTCTGGATCCCATAATTTAGTAGGCCCGCGAACAATTGCAAAGCAGACTTGGAGCACTTTAAATGCACTCTCGACATCCTTTCTGGCAGTTTCTTGTTTATGGGAAAAGGGACATTGTTTGTTACCCCTTGGTTAGGAGACGGTCTTCATGGAAGTCGCCCACGGAGGATAGATACCATCACAAATATAATACCTCGTGTTATACTCATAATCGTCATTGGTATAATTGCACTCACTAGCTTCACCCGCACACAACCTTGCAAACAATGGAGATTGTTGCAGCACGTTGATGTCATTATGAGACCTAGGCATGACAATGAAAGAGTGTCAAATCCATAGGTCATGTGATGCAACTGCTTCAAAAAGGGTGGTGGGCTTTTTTGCAACGGCCATGGTGCCCTCTTGCTTCTCCAATTGCCATGAGCTTTTTTGTTCTCTCAAGTACTCCGGTCCAAACACCTTCACCACTGTAGTAGCAAATTTGACCATGGCTTTGAGGCACGTGCTTTCAAACATCCAGAGATACTCGTCCCATGAATATGCGGCCGTGCCATAGGTAAGCATCCTCATTGTAGCGGTGCACTTCTGGTAACCAAAGAACCTAATGGTCCCAATGGCATCCTTCTTCAAGGTGAAGTAATCATCGTAAGCCAGACACCATGGTAGAGGTGATCAAACACTTGCTGCCGCATCCGAAAAATAACGGCAAAAATAGGGCTCGAATAGCGCATCAGAGGCAAAGTGGTCGTTTCCCAACATCAGATGATGCCTTCGTGCCCGATTCCGGTTCAACACTTGATGTCCATTTGTTGAACCCTTGTAATTGAGAACATGCTTCTTCGCACGCTCGGGTGGAGGATTTTGGTTGGGCCGGTCATATCGGAGTCTGATGTGATGGAGGTCCAGATGCCCTCAAACCTCCCCTACTTTTGGTTTCGGGTTGTGGGACTTCAAACATCGGAACCGATCCGAACAAATTCGGTGACCAATGTTGGATGGCAAAAAATGTCCAGATAATTTGGTTAGGACATTTTTTGCGATTTGGTGAATAGCGTTGGAGTTGCCCTTATGACAGCATACTATGATACTCTATAATATCATCGAACGTGCATGAGAGTTAATGAGATGGAACTGGCATCAACTGTGCCTTCCCTATGGCTCCATACACAGCCTTTAGCAGTACTCCTATATAAGTAGATGTAGCTAACTAGGAAGCTGCAGCTACAAGCAAACCACGTACGCACTGACACAGCCGAAACATGCATACATCGACGGCGATGAGAAGGACCTGCAGGACGGCCCTTGTCGCGGCGGCGGTGGTGGTGGCGATGGCGATGGCGCCGCCGGCTGTGTGCGAGAGCAAGACTAGCAAGCAGCAGGAGAAGAAGGGGCCGCTGGCGACGGCGGTGATCGTGTTCGGCGACTCCATCATGGACCCCGGCAACAACAACGGCCTCCACACGGCGGTGAAGGCGAACCACGCGCCCTACGGCAAGGACTTCGCCAACCACGAGCCCACCGGCCGCTTCTCCAACGGGCTCATACCCACCGACTTCATGGGTAAGTATCTATACGTGCATACGTGCGTAAGCGTTTTCCTTTTCTGTGTATACCTTCCATGCATGCATGCTCACCGTATACACTACATGCACTACTCTAAATTAACTGCACTGACAGAGCTCGATCGTGAGAGGATAATCTAGCCAGTGTGTGCACTGTATACCCTCTCCATGTGAGAAGGGTCTTGATTCCTCCATGTGCCATGCCTTCTCGAGGCATACATGGAAAATGGAATTGCTTAATGCAGTAGGGGACGAATACCTTGGTGTCTTACCATACCTGTGGGACTACTGCTGCCACTTGAAAATGGTTGCTGTAGCATCTTCTCCTGATTAATGAATTGCCAACTCTTCTGCCGACACTGAAAAAAGATGCTCGAAACATGTGTGGTTGTAAATCGGTTAACTCCGTGCATGTTACTACTATAATTGTGCAGTGAACACGCACGTACATGTACAGTCCCAGTTGCTGAAAAAGTTGCTCCAACGTTGCTGAAAACTGAGTGCACATGTCCAACCAACCTCCCACGGAGTAATGACAAACATTTGTACATCAACAAGCTTGTACACCATACTTTTTCAAGTGAGATGACCTTTAAACACTGTACGTACGTTGCACCTCAAGCCTGTTTAATTTCTCTCTCTCTCTCTCTCTGTCTCTCTCTCTCTCTCTCTCTCTCTCTCAATCGTTCATACAACGGTTCTAGTATTCTACATCCAGCCAAACTTCGCTGCAGTATTGTCTATACAGATTGTTGAAGTGTATCCACCCCTAGGAAGTTACAGTTCACAAGAAAGATGTGGTTAAACCTAGCTAAACCAATTATAACCATTGCAGGTGAGGGATGTTCCCCAATCATCTCTCTAACAAAATAGAAATCAATCTCATTGTGTTTGGTTCGAGCATGAAAAACTGGGTTAGCTAATAGGCATAGATGTATCTCCTAAGTTGTCACACCATAAACATGTCACTATTGCTTATGATGCTTGGAGTTTTTTTTTGCTGGAAAAACGTATGTTATATTCATTAAATGTCAAGGCAAGGCAATACAAAGAACACAAGAAGTATTATAAATTACATCATGGTCCGTAGATCACCTAACGATGACTACTAGCGAGCTGAAGGCACGTCACCGTCATCGCCCTTCCCTCTTGGAGTGTCTTAAGCAAAGACTTTATCCAAATTATCTCGGCAACCACATTTGCTAATGCTTTGTATTCCACTTTTGTGCTGGACCTTGACATGGTGGCTTGCTTCCTTCCACTCAACCCAATGAGATTCGACCCAAGAATATTCCAAAACTACTTGTTGATCCTCTGTCATGGAAACAACATGTTTGTCTATGGCAAAGAAACCACTAACCACGGAAGAAGAAGCCTTTTACAAAGTTAGTTCAAGGTCAACTGTTCCCTGTTCCCTAGCATATCTAAAAAAGGTAATTGTCCGATGACTTTCAAAAAGAGCGTGCAAGTACCACACAACTTTATTGATGGAAAAGCAATTTCAATTCTAGTCAGAAGACCCCAGCCGCCACCTCAACAATGTAAGAGGCAGCGAGGGGGGGGGGTCAAACCATCGGCATGCACCGACCAAGGGTGACCCCCTCCCCCCTGCGCGCGCTGGCACCGCCTAGGTGAAAGGGACGGCGGGATGGGGATGAGAGGGGGTGGGACAAGAGGAAGGCGATGGAGGACCGGTGTTGGTGGATGCAGGTTTCATGTTGTGGCATCCCTCTTTTCAACCAACGTAGTGTGTCTGATTATCTTATTACACCACTAATTACCTTTAACCAATTTGAATTCAATTCAATCACCAATCGATCTCAAAACCAACTTAAATTGGCGCTAAAAAATATGGACTATGTAATACTAGTTTTCATGATTATTTTTTCCGTAGAATTTTAGACTGCTAGGTAATACAGTAGAATATTAACAAGTTGGGGTTGCTCTCATGAAAGGGCCAAGCTTTGGCAGATGGCGGGTGAAGGTGAGAGGCGCATTAAGCCATTGAGCCATGGGATTGTCGTCACAGTTGTTTTTGGTCTGCAACCCTTTGTATTACAACTCACAAAAAAATTAGCAGCAATTTTAGTCATGTTTCTAATGGGCCGAATTAATTTCAGCCCAGGGTCTTAACGTGAAGCAATTACTTCCTCCGTACCTGGGCGTGGAGCACACCCCCGAGGACCTCCTCACCGGCGTCAGCTTCGCGTCCGGCGCCACCGGATTCGATCCTCTCACCCCCGTCATCGTGGTAACTATTCTTTTCTGTTAACTGATCTGTGCGTGTGCAAGCTAGTGATCCATATATCATATTAATCGATCTACTTCGGTTCATTCCAGAACGTGATCTCGCTGGAGCAGCAGCTGGTCTACTTCGACGAGTACCGTGGCAAGCTGGTGGGCATCGCCGGCGAGGAGGAGACGCGGCGGATCATCGACGGCGCGCTGTTCGTGGTGTGCGCGGGCACGGACGACATCGCCAACACCTACTACACCACGCCGCTCCGGAGCGCCCACTACGACATCCCCGCCTACGTGGACCTCCTCCTCGTCGGCGTCGAGTCCTTCCTGCGCAACGTGAGCGCGCGGGGCGCCAAGCGGGTCGGCTTCGTGGGGCTCCCGCCCATCGGGTGCGTGCCGTCGCAGCGGACCATGGGCGGCGGCCCGGACCGCGGCTGCGTGCCGGAGCGCAACGCCGCCGCGCGGCTCTACAACGCGAGGGTGCAGGAGCTGATCCGCCGGCTGGGGGAGGAGGACCCAGCCGGGTTCCCCACCCTCGTGTTCATCGACATCTACACCGTGATCCAGGACCTGGTGGACAACGGGGCGCGGTACGGGTTCAGCGAGACGAAGAAGGGGTGCTGCGGCACCGGCACGGCCGAGGTGGCGGTGCTGTGCGACGCGAGGTTCATGCCGGTGTGCGACGACGTGTCGGAGCATGTCTTCTTCGACAGCTACCACCCCACGCAGCGGGCCTACAAGGTCATCGTCGACTACATCTTCGACCACTACATGCAGTTCCTGAACCTCTGAGGCTGCATCATTTATATTCTTGTGTTTCCAAAGCATTACATTATTCATTCTTGTTTATCTGAATTATGAGATATCAGGGCCAAAAACAGATCGGCCATGCCGAGCTGCAGGTGATTCAGTGTGTGAAGTAACTTATAATTCAGTGTGTGAGTATATATTTCGGGTGGTGCTTGATCCAACATTAATTGTCAACAGAAATGTATGTGGATATACGAAGTTGTGTATCCACTAGCAAAACGGTCCGTGCATTGCAACATGCGATTTTTTTTCCGTAACGGCCAATGATCATGATCACATTTTGCTGCATCATCGAGATACACTATCACTCTCATTTTTGTGAAATCGTGAACAATTTTTGAAAATCATGAACATTTTTTGAACTCATGAATATATCTGAAATCATCAAATAATTTTCAAATTCGTGAATAATTTTATAGATTTTCGAATTTTTTCTAAAATCATGAACAATTTCTGAATTCATGAGCATTTTATACTATTTGCAAACATTTTTCTAAAATTTTATTTTTAAAATACTTTTCTTGAATAGGTGAACATTTCTAGAATTGACGACATTTTTTTGGAAATCGTTTGGTGTAACAATTTTATAAATTTCATGAACATTTTTTTGATTTAACAAATGTTTTTTGAAATGCATGATCATTTCTTGAGTCAGCGAACATTTTATGAATCAATAAACTATTTTACAAGTCACGAACTGTTTTTGAATTTTAGTATATTTAAAAATTCATGTTTGAATTGGCAAAATTCTGTTCAACTTCATTAACATTTTTTAATACACGAACTTTTTAAAAAAAATCATGAACATATTTTGACGTTCCAAAATATTGTTTTGAAAATTTGAAACATTTTTTGAATATGCGATTATTTTTAAAATCACAAATATTATCTGAATCCACAAGCATTTATGAATTATTAAATATTTTATTTCAGTATTCTCATTTTTTTTTGAAGTCTCAGATTATTTAGAGTAGAAAACAACAAAGACGGAAAAGGAAATATAAAAATAAAAAAGATATTTAAAAAACAGGCCACCCGGGCATGGGCCGGCCCAAACAGGCGCGCTGTGTCTTCTCTCAGCGCACGGAGCGTAGTATAGAATGTTCCTACTGCATGGGCCAGCCCAGGCGGGGATTCCCCTGTGTGAAAGACTTTTTTATCACTTACAGGTGGCATTGGTGGGTAATATTTTGCAACCTTAGGGGCAATTTCAGTAACATACCGCGAGAAACAATATTCGCTTTATTATTAGGTATAGATATAGATATATACACTTCTATTTCGGTACGCCCCCTAAACATAAGGACGGATCTGATTAGCCATACCTTTTTATAATAAAGGCATGATGGTTATATTTTTGAAACTCTTCCTCCATCGTATACGATGTACACTTGTATAGCGAGCTGAGCTGGCCCATCTTTTTTTCTTTTGGTTTTTACCCTCAAAAAATTGTGAGCGTGACAGGAATCAAACCAGCAACTTCAGAATTTGACACAGTAACCAACCAGCCACCGTCAGTTGATGTGATTACATACCTCTTTCTCATCTTTTCTTCTTTCCTCTTTCCTTTTTCCTTTTTGCCTTTTTTACTTTTCTCTTATTCCTTTTTTTCTTTTTTTCAAACGGTTTTGTTTGGTTTTAATTTTTCTATTCTTTTTTGTTTTTCATTTCTTTTGCAATGTGCAAAATATTTTTAATTTCCCTTTTTTTTAAACACTGAACTTTTTTTTTCAAATTTTGCTGTACATGGAGTAGTGTCACACAAACACACTCCTGGTGTAAAAAATCAGCTGTGAGGAGATCGACCAGAGAGTAGAGGGACGCTCGGGGCGGTACGCTAGCAGTGAACGGATGGCTCCTCTTCCCTCTCTCCCTCCCCACCCTTCCTCCCCTTCTCCTCCTCGGCTCGGCAGATCTGCGCCCCGCCCTTCCCCGGTGACTGGCGTCCGGTCGCCCTCACCTTCAGGTGTAGCTCCCCCTTCCCTATCCTCCCCTGTTTCTTCGCAGGTGGATCCCTCCCCTTCCCTCTCTTCGCTGCCGGTTCTTGGATCTCGTTTTTGGGCGCTGTTGTCGGATGAGGAGGACTGGCGGTCTCTGCCTTCCTCCCCCGGTGGTGCGGTGGCCTGCGCTGGGGAAGTGGCGGTCGCCTGCGCCGCCCCTCGCCCTCGTAAGTTTACCCCCGGGGGTCGGGGCCAGCCGTTGGGGGTGTCTCCGCCGGCCGACGGCTGGTTCCGGGTCTCGCGGCGTCGGCGTAGATCTGGTAAGTTTGCGTCCACGTCTCCTGCGCTTGGTGTCTTGGGTCGTGCTCCTGATGGGGAGCTTGGAGGCTCTCCATCTCCCTCTCCGTCTCCGGCTGCGGGGGCTCCGTCGCCGGCGGTGGCGGCGGCGGGGCCGCTGGTCGCTCCGTGTTCCCTAGATCCAGATCTCTGTGTAGTGGCCGCCGGTTCGCGGGCCAGCTCCCCGTGTGGGCCTGCTGGGCCTGTCGGGGCGGTGCTGGCTAGTGGGCCTTCCCCCTCCCTCTCTTCGGTTATCGATTTTCCCCCGCTGGTTTCTCTAGGCCCAGGTGGGCCCCCCGCCCGGTTACTGGCTCCCCGTCCCTCTCCGGCCCACTTGGCGAGCCGGGCCCGGGGGGGCACGGCTCGCTCGAGCTATTTATGGATCCCTCACGGCTCGATACCCCCCCTGCTAGGGTTTACTGCGTCCGCCGCTGACTTGCGCCGCTATCGTCTTCCCATCCGTCGCATCATCAGATCCCTCCCACCTCCACCCCTCCTTCTTCCTTTTGCTGCGGTGATCTCCATGGACAAATCTAGGGGTTCTTCCTGCGAGGCGCTTTCTGGTTGCAAACGGCGCCGCGAGGATTCCCCCGCCTCCGCGGTGGAGCTGGAGCTTGAGGCTTCGCTCCGCTCCAAGCTGGAGTCGGAGCAAGCGGCGCGCGAGCAGGTGGCTCGTGCCCGCGAGGCCTGGGCTCCGGGTCCGGAGCAGGTGAAGGAGGGTGTGACTGGATCTGGCTTGCAGGGCTCTGGGTCTGGTCCCTCTCCTTCCCCGGTGGTGGACCCGTGGGAGGCGGCGGTGGCTTCTGGCGGTGGGATGTCTTCGTCCTCGGCTTCCCTCCCGGCTCCGGGGGTTGGGCGTGGTCCGTCGGCCCCGTCTCGGCCCCTACCTCCCCCTCCTCCTCGCTCGTTTGGGGCCGGATCTGGTTTTCGTCCGCCGCCTCGATCCTTCGCGGGGCCGGCGCGTCGGCCGCCCGGTTCGGCTTATGGGGATGGGATCCTTCCCCCTCCCCAATTGCAGCAGCAATCCCGCCCCTCTCCCTCTTCCCACAGGAACCCCTTGGCGCTTACCTGCTTCGCTTGCCACAGACCGGGCCACTTTCAGTCTCGCTGCACCAATCCACCATTCTGCTTGATTTGTCGCTCTGATGGTCACCTCATGGTCAATTGCATGGATAGACAGAAACCTCCCGCGGTCATCCAGTTTGGTCTGGGTCTTCCTGGCTGCTCCTTCTTCGCTTTTGATGGTGACCTACCTGTTCGGGAGGTGGCTCCTACGCTGTCCAATGCGGCTATTGTCTCTGTCAAAGACCAAAAGATCTCCCCCCAAACTCTGCTGGAAGGGCTTCGCATCTGGGATGTGGCTAGTTGGGACTGGCAAGTTGTGCAGCTGTCAGAGTTTGACTTCTCTGTGGTGTTCCCCTCCAAAGATTGCCTGCGAATGATTGCTTCCTGCACCAGCTTCACCTTACCTCTTAATCAACTGGTGGTTTCTGTCAAAGCGGCTGCATCCAACGGTACTGCTGTTGGTCCTTTGTCTCAAGTGTGGGTGTTGATTGAAGATCTACCTGCTAGTCTGTGCTCGTCTGTTTTCCTCATGTCCTTTGGGGTTTTAATTGGGAAACCCATCGAGGTGGATGAGGAGTCTTTGAACAAGGTTGGTCCTGCTCGGCTGAAGGTCTGGTGTGTTGATCCTGATCGGGTGCATGGCTTCATTGATGTCTATCCCTCTCCCAACGGCATCAGGTTGCGGGTGCGGGTGGAGGGGGCGATGTCGGCTGCTCCACCTTCCCCCCCTCCTCCTGCTAACCCTTCGGATAAACATGACAAGGAAGGGGATGGTTCTTTTGGTGGCCCCAATCAGAGTTTTGGGTCTAATCTCCGCTTCACTCAATCTGAATGGGATAGCCTGGCAGACTCAGAACGTGAGATGTTTCATTCTCAAGCGCCTGCTGGTGATGCTCCTCGTGAAGATGTAGTGATTCCCCCTTCAGTCCAGATGGCCCCCTTTGCTGCTGCTGATCTGCCTAAAGCTCCGCCCTGCTCGGCTACTCCTGTGTCTGCTGCATGCTCCAACCTCCCGGCTCGCCCTATCTCCCCCACTCGTTCGGGTATTGAAGATCTCCCTGGCTCTCCTACTCGTGATATGATGGAATCACAACACACCTCGAAGAAGAAATCCTCAGTTCGCAAGTACTCGGCTAAGAGCCGGACCTCCTCGGGCTCGAAGCAATCTATGACGGGGATCTGTCGGCGTCTTGATCATGATCTGGGCTCCATGTCCCGCTCGGGCCCCCACGCTGGCTCTCCTGCTGCGCGGTCGCCTGCTATCCGCTCCCCGGTGTCCACGGCCCGCAAAGGTAGGCGGGTTTCACATTCTGGTGGCTCGATTCTGGAAAGGGCGGAGAAGCGGGCTGCGGCGAAGGACCTCCCTCCCCTAGGTACCTCCCCATCCCCATCGGTTGCTGTTTCTCCGGTTCGGGTGGTTTTACCTTCGATGTCTGATGATCATCTTTTAAACATTATGTCGGACGTGGGTTTGGTGGTTGATACTTCTGTTGGCTCTCCCAGTTCGCTCCTTGCTATTATTCGGGCTAATGAATTGGCCCAAGCTACCATTGCGAAAGCCAAAGAGGCTGTTGCCTCGCGGGTGGCGGATGCTGGTTGTGTTATGGGGGAGGCTTCGGGTGCTGGTAGTGGCCAGCCCTCATCCTCATCCTGCCTTGCTAAGAGGGGTACTAATAAACGATCTAAAACCTGTGTGGCCCCCAGCAGGTCGAGCCTCTGTATCAAGAACCTTTTGTATAAATGAGGGCCTTATTCTGGAATATTAGAGGGTTCGGTGCTAGGGGGCGCCGTGACCAACTGAAAGATTTGGTTCGTTCTAACTCTATTGACTTTGTGGGGCTGGTTGAAACGTTTAAGGATTCCTTTTCCCCCAGTGAGCTTTCTGCTATCGTGGGTATGGATAGATTTCAGTGGCAATCTTTACCGGCTTCGGGCCACTCTGGTGGGATTCTGATCGGTTCTAATAAGGATATTTTTGACTTTGTTGCTTTTGATCATGGGTTTTATTGGGCTAGTGTTGTTCTCCCGCATAGATCTATGAATGCCCTCTGTGAATTTATAGCTGTTTATGGGCCCGCGGATCACTCCTTTTCGCACCTTTTCCTTGATGAACTTTCGATCAAGCTTGAGTCCTGTTCTCTCCCGACGGTGATTGGGGGAGACTTTAATCTTCTGCGATGCCCTCTTGACAAGAATAATGATAATTTTTCCTGGTCTTTAGCCAATGCTTTTAACGACTTTATTAGTGTCAACGCCATTCGGGAGCTTCCTCGGGGGGGAGCCCGCTTTACTTGGTCTAATCATCAGGCGAACCCTATCAGATCCGTGCTTGATCGTGTCTTCCTATGTCCCAGTTGGGATGCCTTGTTTCCTAGGTCCTCTCTTGTAGCTAAATGTATTGTGGGGTCAGACCACACCCCCTTGATTCTGGATGATGGTTCCATTCGCAATAGACCTCCGACTAGATTTCAGTTTGATGCTTCTTGGCTGTCTGTTGATGGCTTTGTTGACATGGTTGCAGCGAAAATCTCCCAATCCCTCTCTCACAACCCCCGCTCTTTTGGCCCTCTGGATGATTGGCAGTCATGTGCCTATGCTTTACAAAAATTTCTTAGAGGCTGGTCGCGTAGCCGTGCGGCGGAGGATCGCCGCTCCAAAGCCTTCCTTGAAAATCAGATCCTGGAGCTGGATCATACTGCGGACTCTATTGGGCTCTCGGATGATGGTTGGGCTGTTCGCTATAATCTGGAGGCCGCTCTTCTGCAGCTGCATCATCAGGCTGAGATTTACTGGCGTCAGAGGGGCACCCTTAATTGGAATCTCAAAGGAGACGCTCCTACTGCTTATTTCTTTGCGATTGCAAACGGTAGGCGTAGGCGTTGTGAGATTAATAGCCTATCGATTAATGGTATGCGCTCTACAGACCAATCTGTGATTATGGCTCACGTGGTGGACTTCTTTTCGTCTCTGTTACGGGCTAAACCTCCATCGGGCCTGTCCATCTCCCCCCACCTCTGGAGTTCTGGTCTTAAAATTTCTCCTGAGGAGAATGCTTCCTTGATGATTCCGCTCTCCGATCAGGAAATCTGGGATGTGGTTAATTCTGCCAATACTAATGCTGCTTCCGGGCCTGATGGCTTCTCCATCCCTTTCTTTCGGAAATTTTGGCCCCAGTTGAAACAGTTGGTGTGTAACGTTATTCAGGGTTTCTGTCTTGGTACTGTCGACATCTCTCGCCTGAACTATGCTATTATATCCCTGATCCCTAAGGTTAAGGGTGCTGATGTCATTTCCCAATTCCGGCCTATAGCGTTGATTAACAACTTTGCCAAGTTCCCTTCCAAAGGATTTGCGAACCGGCTGTCTCCGGTAGCTCACAGAGTTATTAGTCCCTTCCAATCTGCTTTTATCAAAGGGCGCTTTATTTTAGATGGCATTCTCTCCCTTCATGAGATAGTTCATGACCTCCATGTGCGGAAATCCAAAGCTATCATTCTCAAACTAGACTTCGAAAAAGCGTATGACTCGGTTAGCTGGTCTTTTCTCAGGCAGATTCTTCTTGCCAAAGGGTTTGACGGTGCCTATGTTCACCGTATCATGCAGTTGGTCTCGGGTGGCCACACTGCAGTTGCCGTAAATGGCGCTATTAGCAACTTCTTTGTGAATGGGAGGGGCCTCCGCCAAGGGGATCCGACCTCCCCTGTTCTTTTCAACTTTGTGGCTGACGCTTTCTCCTGTATGCTCTCCAAAGCGGCTCGATGTGGACACATTATTCCTGTGGTCTCTCACCTACTTCTAGAAGGGGTCTCTCATTTGCAATATGCGGATGACACAATCATCTTGGTAGAGTTGGACAATGCCTATATTGCCAATCTGAAATTTATTCTGTTGTGCTTCGAAGCTGTTTCTGGTCTTAAGATCAATTTCGCCAAGAGTGAGGTTATGGTGACGGGGGTTGACCGGGCGGAGGCCTTGCGGGTGGCCAGACTCCTCAACTGCTCCTTAGGTTCCTTTCCTTTCAAATATTTAGGTCTTCCTATCTCTCCTGGTCTGCTTCACGCGAAAGACTTCGCTCTGGTGGTTGCTAAAGTGGGGAATAGGGTGCTTCCTTGGAGGGGTAGGTATAATACCAATGCTGGCAAAGTGGCTCTAACCAATTCTTGCTTATCCTCTCTCCCGTTGTTCCTTATGGGCTTTTACCGTCTCACGGATGGTGTGCATGCTGGCTTCGACAAACATAGGGGTGGCTTTTATTGGAATTCTGCAGATAACAAAAGGAAGTATAGGTTGGTTAAGTGGCAGCTTATGTGCAAGCCTAAAAACCTTGGGGGGTTAGGCATTATTAATACTCGGGTGATGAATATTTGTCTGCTCATTAAGTGGTGGTGGAAAATTATGACGGTTGGGGCCGATGTGCTGTGGTTTTCGATTCTTAAGGCTAAATATTTTCCTAACTCCAACCCTATGTTTGCCCCTGCGCGGCGTGGTTCGCAGTTTTGGAAAGTCCTTGTTAAAGTTCGGCCGATTTTTTTGGAGCACGTTAAGTTTTGTGTGGGTAATGGGTCTGCTGTTCGTTTTTGGTTAGATTGGTGGTCCGGGGATGCTCCTCTGGCTGTTAGCTTTCCGGATCTGTTCTCTTATTGCCCCAATCCGCAAATCTCCATCACGGAGGTGGCTGCTAATAATTGGGACTTGGCTTTTCGTCGGGCCCTGTCTCCTGAAGAGTTGGAAGAATGGCAAAGTCTTTCTGCCCTCTTCCCTGTGCTCTCAGAGGAGGCTGACTTTGTGGTTTGGCCACTTACGGCCTCTGGGCTATTCTCGGTCAAATCGTTGTATTCTAGACTCATTGGTGGTACTACTTCGGCTCGCTTCTCTTGTATTTGGAAATCTAAGGTCCCTCCTAAGATTAAGATTTTCCTCTGGCAAGCCTTCCGAGGTCGCCTTCCTTCTGCTGATCAGATCAAAAAACGCAATGGGCCGGGCTCGGAATTCTGTAACTTGTGTGGGGCTTTGGAAAACTCTAATCACATCTTTTTCAACTGTGTTCTTGCCAAATTAGTTTGGTCTTGCGTAAGATCATGGCTTCGGGTCTCCTGGGATCCCTCCTCTTTCGCAGACACTAGAACCCTAGCCAAATCTCTGGTAGGGGTCACCAAGAGGGTTTTCTGGGTTGGCTTGGGAGCCTTATGTTGGGCTCTTTGGACCATTAGAAACAAATTTACTATTGAACTTACCTTCCCATCTAAGCCTGCTGACGTTCTTTTCAAATCATGTATATTCTTGCAGCAGTGGAGATTATTGACTAAGGAGCCAGATCGGGACGCCCTGGACCTGCTCATCGCCAAAATTCGGGCTTCAGCCTCTCAGATCTCAGGGACGAATCATGGCGTATAAGCCCGGTGCTGTAGTTTGCGGGATTAGGTCTCCTTCTCTCCCCGGCCTGCGTGCCGTGTTTGGCAGCTGCCTGTTTCGTTAGGAATTTGGGCATATTTAACTTCTCTTTGTGTTTCTGAGACTGTGTGAACCTTGGGTATTCGTGACGCTGCCATGTGGCTTTATTTATAAAGTCGGGCTTTGGCCTTTTCTCTAAAAAACACACTCCTTAGTCCTGGGCCTAGCCCATTTTTTATTTTATTTTTCACATTCAAAAAATCGGTACATGAAGTAGGATTCAAGCTATGGACCTCTTGGATTACTTCCACCTACTATAACAGCTAGGACAACTCACTTGTCGTGTCTAATACATACCGAAACAAGAATTTTACAACATTTTTTGGATGTGATAAGTTTCAGCGATAAAACTGTGAGATACAAAGTTTTCAACTAAGTGTTGATGTTTCCTTGTTAGTTTTTGTCGAATGGGAGGTTGAAACCCTCATCCTGTGTATTATTGTGATGCACACATCCATTCTGAATAATTTTTTTTGAATTTTCACGGGGGGGGGGGGGGGACGATCCCCCACCTAAATATATTGATCACTGTGGGCTAAACTCCCAGATAGGTACAAACACCAACTTTACATGAGGGGCGAGGATAGCATCACGTAGGCAATGCCGAGAACGCACGCACCCATCCTTCTACGTGCGATTGACGAGCTTCAGACAGGCGATCACGCCAGAGGACCGCGTCCTCCCTACAGCAGCAAAGCAGGCGAGCAAGGGACGGCGGCATGCGTCGAAAAACAACCGCGTTCCGGTGTTTCCAAAGCTGCCAGCAGCACAGCATGGCGAACTCGACCTCCGACTCAACACTTCCCGCCACCGCAGCAGCAAGGACGCCGAGCTTGCAGACCGTAGCACCATCGACCACGACCCGGACCTGCCTCCAGAATGCTACCGCGAACGGGCAGGAGAAGAGCATGTGGTCAGCAGTTTCCAGAGCAGCAGAGTAGAGTGGACAGCCGGCATCTTCAGCATCAACAATGTGCTTTCGAAGCAGGACATCCCTCATGTGGACGCGTCGTTGCACCAGCAGCCAGCAGAAAAACTTCACCCGCGAGGGCGCGCGCGCCTCCCAGATCATGGAGGCGAAGCCCGCAGTCACCCCGCCAAACCACAGCAGCCTGTACGCGGAGCTGGACGACAGGGCGCCTTTGGGGGCCGCGGCATGCGGAAGTCGCCTCTCATCCCCCCCCCGTCCCTTGCAGGCAGTGTGTCCAGGAGCGCCGCAACCACCACGAGCTCGCGCTCACCCACCCTTGTCAGCCGAGGCACCAGGCAGCGGGCACGCACCTGCCCGACCGTCGCCTCCGCATCCAGAGCGTGGGAGAAGAGGGCCGGGTACGCCACCGCGACAGCCCCGCAAGGCAGCCAACGATCCCACCAGAAGGAGCATGTGTTCCTGTCCCCGACATCGACAACGGAGATGGCGCAGTAGAGAGGGAGCAACTTCATGACCGCGGCCCGGTGCTCACCAAGGGCCAGGCCGCGAGCAAGGAGGGAGCGTCCACCAGCCCCGCCCCAAATCCAGGCTACCCACCGAGAGCCGGGGTCGTGTGAAGGCGATGCAGCATCTTGAGCAGCAGGCACAAGTTTTGAGTTGCCAGGTCGCGGATTCCCAGCCCGCCTTCGCTCTTCGCCCGGCAAACACGCTCCCAAGCAACAAGGCATTGGGCGCCCGATGCTCGTTCGGCGACGTTCCATAGGAAGGCGCAGCGCAGCCCGTCCAACGCACGCACCAGGGCAGGCGGCAGCAGCAACGCAACCATTTCATATGTAGGGAGCGCGTCCAGGACAACGTCAATGAGCACCAGACGCCCCGCGGGGGAGAGAAGGCGAGCCGCCCAGCCGGGAAGATATCTGTCCACCTTCACAATCAGCGGAAGGAAATCCGCGAATCGCAGCTTCTCCCATGAGAGAGGGAGGCCGAGGTACGTCTGCAGGAACGACCCCGTGGCGCAGCCCAGAGCGGCCACCACGCGGGCCAGAGCCTCCTCCTCCACATGCACCGGCACCAGGGTGCTTTTGGTGAAGTTGATGATCAGCCCCGTGGCGGCGGTGAACTGGTCGAGAATTTTCCGGAGACGGACCGCGCCGTCCTCGTCCGCCCGCGCGATGATCAGCGTGTCATCGGCGTACTGCAGCACCACCGCAGGCACGCCCGGAAGGAGAGGGTGGCGAAGCACATCATCCTGGCGGATCAGCCGTTGGAGCACGTCGGCGACGATGAGGAAGAGGTAGGGGGAGATGGGGTCCCCTGCCTGAGGCCGCAGCGCACTCGGAACCATCGCCCTGGCACCCCGTTCAACAAGACCGCCGAGCTCGAGGAGTGGAAGAGGGCATCCATCCAGTCGCACCAGAGCGACGGGAACCCCCTGGCCGCCATCACAGCGCGCAAGCTCGCCCAGTTGATAGAGTCGAACGCCTTGGCGAAGTCAAGTTTGAGGACCATCGTAGGGGCCCGGCGACGATGGCAGCACTGCACCAGTGCACCATCTCCGTGGCATAGATGAAGTTTTCGGAGATGCTCCGCCCCCGCACAAAGCCGAACTGATCTTCATCGATCAGGAGAGGAATTTGCCGCTGAAGACGCGAGGTAAGCCCACGACCCAAGATCTTGATATCGCCGTTTTGGAGCGAGACGGGGCGAAAGGAGGCAGGGGATGGCACACTGCTCCCTTTGGGCAGCAGAGCGATGTAGGCCCGATTGATCCCGTCGAGGGCAGCGACGCCGTCGTGGAACTCGTCGAAGAGACGAAGAAGATCTGGTACCACCACGCCCTAGGCTGCCTGGTAGAACGCTGGGCCCAGGCCATCCGGGCCAGGGGCGCTGGTGCGGTCCAGGGCGTGCACCGCCGCCTTGACCTCGGCCAGCTCGAAAGGGGCCACAAGAGCAGGCCCGTCCACAGAGGGGGCACCGGCGTAGAGGGCCGCCAGGTCGAAGTGCCAGACGGGCTCCATGGACCGGCCCAGCAGCGTCATGTAGAAGGCACGCAGGGCCGCGGCCTTCCCTGCATGGTCTAGCACCGGCACCCCTTCGACTTCCAGGGCCGCGATGCGGTTGCGTCGTTGACGGTGCAAAGCAGAGGCGTGGAAGAACTTGGTGTTCTTGTCCCCCTCACACACCGCACGACGTTTGCCACGCTGCCGCCAATGCACACACTGCCGGCGAACGGACGCGGTGAGAGCCAGGCGGGCGTCGTGGCGGAGAGCGCTCTCATCTGTGGAAAGAGCACAGTTTTCTTCCAGGAAGTCAAACAGGTCAATAATGAAACGACAATCGTTATCAAAAGTGGGAATGAACCGGTGCTATTTTTTTTCCAAACCTTGGCAGCAAACCTGAATGCTTTCTTCCTAGCCGCGAGGATCCCACCTGCACCCGTAGCATGCACCGGAGCAGACCAGGATGGCAGAGTGGTAGGGAGGAAGGCGGGGTCCTGGAGCCAGCTCGTTTCAAAGAAAAACTGCGAGGGGTTCGGGGTTTTGGTCGAGGCCGTGACCAGGAGGGGAACATGATCAGAAGTGACGCGAGGAAGGGAGGTGAGAGAGGAGTCAGGGAACACGTCATTCCAAGCATTGTCAAAAAACGCACGATCAAGCTGGGCAAGGATGGGGGGATCCTGCCGATTTGTCCATGTGAAGGAGCGGTCCGAGGGGTGCAACTCATGCAAAGCAAGGTCATTGACAAGGGAGTTGAAACGGGCGGCACGACCAGCATCGAAATTCCCCCCGTCTTCTCGTTGGGATGGCGAATGAGATTGAAATCTCCCACAACGAGCCAGGGCCCGAGGACCCTAGGAGGGATCGTGAGCATGTCCTCAACGAAACTATTGGTGAAAGAGTGATCAGAGGGGGCATAAACGTTAGTGAGAGTGACGGTCACCCCCGAGGAGGAGCACGCGAGAGCGACGGAGATGGAGTATCTAGACTCGAAGGAGGAGACGAGCGCGAAGGACGAGGGATCCCACGCGGTGACAATGCCGCCACGGCTCCCGTCCGCGTTTTTGGCGGCAAACTGCGCGAGGTTCTGGGAGAGGAAAGACACGGCTTTACGAGCGTCCAGACAAGCAAGCTTAGATTCTTGGATGCAAACAAAGCTGGGAGTAGAGGAACAAAGCAGGTTCTTAACAACGTCACACTTATCCCGATCGCCTAAACCCTGGACATTCCAGGAGAGCGCGCGGATTGAGCGGAAAGCGGCACTATTCTGAATAATTATTAAGCAAAGTACAAGATAAAGACAACCAGGATCAAATTATTATAAGATATAAAAATAACACATAGGACTACCCCTTTCTCAACATGCATTCAAGAAAGTATCCTCGCATCATCATTGCCACGTCCAATTGGAGACAACCCGGATAAGGATTTTCATCTTGGTTGCCGAGACAATTCAATAAGGTAACAACTCACGCCCGCTGATCCTAATCTTGGCCAATAAAGGCCAAGACCCGAAACATATTGTGGAGCTTAGGCTCCTGGGCACTCCCTTACCTGGCCATCCAATTTTGTATCGTGATTCGTGGATGTACTTTTTTCTTTCTTGTTTCTCTCGTATAGAACAACATATGAACTCCAAACTTTGCAGAACAACAAAATATTCTAACTAGAATGTGGGAAACAACTTTCAGATTTTTTTCATGCATCATAAATACTAAAAATAAGATTTTTTTTAATCAAATAAATCTCATTTTGTATATTTATGTCATACCAAAAAAATTGAAAGTTTTTTCCCACATTGAAGTAAGAATGTTTTGTTGTCCTCCAAAGTTTGAAGTTCATGTATTGTTTTGTTTTGAAGAAATAAAAAAGAGAAAAGTTAATGTAGTAAGTTACTTGTGTAGCACGGATCTCAAAGCAACATTGGAGGGTAAGGATAAGAGGCGTCCGGAAGCCCGAGCTTAAAAAATCCACGTCCAGGTCAAGACAAGAGTTTTCAACCCCAAACATGAAGCGGTGTTACAATCAGCATCGAGATGATGGATCATTCAATGGTCGCATCTGCCAATACTTCACGCCAGGTCAAAATGACACTATAAGGTTAATGGACATCTTCCCATCTTAGACCATCCCCACGGTTCTGAGGGGTGCCATGTCTCGTCATAATCTGCCTGTGCCAGACCACACTGGTGTGAGTCACACCGTAGCGTCTATCATATTGTTGGAGCCGTTATCCGCTACTACATGTCGGCGGTGAAGAGCCGATGCGCCCCTTACTCCCCACCCTCACACACTACCGCTGGCGTGAGATGGTCGCTACTCTCGCACCTGGCAAAATCCCAGTTGTGTTGCCAACAAGCATCCACATCATAGCGAGCGACCATTGTCTCGTCGCCTACCCATCGCAGTCGCACCTCGGGGCCGCCACCCTCACTGCAATGATCAATGGTGGCTGTCTTCGTCAACCACTGTTTCTTTACTAAATGTATTGTCACTACATACAACAGACGTGTGTGGCCAATAGATGGACACTTGGACATTTTTTCTAGGTCTACCCTTGCCGAGGTAGTGTTTCTAACAAAATTATGTTAATCTATTTCCTAGTACAATTTTTTTTGATTGGATGAACGACAAACATTTTTTACAGACAAATGATAACATTTTACTCTCTTTTTTGAGCAGGGATAACATTTTACTTTGGGAGTAACATTTAAGTATTTTTGAAGGACTGTAGCAGAAACATAATTTTTCCCGGGAAAAAATATGAAACTTTTTAAACGGAAAATGCCAGAAAAAAATGAAAGGAGATTTTTTTTGAGTAACAAAACGAAATGAGATGATACACAGTACAAGCCCAGAAGCGTTAACAAGAGCAGCCCACGTTAGCCCACCTTTATCGAACGAGCCCTTTACCCAGCCCACACCACCAAAAGCGATAACACAAGACGAGCCCGCTTGAGCCCGTCTTGATAGAACGAGCGAGCCCTTACCCAGCCCAAATCGACGAACTGGGTCTACCCACCCGCCGCCCGCCCGCAGACCCAATTCGATGCCCTAATCGTGCCCGGAATCTCCCCTCCCCGGCCCCCGCAAGGCTCCCCCAGCGATCTCCGTCTCAGGTGACCCCTCCGCCTCGATTTCTCCTGCAATTCCTCGATCTGGGTTACTCATGCGCGTTTAATCTGACGATTTGGGGTCTCTGGAGGCCACAATCGATGCGATCCGTCAGTATTTCCCCGCCCCAAATGTGTAGGATTTGGGGGAAACGTTTGCGCCGATTTCTGGATCCCGAGCGCCATCTTACCAGCAGATCTTGTGTTTTCGTAGCTGTTTAGCCTGTTCAGTTCGACGTAGCTGTATGCTAGGTTGCTAGTAGCAGGCACGACTAAAAAAAATAAATCATGTTTACTGTGCAGCCATGGAGATGGAGCATGCTGTGATCCAGCAGCAGATCGTGGAGTATCCCGAGGAGCATGAGGTGGAGGTGGACGTGGACAACATCATGAAGACGGAGGTGGCGTACGGTTCCGGGGTTCACAGCACCGCGTTCAGGTACAAGCACAAGAAGAGGTCCAAGGTCTGGGAGGAGTACAAGCCCATCTTCCTCAACGGCAAGGTCCAGTTCGCCGAGTGCCTCTACTGCCACAACCGGCTCAGCTGCAAGGACTCCAACGGCACGAGCCACCTGTGGCGGCACCAGAAGATCTGCCCGGCCAAGTCGGAGGCGGCGGCGGCGGGTGAGGGGCAACAGAAGGATTCCTACTTCCCCTATGGTATGCTCCGGTTCTGCCTCGTAGTGTGTTCACGGTGTTGAGTTGAGTTTACTCGTAGCATGCTGTTTGTAGCTTAGGATCTGCACACATGGATATATAACATTGTCAGAACAGTTGACCAATGGCATACAACTGATGAATGACTCACATTTTGTGCACAGTTTTGGTGAATGGAGACGGCCCAGTTTCACCAATTGACCCGGTCAATCAGATTATTTCGGAGACGCTTGAGGACATCGGCTCAGCAACTCCCAGCAGATTCAAGTCGAAGGTGTGGAAGGAGTTTACGCCCATTTATGTCGAGGGGAAACTCCAGGCTGCAGATTGCATTCACTGCCAAAAACGTCTCAGCGCAAATAAGTTTGGAGGGAGAAGCCATCTTAGTCGACATCTCCTAACCTGTCCAGGACGGCTTGAAAGTCTCCACAATCAACATAAGTTTTTGTTTGAGCCTTCGAGTGCACCTAGTTTCAACTCCAGGGTGAATGATGAGCTCTCGCCTGCCTTGACAAATGGGAAGGTTCAGATTTCAGAATACGCTAACAAGCTCCCCAGGACTAGTACCTCTGGTGACACCATCCCCATAGTCCAGCCCATTCAAATGCTGCCAGCACACCCACCACCAACATCAGATGGTGCAAGCCTGAAGAAACAGAGGACCTCATTTACGAACATTTCAACTGACAAGGGCGCCGGGAAGTTTTGTCAAGAAACATCTTACCAAGAGCTAGCCAAAATGATAATTCTACATGCTTATCCTTTTTCAGTTGTGGAGCATGAAGAAATGAGAAGAGTTATAAAGAATCTCAACCCTATGGTTGGCATGGTTTCTCATAATGATATGAAAGATCATTGCACTGCTTTATTTCAGAAGGAAAAGGTAAATATTAAGGATGTACTTACACTTTCCTCCCGACGTGTGTCTCTGTCAGCAAGCATCTGGACTCCTGATGGACCTGAGCCAACAGTAAATTACCTCTGTTTGACAGCACATTTTGTTGGTGATGACTGGAAAGTTCACAGAGTAATAATCAAATTTGGCATGTTTTGGTCCTCACCTACTAATTTGGAAAGGATAATACACTGCAAGGAGGCTTCTGTCCCGGAGTCTGAAAGTGGATCGTACAATGTCATGTGGGATGCAATTAGAGACTGGAATCTTGATCAGAAGATTTTGAGCTTGACTTCTGTTGGTGATGTTAGGAACAATGCAAATACCGCTAAGCTAAAGGAAATGCTCATAGAAAAGAAGTGCCTTCCTATTCGAGGCAAGCTATACAACATTGCTTGTCTGGACGACATCTTAAATAGTGTTGTTTCCGCAGGGCAAGCAGATATACTTCGCTTTGTTGGTGACGCAGTAATGGAATTTTTTGTGGCACATGCATCTTCACCTTCAGCCCAACAACAGCTTCTGGAAGTCATTTCACAGATGAGTTTGAAGTGTCCACAAGAAGATGCCAAGTGGTGGCACAAATTTTATTTTAGGCTTGAAGTTCTTTTGCATTTCAAGAAGTCATTTCCTTCTGAAGAAGTGCTGAATCTAGAAGATATGAATGTTGCTGAGTCTATTTGCAAGATTTTGAGGACGTTTTATCGTGTCATTGAAGTAATATCTTGCCCTGGCTCTGTCACAGCAAATATATACTTTAATGAGGTTTGGAAAGTGCGGACGGTGTTGCAAGAAGAAGCATCAAATGGTAATGGAGAATTTTCTAGAATGGTTATGGAGATGCAGGAAGCGTTCCATGGGTATTGGCAAAATTCATACTTGTGGTTGTCAATACCTGTTGTTCTGGATCCTAGATTTAAAATCGGTTTCATTGAGTTTCGTCTGAAGCGAGCTTTTGGCACAAATTTCGAGAGCTACTTATCTGACATACGCGAAACAGTCCGTGAACTCTTTAATGAATACTGCAACCCTACAGATCTGCCAAGCGCAGCTTCAAATAGTTCAGCTTTGGATGTGGATAATGATTTATTGGAAGATTGGGATCAGCATCTCAATGAACAAGCGAGTTGTCAGATATCTACAGAACTTGATGACTACCTCGAAGAGGGTCTAGTTCCAAGAAAGGATGAGTTTGACATTCTAAACTGGTGGATGAATCATACCACAAAGTACCCAACGCTAGCAGCTATGGCACAGGACATATTAGCTATGCCAGCTTCTGCTGTCCAATCTGAAGCAGCATTCAGCAGCAGCGGACCCGTAATTCCAAAGCACTACAGCACATTGAACATCAAGACTATTGAAGCGCTTGTGTGTGCTCGAGACTGGATGAGATAAAATGGTAAGGTCCTACACACTGCTCCACTCTACTATCATAGACCTGGCAGTGATGCTGTGATTAAGCTCGTGAGAGTTTCTTCTTTTTTGCCAGACATCTCTATTTTCTGTCTGGGAATCATCAATCATGGTACTTGCTGATAGGATAGTATTTCATATTTGGGAGAATCTTAAACCCTACAACCTTCTGACTGAAGGTGTAAAAGTTTAGACTTTCACATGTTCAGCCATGTTGAAAGCTACCGTAAGCCAGTCTTTGTCAAAATAGAACCTCACCATTTGGTCAACGATACTGAATATATTTATCTTTCAATTATCGATACGCCTTGCACTTGGTCTCTTCATGCATCTACGATTTATGTTTCGTTGTCTATACCGAACACGCACTTTGTACTAGAACCAACTCCATTCATCATTGTATCTTTGCTTATTGCCAGGGTAATTGTACATGGGAAGCCCAGCTTACTGGAATACCGCCTAGTAGATCAGCGCTCTGGTGCTAGCTCATAAGAGTGAAGAGTTTATGACGACGTGAAGAAGGCTCGGAGAATTCTCGCCCCAATGTACCTGTGCCATATGCCGCTACAGTTCTGAACGATGAAGATGCCGGACGTATGATTTGTTTCAGACATCTGTGTAGGTTGTTTTCGACCAAAGACCGGTCGCCAGCCCTGCCGATGATGACCAGCTTGGTGGCTGCTGTTGACATGCCATGCTTCCTTTCCTGTGGAGACGTGTTCATCGGCGTGTAATTTTTTGTACATATCGACTCCGTGCCATTTGGTCGCTGTAAGACGCCTCAGTGCCTATGCAGCTAGTAGGTGGAGTCGCGAGTTTCTGAATGTGTTGCGAATATGGGTGTATTGATGTCAGCATAAGAATCTCATCAATATTGTCATGAGAGCAGAAGCGAGTTCCTGCGTGCCTGTGTGTGGAGCCTATCAATGGTTAATAATACCCAGCCCAGTCTGAGAATTGAAGCCCATCTAGTTCCCGAAACCGAAGCCCGGTAGGTTTCGGAAAGGACATCCGACCCCTACTCCTTCACAGCAATGGGCAGGTAGCAGCGGGCATAAAATACACCCGAGCGCGCACGCGCCTAGGAAGCAGTTTATATATACATTGAAAAACCGCAGGTAGGAACTTGCTTCTATCTCGAGGAAAAAAAGGGTGCACCACGCACAGGGGGAGAAACACAACAAGGAATTATGAACTCGTGCCTGAGCAAAGGAATCATGAACTCGTGCCTGAGCAGCTCGTGCTTCCTCCTTCCGGCAGCCCTCCGTGTCCTGAGACTCAACGCCGGGCATGGTTCGGAGGCCATGGAGGCGATCCGAGGTAGACTCGTCTGTCAACCATCCATGTCCATGGTATCGCGTGTTTCTCGGGATTACAGTACCTCCCTGCAGAGGCCGGTCACCGGTCACTTGGCTCTTCGTGGGCTACATGCCTTGTGGAGGGCCACGACGTCAACTATGGCGCCAACTTTCCGTGGCGGCACAGGAATCACCATGCACCGTGCATTTCATGTCGAGACAGTGCCATACACTAACCGGACCCGCATGGTCACCTGCTCACCCAGCGAAGCGCGCGAGCTCGGCGAGTCTGACTTTGCGGATTTCAAGAAGCTGCACGCCTCCAAGATCCTTGACCTACACCACCACCAAAGTGTTCGCGTCCACGACATTTGCTGGAAGATTATTGGCGCCATCCATCGTGGCTTGTCTATCAAGAACAAGATAGAACAGCGAAGACAGGAACCACTACAGATGATGACGCCTTTGGATTGGATCGACGAGCTTAATTGGGAGGTGATAGTTGTTGAAGAAAAAGCCTGGAGGGGACAATGCTATTTCGATGGTAAGATAATAGTCTCCACGGGATTACTTGATTCCAGCACGGATGCTGAGATTGCATGGGTCCTCGGACATGAGGTACACACATACATTCGTTTGTTCATTTTGGATTAGTGAGGCTGTTAGTTTTCAAAGTTGATAGTATTGCTTATTTCTTTGCATATATACGTAGGTTGGACATGTTATTGCGAGGCATTTCTGGGAGACGATCATGATATTCGAGTTGTGGCTCCCGACTCGCCTCCTGGTGACACCGTTGTTACGAAGGTATATTGGTTTCATCACTTGCTTTACCCACACCTTATTCATGCAAGCATCTTAACAAGAACTGATTAGACTAGCATAGTATATGTATGCATGCAAGCATTCACGTCATGTTAATTAGAAGATGTTGTTTTTTAAGAGCATGATGTTAATTACCTACTCTATTGTAGGAGTGAGCTAGAGGCGGATTACATTGGGATGTTGCTAGCCGCTGCTGCTGGTTTTGATCCCCACGCTGCTGCTATATGCCTTGACAAGGCAGGCAAGAGGAAAGGGGAGTCAGCATTTACAAATTTCCTCTCTTTCTTCTCATCCAAAGTTCATCCATCTTATAAGAAAAGATCACGACTTCTATCGCAACCCAAGGTAATGGAGGAGGCAATGGAATTGTACAGAGAAGCAACCGAAGGTGATGGGCCTGATAATGGAGGATGTAGTCCTGTCAATTAAGCTCTACTAGGATTTGTTGATGCATCAATTCCGCAAAAGCATCCACACATGCATTCTCTTGATAGATTTGCGGACTGATGTCAAATGAGTACTCCTTCTATCCGTTTATAAATATAGGGCCTAATATGAATTCCTAGATTTACTTGACCACTTGTTAGATCAATATTATATGATACGTTATATTTAACAAAAGTATACCATCCGATTCATACAAAAAGTATTCAGAAAGAGAACTCCACACACTTGTTACGTACTTTTATTCCCGAGTCATTCAACGCCATGAGGCCTTGTACAATGGGAGATGCTTAGAGAAATAAACCAGACTTTTCTTAAGCACCGATGCTTATTTATACAGGATAGATGCTTAACTAAGCGTTTTTTTGTAGAAATAGGCACCGGTGCTTCAGAAAACCCGGTTTATTTTTCTAAACATTTCTCTAAACACCTCCCATTATACAAGGCCTCGCAAGATACATAGGCAGCATCAAACAAAACCACTCTTTGACAGTTACTAAAAACACATGTACCACTCAATTTCTCCTCAAGTCCACACCTTGATGTGCACGTCCTGGTTGTAATGGGGAGTATCATCTACTAGTATCATGTATATGATACTAGTGTATGATACTACCTCCTTAATGCATAATATTATATATTAGTATCATGTAGTACTCTATTTATTGTTATGCATGACACAAAGTAGCATAGCATTTAATATGATACGGTATCATGATATGATACTACAGCCTTTCTTTCTTCATTTAATACCATGACACCTCATCAAAATTGCCTAGTTAGTATGCATGATATTAACTATGATACTACCATTACGATCAGCCTAAGGCTGTCGAGGACTGACTCTTGGAGCACCTTTATTTTATTTTAATCGGCAAGAAAGCACACAAATACCGACAGACGTCATTCACCTCCACGCCCGGCAGCAGCTTGTACGTTGAGTCCACCTTCGCGATGCTCCTGCCGTCGGCCGCCGGATCCACCTTGATGTGTGACGTCGCCGTTTCAATCGCAACGCCCATGCCGCCGCCTTCGACGAGGGTCGACTTGCACTTGCACTTCTCCACGTCCAGGTACTCGAGCCTCTCCTTCATCAGGGTAAAGGGCATGGCTGAAAGAGAAATAATCGCGTGTTATGCCGCCGCCTGAACAATATATACACGCGCCGTATTGCAAGACTGAAAGTGACTTGCATGGATTGTATGTGATTGTGATGCGTACGTACCTGAGGTAAAGTTAAACTGCCTAACGCGGACGAAATCACTGTTTTAACCTTTTAGGCAAAAATTAGCATGATTTGACATTACTTCGTAAGTATTTTCTCGTCTGACCTTTTTTGATCACGCCAACATGGCTGGCGTTTCGGTTGCACAGGAGACGCCATTGTCTCTAGCGTTTGGTCTCTGCGACACATCCTTGCGGGCTGGCTGACGTGGCTCTGCCAAACGCCAAGGTGGCTGGCGTTTGCGTGGCTAAACGAAACTCCATGATTTTGGCTTTCACTAGTAGTCACGATTCATGTACTTTCCTCAGCTTCGGTTTCTAATTAAACTGGAGCACCACTTCCTCCCTGCAAATAGAAAGCAACACAGTGCTCATACAATTCTCTTGTTGTATACTACTTTATTTGTGCCCTGAAGCTCCTGGACAAAACTTCACTAGTTTCTTCAGATAAACAAGACACTAATTTAAGTTAAGTGGTTCATTTAGGGCATCTCTAAGACAGACCCTCAAACCTCTCGCAATCGTCCGGACCGCGTCGTCCGGACCTCTCGGCAGCCGCTTCAATGCGGACGCAGGTTCCTGAGAAACAATTCTCACCGCTGCGCCGCATTGAAGCAGTTGACCGGCCGTTCGCATGGCCTAGCCGCGGCTATTTAAGCCGCACTATGGTGCTGTTCACATCGCATCCTCCTCCTCCTCCCCTCCCCGCCCATCTCCCTCCACATCTCTGGCGATGCCCAAGTCCTGAGCATCGAAGCCGGCAAGCGGTTTCAGGGCTGGATTTTGCGGATCGTAGCGACGCCGCCCTCGAACTTCGGGGTCATCGTCCTCATCGGCTGGCAGCGACTCGACGCGCGTCGGTCCAAGTACGCGGATTCAGACGTCCCGCCGCCACACATCGCGGCGATCCCGGACCTGTATGCCTGGGCCCTAGACCACTCCGTCACGACTCCGGAGACGGCCAAGCGCCGTCTCCGCCACCTCGACGGTGAGATGGCCAGGTACGCAGAGGAATGTTCCCTCGCCACATCGACGTCGCCAACGCCGCCTCCTCTAACGACGACCATCCCCTCCCCCAGGCCACGTCATCGGTGGTTGCGGCCACACTGCACACGGCACGGGAGGAAGCAGGGAGCATCATCTGCGAGCAACAAGCGGCCGCCGGGAAGCCCTGCCGCAACACCGCCACCTTCCGCCGCCCGAAGCCCAACGACGACTCCGACTCCGACGCCCGATCAGGCATCGATGACGGAGGAGGAGTCGCCAACCAGCACAGCATGGCCTACAAGGTCACCGTTAAGTATAGGATAGATTAGGGTTTAGTTTTAAGGTCCGCATAATCGGCCGCCGCCTCAACGGCTTCTCCAGAGCAGAACAATTCAGTTTTATGGAAGTTAATCTTAAGACCCAACATTTGCCCAAAGCAGAACGCAAAGGCACACTCGCGCATCCTCCACTATCTCGGTGGCTGTGGCGGTGGCGACGGCTCCTCATGTCGCGGGCCATTGTATTGGTCGAGGACAGTGCAGTGAGGCAGGCGGCGCGACACGAGCGGTGCAATGTGGCGTGCTGCTCCATGTGCGCCAAGTCAGACGAGGCGCCGACCTGAATCCGCAATGGCCCAGACCTGGCGGTGGCCTGGTCCCTCGATCGGTCCATCACCACCGCAAAGATGGTGGCGCGTCGGAGCCATTGTCTCGACATGAAACTCGCCAATATCGGTGAGGAATGGTCATTAAACGACACCTTCACAATTGTCAGCACGGGCATGATTACCGCTAGGGCATCGCGACTGGGTCTGCATTGGCCATGGTGGTCCTCCGCACAGTGCAGGAGGAAGCGGAGTGGCTCCTCAGTGAGCGTCAAGCGGCGGCCAGGCAAGGCTGCTGTGGACCCGCGTCTTTCCGCTGCAGGAAGAACTACTTCGGACGACGACGATGACGACATTGACGGCGCAGGCGGTGCGGCTTGGCAAGGCGGACATGCGTATGAGGTCGCCGTCCGCTATAAGTTAGCATCCTAATTTTTTTAAAGGTTTTAGTTAAACAAACGAAATATCATCTATTTTGTTTAAATTATGTCCAAACTTTGTTCTGTCGTGTTTGGTAAATTCGTTTGATTTTTATATTTGTTTTTAAATGGATGCCGACACGGTTGGATGGCCGGCTCTCGCGTCACTATCCGTAGACTGGTCTCCATCGGTCCATGCAGGATGTCCAATTTAAAAGTCAACGTTTGGAGATGCACTTAAGCATCTACGAATGCAGCTTTGCAGGTTCCCGGCTCATACACATATGCATGAAATGAAGTGTTTTTTTTTTTGTGTGGCGCGTTACCTTGAGCTTCCGTAGGAGCCGATGCAGATACTGTCAGCTCGTACGGTTGCTGCCGCGGATGCCCTTGTCTGCTCGTGGTCACCAAAGCTTCTTATCTATCTTGCTTAGACTTGGATGCTCCTGCTCAAAATTTGAAACGAAATATATACTTGGTTGCACCCATCACCCATACTCATTATATCTTGCTGCTCCTGAATGCAAACGCCAAAGTTAGTAGCGTTTCGTTGAGCCATGCAAACGCCAGCCACCTTGGCGTTTGGAGGAGCCACGTCAGCCAGCCAACAAGGATGTGGCCCAGAGGCCATACGCCAGAGACAGTGGCGTCTCCTGTGCAATCGAAACGCCAAGCATGTTGGCGTGAACAAAAAAAGTCAAACTGCGAAATACTTATGAAGTAGGGTCAAATTTTGTTAATCTTTGCTTAATAGGTCAAAACAGAAATTTTGTCCACCTAACGCTGCCGATTCCACCTTCGCCCTCGACGGGGTGGGCACTGGCGACGATGTGCGGCGCAAGCTTGAGTGCCAGAGTGTGCCAGTCCATGACTCCGGCACGGAACAGACGCGGTGCCGCGACCGACGACTCGATTTCATGAGGCCATTTCTGGGGTGATCAACTGATTCAACGCTATGAGCTCAATTTGTGTTGCTAGTGCAAGTAGTGGTAGGTTGCAGCAGCTGCTTGGTTGCCGAGAGCGTGCGTGGCGAGAGCTATAAATAGGTGTCCCGGAGCGCGGGTCCTTAGAGCATCTCCGACAGCCGCCCAACGCACGACAAACACAAGTTTGCAGCGCGACCATCGCCTGGTTTGACGCGGCGGGCAGCACTGGCTCCAGCAGCTGTGGTAAAATGCAGCGCACGCGCAGTGTCGTGGTATTTACTCGACATATGCCAACGGGTGGCTATTCATGTAGGGGGTCAATAGAACATTGCCGGGCTCTAGAAGCGGGAGTAGGTAAGACCGTAGACGACGTCGGGTCTTACCCAGGTTCGAGGCTCTCCATGGAGATAACACCCCTAATCCTGCTCTACGGGGTCTCCGCATCACTATGATCAATAGCAAATACAAGGGTGCTCCTTGAGCTATTCGGGCTTAGAGGAGGAAGAAGGCTGCTTGCACTACTCCTCTCTAGCTATGGGTGGGTGCGTGATCTAAAGGGGCTGAACCCTTTGCATGGGTGACCCGGGGGGGGGGGGGTTATACAGGCCTACCCCCAAGGATACAACGGTAATCCGGCTGGTCTTGGGACCCGGCCGTCAGTGTCTCTGGGCTCCGGCTTCTCCGCCGCCTGCCGGGGCCCGCCAGCTGCCGTGAGCTCGACCGACAGGTAGGGTCCGCCGCCTGCGGGCCAAGGGGATCAGGCTGCACTGTAGCCCTGTCCCTGATGACAATGGCTTGGTCGGGGGGCGCATGGCTACAGTGCCGCCGCCTGGCGGGCGATCACTATAGCCACACCCCGTCACTTCTGGTTAATTGTGCACAAACTCCAAGGGGAGGGGCCGCTGTCTGCTAGGAGTCGGCCTCCCCTTGAGGCCGCCTGCCCCAGACTGGCCGTCTTCTGGAACATGCAGGCTGGTTGGGCCCGTTGCCTGCGGGCCACACCGACCACCCGTCGTGCGGGCACCGCCCCCCCCCCCCCCGACGTAGGCGTCGTCATGGGCCGCGTGGCTACAATGTCGTGCCAGGCGAGGCGTGTCTGCCTGGTATGTCTGCACTGTAGCCACGTTCCTTCTAGGATTCGGGGGTGGCAGATGGCACTGTTGCCACGCCCTGTCTTGTCGCGGCAGGTGGGTGCAGGCTTTGAGGTGGCGATGGGCCACCTGCTTGGGACCGGCCCATGTCATCGCCGCCTTCTGAGGCGCGCTGCCTTCTAGGAGGCGACCGGCTGGCTCCAGTCGACCACGGAAGCTGGCCTTGCTGCCAATCGGGCTGAGGGGCCGGGCTGGCCCCGATGTCTTGAAATCCTCTAAGGTGCGGGTGAGGCTACCCGGGGTCTATCCTCCCGTCAGTAGTCCCTGAAGCTGGTGAAGTTCCTACGGCTTGGGCAGCCGGAGAGCCTCGACAGTTTCCTTCTTTAAGTGGCTTTCCGCCTTCCGCCTGGGAGGAGCCGGGTGCCAGGAACCGGACGCAGCCGCGGCCGCTTGGTGGAATTCGAATAGTCGCGGTAGGGGCCAGGTGGCATGCCAGCTGGGCGACAGGCTCACCGCCCGCTACCCGCCCGCCACGGGGCGCCTGGCGGCCTGGTCGGCCTGCTGCCCACGCGCGCGACGGGATGTCGCTGCAGGCCCGGGCCCGCCACTATAGGGCCTCGGCACGCGTGCGGATCCGCTGCGGCCGGGGCAGACGGTTTCCCTTCCGGGGCGGCTTAATACACGCCCTCAAGGCGCGGGAATTGCGGGGGTCGTGCGGGGAGTTGGTGCAGTTAATCCCACATTCCCCCACACCTCACCTCCTCGGCTCCGCCGCCGCAGGCTATAAGTAGGGGGAGGAGGGTGCGGCAGAACGCACGTGCGCCCTCCTCTCCCTCTACCTCGCTGCCGCTGCGCCTTCTTCCTTGCTGCAGTTGCATCTTCTTTCCTCGCCGGAGTGCTGCTGCAGCTCGTCATCGCGGGCCCTTTCTCCGGCACAGCCTGCTCGTGCCACTGCTGAGCACGGAGCCGAGGGCGCTCAGCGGCCGCGCCGGCGACTGGGATGGCTCCACCGTCCACGAGGACCACATACAGTTCCTTCGTGAGATGCGGCGCCTTCCTCATCACACCGACGCCAAGGTGCGTCTTCCCCTTGCCCGGGAGATCTCTCCGGCGCCGAAGGACGGCGAGTACGTCATCTTTTGGGCGCACTTTCTTCGTAGCTTCGACCTTCCGGCGAGAAGGTTCCTCCGCTCGCTGATGGATTTCTACGGAGTGCAGCCCCACCACCTCATGCCGAATATGGTGGTGCTGTTCTCTGCCTTCGTCACGCTCTGCGAAGGCTACCTCAGCACTCTGCCCACACTCGAGCTGCGGGCAGAGCTTTTCTACCTCAAGCTCGGCACCTCCACCAAGGGCGAGGCGGTGCAGTGCGGAGCCTGCGTCGCGATGCGGCGCTCCGGGACCGGGGCGGGCCTCGCTTCCTGACTATCGCCCTGTTGCAGTCGGCAAAACTATGGCAGCGGTCATATTTCTTTGTTGAGAACCTCAACCTAGAGCAGAACTTCATCAAACCTGCCGGCCTACGCAGCCGGCCCGCTTGCCGAGCCCCACGCCAACTGGAGCTTCCGGCCGAAGACTTTGTCGGTTAACTCCGCCAGCGCCCTCGCCTGACTTCAGGTGATGATCGACTCAGAGCGGCTCAGGCCCTATGACTTGCTTGCCGCCTTCGTGGAGTGCCGAGTGTTGCATCTCCAAGGGCGGCCCCACATCATCAGCGCTATGGGCGGGCGCTGGGATCCGTGCCGCATGTCCACCAAGGAGATGCCGGTCTCGGAGATCGTCCGGTTGGTGAACCACGTCTCCGACTCCAAGCTGTCGGAGACGGAGTGGCAATTCGGCAAGCCGACGTACAGCCGGGACAACCCACCGCCTACAATAAGTATTTTACTTCTCTTTCCTATTCTCTTTTGCTGGTCCGAGTTGTTCCTGCCGTTTGAGCAGTCAGCCTTGGTGCAGTACTTCCTGGGCCAGACGCCCCTCCAACTATCTCCGGGCGAGGAGTTCATGCCGAATCGGTCGGTCAGCGACGAGGGCGACCCTGACTTGGGGGCGGCCGCCTTGGAGGAGGACAACGCCACAGGCGGCTACGGAGGGGAAGCAGGCGACTTCTATGGAGCCGGCCTGGGGGAGTGGCCGGACGATGACGCAGATGACCACGAACCGCGCCGCGGCCACCACACCGACAAGACGGGCGCTGGCTCTTCAGCCGCGCCGACTGCGGCAGCGAGCGTGCCGAAGCGCCGGGCTGAGGGCGGGCTCTTCGGCAGCCAGACCAAGAAGCCGAAGACTTCGGCCGCCGCGACCAAGCGGCACGAAGCTGCTGCGAAGGCGGCCCAGTACCAGAGGGTATCGAAGCCGCGCCCAGGGGTGTCAGCGTAAGTACTTGTGATTTTCTCTTTGTGTCTTCTTGCTTGTTTCTTCTTTGCTTTTTCTTCAACGCTCTTCCTTTAATGCTTTTTCCTGCTTGCTTGAACAGGCTCTGCTGTCCCTCTCGCGGGCCCCGGAGGCTTCGGTGGTTGGGGCAGCCAACACCCCGGCTGCCCCCGCTGCGTGGACCTGCTTGCCGACCTCCAGGAGGCCTAGGAAAGGAATGCGCGGGAGGCAGACGAGGAGCGGGAGAAGGCTGCCAGGGTGGCGCAAGCGGAAAGCGATGCCGCGGCCAAGGCAGCGAACAAGGAGCGGGCGGCCGTGGCCGCCAAGGCACAGGCCGCCAAGGTGCAGGAGGCGGAGTCGTCCCGCAGTCAGGTCTCTGGGTCCGTCGACTCACAGCAGCCGGAGCCACCTGCGCCGGAGGCCACAGAGCTGGCTAGCAGAGCCGGCATTGTCTAGCCGGCCGTGGAGAAGGAAGGGGGGCTCAGTGCTTGGGGAAGAGGTGGATCCGCCCTCACCGACTGCTGACACGTCGGTTGGCCAACCGAAGGGGCCATAGGCGGCGCCGTCTGACGGGCAGCTGACGGTGGGGAAGCTTCCCATGGTTAGCATCGCGGTGTGCCGACGCCCGGCGAAGGCAAGCTCAGCGCAGCAGCTGAGGGAGGCTAGACCCTCCAACTCGGCGATGCCCGATGTTGAGGCCGCCAGTGCCAACACAACAGACTGGGCGTCTGGTGGTGGTGGCGGTGCCCTGAATGTGTCGGTGAAGGACGCCCAAACCCAACTTGCCACCGAAGGTGCCGCTCTCCAGACATTGGTGCAAGAGTCACTGGCGTCGCGAGCGGTTGTTCAGGTACGCACTCGCTCTTTTGTTTTTGTCTTATCGCAATCTTCCATGGGGGTGTGCCAGCGCACCCACTGGGTGTAGCCCTCGAGTTCTGGGCCGGCTGCTGAGCAGGCGGCTCAGAACTTTTAGGTGAGTTCCGAGTGTTAATCTTGTTTTTCTTTTCTTCTTTTGTCCTTGCTGCAGGACTACCACAACCTCCGCGCAGCCGCCTACAATTCCCACGTCAAGGAGCTGGCCAAGCGGATTAGTGACTTGAACGAGAGCCGAAGTAAGTGTTCCACCTTTCTTATCACGGGGGCGCGCTAGCGCACCCGCTTGATGTAGCCCCCGAGATTCGGGCCGACTGCTGAGCAATCGGACCGGATCTTCCGGCAACTACCTTCTTCTTTTTCTTGTTGATGTTGATGTCTTCTTGTTTATCTTCGCAGAGGCGGCGCGCTTGGGCGAGCTCGAGACTGATCTCCACACCAAGGAGCTGGAGCGCAGCCAGGCGGCGCAGGAGTGCGAGCGCCTGAACAAGGAGCTGGCCGACCAGGCGGAGCGGCACAAGGTGAAGGTCCAGCAGCACAAGGCCGAGATCCAGCAGCTTAAGGACGACGAGGACCTCCTCAAGGCCGAGTTCGAGACTTAGCGCTCAAACTGGGCCGAGAAGGAGGAGTTCTTGAATGCCGGCTATGGTAAGTTGTTCTCTTCTTCTCGAGTGGCCGCCGACTGTTACGGGAGCCAACTTCTATCTTCTCACACTCTTGATGTTTTTCCTCTTCAGAGTACTTCCCGGGCTACTCCGTTCCCGTCACCCAGGCCATCGAGGCGCGGCGCACGGTGCTAAGGGCGGGGGGCGCAGACATTGCGCCCAACGCACCCTCGAATCTCGGCGAGCAGCTCCTAGCGGTCAAGACCCGCCTGCAGCCGGCCCATCAGATGCTCTGCCGTCTGCAACACGCTGGTGCTTTGGTGCTGGCCTTCCTTTGGCCGGGTGTTCAGATCTCGCGCACCCCCTGCCGTACCACTGAGTGGCTGGAGGCTGCAGTCGACCGCTTTGAGGCCCGAAAGGGCGCCGTGGCTCGAGTGGGTGCCCGGACGGCCTTGGAATTCGCCAAGGCGTGGTATCCCAACCTCGACTTGACCCAGCTGGCCACCTTCCAGTTGGAGGCCACCGACGAGCAGGTGGCGGCGGGCCCTGAACTCACCCGACGTGTGCTGGCGCTCGCCGTCTACACCAACACTGCCTTCTTCGTCCCCGAGTTGGATGCTGATGGCAACGCGGTGCCGCCAAGCTGGTTTGGGTTGGACCAACTGGGCGAGGAGGACTCTGTTGGAAATATGCCCTAGAGGCAATAATAAAATGGTTATTATTGTATTTCCTTGTTCATGATAATTGTTTATTGTTCATGCTATAATTGTATTAATTGGAAACCGTAATACATGTGTGAATACATAGACCACAACATGTCCCTAGTGAGCCTCTAGTTGACTAGCTCGTTGATCAATAGATGGTTATGGTTTCCTAACCATGGACATTAGATGTCATTGATAACGGGATCACATCATTAGGAGAATGATGTGATGGACAAGACCCAATCCTAAGCATAGCACAAGATCGTGTAGTTCGTTTGCTAAGAGCTTTTCTAATGTCAAGTATCATTTCCTTAGACCATGAGATTGTGCAACTCCCGGATACCGTAGGAATGCTTTGGGTGTACCAAACGTCACAACGTAACTAGATAGCTATAAAGGTGCACTACAGGTATCTCCGAAAGTGTCTGTTGGGTTGGCACGAATCGAGACTTAGATTTGTCACTCCGTATGACGGAGAGGTATCTCCGGGCCCACTCGGTGATGCATCATCATAATGAGCTCAATGTGACTAAGTAGTTAGTCACAGGATCATGCATTATGGAACGAGTAAAGTGACTTGCCGTTAACGAGATTGAACGAGGTATTGGAATACCGACGATCGAATCTCGGGCAAGTAACATACCGATTGACAAAGGGAATTGTATACGGGATTGATTGAATCCCCGACATCGTGGTTCATCCGATGAGATCATCGTGGAACATGTGGGATCCATCATGGGTATCCAGATCCCGCTATTGGTTATCAGCTAGAGAGCTGTCTCGGTCATGTCTGCATGATTCCCGAACCCGTAGGGTCTACACACTTAAGGTTCGATGACGCTAGAGTTGTTATGGGAATTAGTGTGCAGTTACCGAATGTTGTTCGAAGTCCCAGGTGAGATCCCAGACGTCACGAGAAGTTCCGTAATGGTCCGGAGGTAAATATTTATATATGGGAAGTCCTATTTTGGCCACCGGAAAATGTTCGGGATTTTTCGGTATTGTACCGGGAAGGTTCTAGAAGGTTCTGGAGTGGGGCCCACCTGCATGGAGGGACCCACATGAACGTGGGTAGTGGGGGCAAGTCCCCACACCCCTGGTAAAGGCGCACTAAGATCCCCCCTTAGAAGGAATAAGATCATATTTCGAAGGGATAAGATCAAGATCCCTAAAAAAGGGGGATAACAATCGGTGGGGAAGGAAAATGATGGGATTCTTTCCTCCCACCTTTGCCAACGCCCCAATGGACTTGGAGGGCAAGAAACCAGCCCCCTCCACCCCTATATATAGTGGGGAGGCGCATGGGAGCTTCACCCTTGCCCCTGGCGCAGCCCTCCCCCTCTCCAACTCCACCTCCTCCTCAGTAGTGCTTGGCGAAGCCTTGCCGGAGAACTGCAAGCTCCACCACCACGCCGTCGTGCTGCCGGAGCTCTCCCTCAACTTCTCCTCTCCCCTTGCTGGATCAAGAAGGAGGAGACGTCCCCGAGCTATATGTGTGTTGAATCCGGAGGCGCCGTCCGTTCGGCGCTAGATCGGATCTTCCGCAATTTGAATCGCTGCGAGTACAACTCCATCCTTGTAACGCTTCCGCTTAGCGATCTTCAAGGGTATGAAGATGCACTCCCTCTCTCTCTCTCTTGTTGCTAGAATCTCCATGGACTGATCTTGGTGTTACGTAGAAAATTTTGAATTTGTGCTATGTTCCCCAACAGACTCGGCGGAAGAAATTGCCTCCAGCCATGAGGGTGATGACGACGACGAGTACGAGGAGGGCGAAGACGACGCGCCGGTTGGCGGAGCGGGCGACCAGCCTCATGCTGACCAGGATTCGACCAGCGAGCCGCGGGTGGCTACGCCGCCTGCCGCTGACCAGACCGAGACCAGCTGATGTCTACTATGCAACCTTCTCCTTGTAGACATTGTTGGGCCTCCAAGTTGCAGAGGTTTGTAGGACAGTAGAAAATTTCCCTCAAGTGGATGACCTAAGGTTTGTCAATCCGTGGGAGGTGAAGGATGAAGATGGTCTCTCTCAAACAACCCTGCAACCAAATAACAAAGAGTCTCTTGTGTCCCCAACACACCCAATACAATGGTAAATTGTATAGGTGCACTAGTTCGGCGACGAGATGGTGATACAAGTGCAATTTGGATGGTAGATATGAATATTTGGAATCTGAAAATATAAAAACAGCAAGGTAACAAGTGGTAAAAGTGATCGTAAACGGTATTGCAATGCTAGGAAACAAGGCCTAGAGTTCATACTTTCACTAGTGCAAGTTCTCTCAACAATAATAACATAATTGGATCATATAACTATCCCTCAACATGCAACAAATAGTCACTCCAAAGTCACTAATAGCGGAGAACAAACAAAGAGATTATTGTAGGGTACGAAACCACCTCAAAGTGATCGATCTATTCAAGAGTCTGTAGTAATAACACGAAGTTATTCTTTCCGTTCGATCTATCATAGAGTTCGTACTAGAATAACACCTTAAGATACAAATCAACCAAAACCTTAATGTCACCTAGATACTCCAATGTCACCCCAAGTATTGGCGGGTATGATTATATGATATGCATCACACAATCTCAGATTCATCTATTCAACCAACACATAGAAATTCAAAGAGTGCCCCAAAGTTTCTACCGGAGAGTCAAGACAAAAACGTGTGCCAACCCCTATGCATAAGTTCATTGAACCCGCAAGTTGATCACCAAAACATACATCAAGTAGATCACGTGAATATCCCATTGTCACCACAAATAAGCACGGCAAGACATACATCAAGTGTTCTCAAATCCTTAAAGACTCAATCCGGTAAGACAACTTCAAAGGGAAAACTCAATCCATTACAAGAGAGTAGAGGGGGAGAAACACCATAAGATCCAACTATAACAGCAAAGCTCGCGGTACATCAAGATCGTACCATCTCAAGAACACAAGAGAGAGAGCGATCAAACACATAGCTACTGGTACATACCCTCAGCCCCGAGGGTGAACTACTCTCTCCTTGTCATGAAGAGTGCCGGGATGATGAAGATGGCCACCGGTGAGGGATCCCCCCTCCGGCAGGGTGCCGGAACAGGGTCTCGATTGGTTTTTGGTGGCTACAGAGGCTTGCGGCGGCGGAACTCCCGATCTATTGTGCTCCTAGATGTTTTCAGGGTATATGAGTATATATAGGCGAAGGAAGTCGGTCAGGGGAGCCACAAGGGGCCCACGAGGGTGGGGGCGCGCCCAGGGGGGTAGGGCGCGCCTTGGACCCTCGTTGCCACCTCGTTGCCTCCCTGACGTCCACTCCAAGTCTCCTGGATTGCGTTTGTTCCAAAAATAACTCTCCCAAAGATTTCATTCCGTTTGGACTCCATTTGATATTCCTTCTCTGCAGAACACTCAAATAGGCAAAAAAAATAGCAATTTGGACTGGGCCTCCGGTTAATAGGTTAGTCCCAAAAATAATATAAAAGTGTATAGTAAAGCCCATTAAACATCCAAAATAGGTAATATAATAGCATGGAACAATAAAAAATTATAGATACGTTGGAGACGTATCAAGCATCCCCAAGCTTAATTCCTGCTCATCCTCGAGTAGGTTAATGATCAAAACAGAATTTTTGATGTGGAATGCTACCTAACATAATTCTCAATGTAATTTTCTTTATTGTGGCATGAATGTTCACACCCAAAAGATTCAAGATAAAAGTTTAATATTGACATAAAAATAGTAATACTTCAAGCATACTAACAAAGTAATCATGCCTTATCAAAATAACATAGCCAAAGAAAGCTTATCCCTACAAAATCATATAGTTTGGCCATGCTTCATTTTTGAAACACAAAATGCTCCCATCATGCAAAACCCCGGTTTCAGCCAAGCAATTGGTTCATACTTTTTAACGCGCTTTAGCCTTTTCAACCCTCACGCAATACATGAGCAAAAGCCATGGATATAGCACTATGGGTGGAGTAGAGTATGATGGTGGAGGTTGTGTGGAGAAGACAAAAAAAGAGAGAGTCTCACATTGACGCGGCTAATCAACGGGCTATGGAGATGCCCACCAATTGATGTCAATGCAAGGAGTAGGGATTGCCATGCAACAGATGCACTAGAGCTATAAATGTATGAACGCTCAACAAAAGAAACTAAGTGGGTGTGCACCCAACTTTCTTGCTCACGAAGACCTAGGGCATTTTGAGGAAGCCCATCATTGGAATATACAAGCCAAGTTCTATAATGAAAAATTCCCACTAGTATATGAAAGTGACAGCATAGGAGACTCTCTATCATGAAGATCATGGTGCTACTTTGAAGCACAAGTGTGGAAAAAGGATAGTAGCATTGTCCCTTCTCTCTTTTTCTCTCATTTTTTTTCTTTTTTTATTTAGATGGGCTTCTTTGGCCTCTTTTTTTATTTGGGCTTCTTTGGCCTCTTTTATTTTCATAAAGTTCGGAGTCTCATCCCGACTTGTGGGGGAATCATAGTCTCCATCATCCTTTCCTCACTTGGGACAATGCTCTAATAATGGAAATCATCACACTTTTATTTATTTACAACTCAAGAATTACAACTCGATACTTAGGACAAAATATGACTCTATGTGAATGCCTCCGGCGGTGTACCGGGATATGCAATGAATCAAGAGTGACATGTATGAAAAATTATGCATGGTGGCGTTGCCACAAATACGATGTCAACTACATGATCATGCAAAGAGCAATATGACAATGATGGAGCGTGTCATAATAAATGGAACGGTGGAAAGTTGCATGGCAATATATCTCGTAATGGCTATGGAAATGCCATAATAGGTAGGTATGGTGGCTGTTTTGAGGAAGATATAAGGAGGTTTATGTTGAAGGAAATATGCCCTAGAGGCAATAATAAAGTTATTATTTATTTCCTTATTTCATGATAAATGTTTATTATTCATGCTAGAATTGTATTAACCAGAAACATAATACATGTGTGAATACATAGACAAACATAGTGTCACTAGTATGCCTCTACTTGACCAGCTCATTAATCAAAGATGGTTATGTTTCCTAACCATAGACATGTGTTGACATTTGATTAATGGGATCACATCATTAGGAGAATGATGTGATTGACATGACCCATTCCGTTAGCCTAGCACTTGATCGTTTAGTATGCTGCTATTGCTTTCTTCATGACTTATACAAAGTTCCTGCAACTATGAGATTGTGCAACTCCCGTTTACCGGAAGAACACTTTGTGTGCTACCAAACGTCACAACGTAACTGGGTGATTATAAAGGTGCTCTACAGGTGTTTCCGAAGGTACATGTTGGGTTGGCATAATTCGAGATTAGTTTTTGTCACTCCGATTGTCGGAGAGGTATCTCTGGGCCCTCTCGGTAATACTCATCACCTAAGCCTTGCAAGCATTGTAACTAATGAGTTAGTTATAAGATGATGTGTTACAGAACGAGTAAATAGACTTGCCGGTAACGAGATTGAACTAGGTATTGGATACCGACGATCAAATCTCGGGCAAGTAACATACCGATGACAAAGGGAACAACGTATGTTGTTATGCGGTTTGACCGATAAAGATCTTCGTAGAATATGTAGGAACCAATGTTCCGCTATTGGTTATTGACCGAGAATAGTTCTAGGTCATGTCTACATAGTTCTCGAACCCGTAGGGTCCGCACGCTTAACGTTACGATGACAGTTTTATTATGAGTTTACAAGTTTTGATGTACCGAAGTTTGTTCGGAGTCCCGGATGTGATCACGGACATGACGAGGAGTCTCGAAATGGTCGAGACATAAAGATTGATATATTGGACAACTATATTCGAACACCGGAAGTGTTCCAGGTGATTTCGAAGAAAACCGGAGTGCCGGAGGGTAACCGGAACCCCCCCGGAGAGTTAATGGGCCACATGGGCCTTGGTGGGAAGAGAGAGGGGCGGCCAGGAAGGGCCGCGCGCCCCTCTCCCTCTGGTCCGAATTGGACTAGGAGGGGGGGGGGGCGGCGCCCCCCTCTTTCCTTCCCCTCCTCTCCCCCTTCCTTCCCCTCCTAGTAGGAGTAGGAAAGGAGGAGTCCTACTCCTACTAGGAGGAGGACTCCTCCTCCTGGCACGCCCAACAAGGGCCGGCCGGCCTCCCCCCTCCCTCCTTTATATACGGGGGCAGGGGGCACCACATAGATACACAAGTTGATCTACGAATCGTTCCTTAGCCGTGTGCGGTGCCCCCCCTCCACCATATTCCACCTCGGTCATATCGTCGCGGAGTTTAGGCGAAGCCCTGCGCCGGTAGAACATCATCATCGTCACCACGCCGTCGTGCTAACGGAACTCATCCCCGAAGCTTTGCTGGATCGGAGCCCGGGGATCGTCATCGAGCTGAACGTGTGCTGAACTCGGAGGTGCCGTACGTTCGGTGCTTGGATCGGTCGGATCATGAAGACGTACGACTACATCAACCGCATTGTGCTAACGCTTCCGCTTACGGTCTACGAGGGTACGTGGACAACACTCTCCCCTCTTGTTGCTATGCCATCACCATGATCTTGCGTGTGCGTAGGAAATTTTTTGAAATTACTACGTTCCCCAACAGTGGTATCAGAGCCTAGGTTTTATGCGTTGATGTTATATGCACGAGTAGAACACAAGTGAGTTGTGGGCGATACAAGTCATACTGCTTACCAGCATGTCATACTTTGGTTCAGCGGTATTGTTGGATGAAGTGGCCCGGACCGACATTACGCGTACGCCTACGCGAGACTGGTTTTACCGACGTGCTTCACACACAGGTGACTAGCGGGTGTCTGTTTCTCCAACTTTAGTTGAACCGAGTGTGGCTACGCCCGGTCCTTGCGAAGGTTAAAACAACACTAACTTGACGAACTATCGTTGTGGTTTTGATGCGTAGGTAAGAACGGTTCTTGCTAAGCCCGTAGCAGCCACGTAAAACATGCAACAACAAAGTAGAGGATGTCTAACTTGTTTTTGCAGGGCATGTTGTGATGTGATATGGTCAAGACGTGATGCTATATTTTACTGTATGAGATGATCATGTTTTGTAACCGAAGTTATCGGCAACTAGCAGGAGCCATATGGTTGTCGCTTTATTGTATGAAATGCAAACGCCCTGTAATTGCTTTACTTTATCACTAAGCGGTAGCAATAGTCATAGAAGCAATAGATGGCGTAATGACAATGATGCTACGATGGAGATCAAGGTGTCGCGCCGATGACAATGGTGATCACGACGGTGCTTAGAAGATGGAGATCACAAGCACAAGATGATGATGGCCATATCATATCACTTATATTGATTGCATGTGATGTTTATCATTTATGCATCTTATCTTGCTTTGATTGACGGTAGCATTTTAAGATGATCTCTCACTAATTATCAAGAAGTGTTCTCCCTGAGTATGCACCGTTGCCAAAGTTCGTCGTGCCCAGACACCACGTGATGATCGGTTGTGATAAGCTCTACGTCCATCTACAACGGGTGCAAGCCAGTTTTGCACACGCGGAATACTCAGGTTAAACTTGACGAGCCTAGCATATGCAGATATGGCCTCGGAACACGGAGACCGAAAGGTCGAGCATGAATCATATAGTAGATATGATCAACATAATGATGTTCACCATTGAAAGCTACTCCATTTCACGTGATGATCGGTTATGGTTTAGTTGATTTGGATCACGTGATCACTTAGAGGATTAGAGGGATGTCTTTCTAAGTGGGAGTTCTTAAGTAATATGATTAATTGAACTTAAATTTATCATGAACTTAGTCCTGGTAGTATTTTGCAAATTATGTTGTAGATCAATAGCTTGCGTTGTTGCTTTCATATGTTTATTTTGATATGTTCCTACAGAAAATTGTGTTGAAAAATGTTAGTAGCAATGATGCGGATTGGATCTGTGATCTGAAGTTTATCCTCATTGCTGCGCAGAAGAATTATCTCCTTGATGCACCGCTAGGTGACAAACCTATTGCAAGAGCAGATGCAGACGTTATGAACGTTTGGCTAGCTCAATATGATGACTACTTGATAGTTTAGTGCACCATGCTTAACGGCTTAGAATTGGGACTTCAAAGATGTTTTGAACGTCATGGACCATATGAGATGTTCTAGGAATTGAAGTTAATATTTCAAGCAAATACCCGAGTTGAGAGATATGAAGTCTCCAACAAGTTCTATAGCTAAAAGATGGAGGAGAATCGCTCAACTAGTAAGCATGTGCTCAGATTGTCTGGGTACTTCAATCACTTGAATCAAGTGGGAGTTAATCTTCCAAATAAGATAGTGATTGACAGAATTCTCTAGTCACCATCACTAAGTTACTAAAACTTTGTGATGAACTATAGTATGCAAGGGATGACGAAAACAATTCCCGAGCTCTTCGTGATGTTGAAATCGACGAAGGTAGAAATCAAGAAAGAGCATCAAGTGTTGATGATTGACAAGACCACTAGTTTAGGGAAAAGGGCAAAGGGAAAGAAAGGGAAACTTCAAGTAGAATGGCAAACAAGTTGTCACTCCCGTGAAGAAGCCCAAAGCTGGACCTAAGCCTGAAACTGAGTGCTTCTACTGCAAAGGAAATGGTCACTGGAAGTGGAACTACTCCAAATATTTGGTGGATAAGAAGGATGGCAAAGTGAATAAGGGTATATTTGATATACAGGTTATTGATGTGTGCCTTACTAGTGTTTATAGTAGCCCCTGAGTATTTGATACTTGTTCGGTTACTAAGATTAGTAACTCGAAACAGGAGTTACGGAATAAACAGAGACTAGTTGAGGGTGAAGTGACGATGTGTGTTGGGAATAGTTCCAAAATTGATATGATCATCATCACACTCTCCCTACACTTTCGAGATTTGTGTAGAACCTAAATAAATGTTATTTGGCGTGTGCATTGAGCATGAATATGATTTGATCATGTTTATTGCAATACGGTTATTCATTTAAAATCAGAGAATAATTGTTGTTCTGTTTACATGAATAAAACCTTCAATGGTCATACACCCAATGAAAATAGTTTGTTGGATCTCGATCGTAGTGATACACATATTCATAATATTGATGCCAAAAGATGCAAAGTTAATAATGATAGTGCAACTTATTTGTGGCACTGTCGTTTGGGTCATATCGGTGTAAAGCGCATGAAGAAACTCCATAAAGATGGATTTTCGGAATCACTTGGTTATGAATCATTTGATGCTTGCAAACCGTGCCTTTTGGGCAAGATGACTAAAACTCCGTTCTTCGGAACAATGGAATGAGCTACTGACTTATTGGAAATAATACATACCGATGTATGCGGTCCAATGAGTGTTGATGCTCGTGGCGGGTATCGTTATTTTCTGACATTCACAAGATGATTTGAGCAGATATGAGTATATCTACTTAATGAAGCACAAGTCTGAAACATTTGAAAAGTTCAAAGAATTTCAGAGTGAAGTGGAGAATCATCGTAACAAGAAAATAAAGTTTCTGCAATTTGATCGCGGAGACAAATATTTGAGTTACGAGTTTGGTCTTCAATTAAAACAATGTGGAATAGTTTCACAGCTCACGCCACCTGGAACACCACAACGTTATGGTGTGTCCGAACGTTGTAACCGCACTTTATTGGATATGGTGCGATCTATGATGTTTCTTACTGATTTACCATTATTGTTTTGGGGTTATGCATTAGAGACAGCTGCATTCACGTTAAAAGGGCACCATCTAAATCCGTTGAGACGACATCGTATGAACTATGGTTTAGAAGTAAACCTAAGCTGTCGTTTCTTAAAACTTGGAGTTGCGATGCTTATATGAAAAAGGTTTTCAACCTGATAAGCTCGAACCCAAATCGGAGAAGTGTGTTGTCGGTGTCAAAACCGGCAGATCTCGGGTAGGGGGTCCCGAACTGTGCGTCTAGGCGGATGGTAATAGGAGACAAGGGACACGATGTTTTACCCAGGTTCGGGCCCTCTTGATGGAGGTAAAACCCTACGTCCTACTTGATTGATATTGATATTGTGGATGTTTACAAGAGTGGATCTACCACGAGATCAAGGAGGCTAAACCCTAGAAGCTAGCCTATGGTATGATTGTAATGGTTGTTGTTGTTGTTGTTCTACGGACTAGAGCCATCCGGTTTATATAGACACCGGAGAGGGCTAGGGTTACATAGAGTCGGTTACAATAGTAGGAGATCTACGTATCCGTATCGCCAAGCTTGCCTTCCACGCCAAGGAAAGTCCCATCCGGACACGGGACGAAGTCTTCAATCTTGTATCTTCATAGTCTTGGAGTCCGGTCGATGATGATGATAGTCCGGCCGATGATGGTAGTCCGGCTATCCGGACACCCCCTAATCCGGGACTCCCTTAGTAGCCCCCGAACCAGGCTTCAATGATGATAAGTCCAGCGTGTGTGTAGTCTTCGGCGTTGCAAGGCGGGTTCTCCTTCAAGTTCTACGTACCTGCCGAACAGTGTCCGGCTTCCTCATCAATGTTGCGCATCTTGGCTTCCGCGCCCAATAATGGCCTTCCTCCACGCGTCGTGCGAATGTGAAAAGCCAGGGTGTCTTTTATGTTTTACCCCCTAGTTGTGCGAATAATCTGCCTATAAGGGAGGCAAGAATCCAGATCCAAATCGCCATCTTCCTCCCGTAAATACTCATCGGAGCACTTTCAACCAAGAATCCATTCCATCATGGACCGTCAACGCGGCTCCTCTTCTCGCGCTCCCAGCCCTTTGCCAGGAGATTGGAGGAGATGCTCTGTTCCGCACAACGAGCTGGTGAAGCTCCAAGCAGGGGGATATCTCCCTCCGGCCTTTATGGTTTCGGTTCGAGCCGGGCTGGCCACCTACAAAGGTGGGAAGCAAGCAGAGGTTACCCCAAGTCCCAACAAAGGGGAGCGGGTATGCTTCGTCCCCTATCTGATAAGGGGGCTCGGATTTCCTGTACATCCATTCATCCGCGGGCTCCTGGAGTTCTACGGACTCCAGCTTCATCACCTCACGCCCGCCTCAATCCTTCACATTGCGGGTTACGTAGCTCTTTGCGAGCTATTCCTGGGCGTCGAGCCCCATTTCGCGCTGTGGAAGAGGTTGTTCTGCCTTGTGTCCCGCTCTCAGGAGGGGTCCATATATCAAGTGGGCGGCGCCGAAATATGGCGTATTGCCGGGACCGGATATCCATCCGGAACCCCTAAGAAGGCGTCCGAAGACTGGCCTTCAGGATGGTTTTATATAGAAGACGCTCCGCTGCCGGACCCTGTTCGGATCGGCCTCCCGGAGTTCAGCAATGCTCCTATGAAGAAACGCCTTAGTTGGCGTCCGCGGAGCCCCCAACTGGAGGAAGACAAGAGCGTCCATTATTTGATGGGCCGAATAAGGTTACTGGCCCATTCCGGGTTGACCATGATTGGAGTCATGGCAACATGCATTATGCGAGGGGTGCAGCCACTACAATACAGGGGCCACCCCATGTGGGATTTCAACGGGGAGGACGATGCCACCCGTCATGGCCGTAAAGGGCCGGATTCGGTCGAAGACCTGGTGACGATCCTGTCCGGCCTGTATAAGGGGGAGAAGGAGGATTTCCTTCGGACGAACCCGTTAAATGGGTTCTCCATGAATAATCCCCGGCCTTGGGTAAGCGAACACTCTGCGTGCCCGACCCATGCTTTTTGAAACTTAAGTTTCTTATATTGTGTTCCTCCTTCGACGCAGGAACTGCGCCGGATCATGGAGGACATGCTAAGTCCAGCTCCGCAACCCGAGGATCCAGAGAGATCCCGGGATCCGGCCTCCGAAGATGATCCAGACATAAAGGTGGAGCTAATCGACGGGGTGTTCCACCAGCTCAGCATGGACAATGCCTTAGTCGCCATCACGGCTGACTATCCCGGACTATATCCGGCTTTCCAGGTGATTGCGACCAAAGTCCTGACACGGTCATTCCTTCCTTGCTTATTTATGACCACCGTATATGATGGCGCCGTGCAGGAGGTGCCCCTAGGGCGAGAAGCCGAGCCCGCGGTGGCTGACCAACAAAGGCCAGTCCGGACCAGTAGGCGGAAGAGGAGCGCGGCGCGGACTGAAACGTCGCCTCAAAGGTGTAGCTCACAATTCATTATTTAGAGCAACGTTCTTAGGAAGCGTTTGAGTCCTCATGACATTTGTAGGGAAAAAAGCGCCCGCCGGACTGCGGGCGTGGAGGTTGCCAATCCAACCTCTACCAGCCAGGCTCCAACACCTGGTCTGGAGGGGGAGGCGTGCGCAAGGCGCGAGCCGGACGTTCCTCCGACGGAGGATGCCGACAGACTGTCCGCCACCAAGTCTGAGGTGGAGAGTGCCATGAATCACAGGCGCCGCCGGACAGTATTTCGTGACGCGTGCTTCTCCCCCGAGGCGTTGAATGCCTTTAACGCGGGGGACGCGCACCTTCGTGCTGCTCAAGATGGTTTTACCAGAGCCACGGAGCAGTATGTAAAAGACATACAGGTAAGAGAATTTAATAGTTGTATATGCCAGTAGCCCCCGAGACTTAAAGTAGTTATATTAACTGATTTAAGGATCATATGAAATGTAGGATCTTACCGAGAAGAATACCCAACTGTCTCAGGAGCTGCAGGAGTGCAAGGCCCAACTTGAGGCCGCACTCTCTGGCGCAGGAGGAAACACAGGGACCTCTCCTGGTAACGCATTATTTTAGAAAGATAAGTAGCGTTTGGCCTTTGCGCAAGTCTAAAAAATAACGTTGCAGGTGCTGCCGGACAAGATCCGGACAGGAAAGAACTTCTGCGCCAACTGAAGGCCGGCGAGAGGGTGCTGCATAAGGTGCAACATGAAAGGAACAAGCTCCAGGATGCCCATGCCCAGCTTGGAGAAGAGCTGAAAGGCGTTCGGGCTGAGCTGTTGGGCTCCGTTAAGGAGAATCAGCGGCTTCGTCGCGGCATCTATAGTAAGTGCTTGAGCGAACTCCTTTGAAAAGAAGAGTTCAGCGAGGAAGTCGATTTGACAGAATATGTCTGCAGGTATGCTCACAGGTCGCCCTGCGGAGGAGATGCCCGTATCAACGGGTGATCAACTTCTCGAAATGTTGCAACTAATCGAACGAGTTCGGCAGGCAATGAGCGGCGTCATCCATGCTTTATGGCCAGCCTTCTCCTTACCCGAGGGTCTTGGGGAGCTTGCGGAGAAGCTTCAGGGTGTGCGACAGTGCTTCCATTTATGGAAGATTTCGGCCTGCCGCCAAGGTGCTAGGGAGGCCTGGGCCATGGTAAAGACGCGGTACAAGAAGGCGGATCCCAACCACATGGCCGAAGTCGGACCTGTGAGGCCCGATGGGAAGGAGATCCCTGTGAGTTTAGTATACGGCCAAGTAGAGTTGGCCGCTAAATTTTTCCAACAGGACTGTAAATTAGACAACATGTTAGACGGGATTGAGGAAGAATACAATCAGTCGATTTGACAATGTATTATAAAATGACATATAAAATGCCTTCTAGCCGGATTGTAGATCGTTTGTCTTTGCCAACCTTTTCGCTTCGACCTCGGGACCCTAGAGTTTGGAGTGTGTCCGAATACCTTCTCGGTTATGAAACAACCGGGGTATGCATGGAGACCAGGCGTAGGGGTCATTAGTGCTTTATCAGACAAGTGCCCAACTAGTTATGTTATATTACATGGGTAGTAAGAAACATCTTCCAGGGAGAATAGTTCCGTTAAGGGTTCCTTTCCTCTGGGGGTGGCATGCCCTAAAGTGCATGTCCGGACTGTGAAAAAAGCAGAAAAACATCTGGGGGCAGATAAATAAGTGGATAAAACCATCTTTTAAGTCACCGACCGAATATTCCCTTAAGAACGCTAGCTTTCGGCTTCACCCAGTCTGAGGTACACATCCAGCTGACCCGGCAGTAACAATCGCAGAGGTGCTCCCTTTACCTCCTAGCCGAACAACCGGGAACGTAGGGGTAAGCACAGGAGCCAGGCAACCCAGCTTGGCCAAAACTTAAGTCATATCGATGCATATAATGGTGAATAAAAGGTACATGTGGAGGCTTGACACATGTGCTGGGCATGAAGCCCTTATAATTAAGCTTCTGGTAAAGAAGCCCCCAGGTATAATGAGTGCGGATAGTGCATCAATTGCGCGTGAACGATGCGCAAGTAGGCCTTTTAAGGCTTTGATGAATAGGGTTGAGAAGAAAAAGATAAACAAAAGGCAGCTGAAGTAAAAAAAATTGGACGGGGGGAAAGGGACGAACTCTTAGTCCGGCGCTAGGCATAGAATCTTCGGAGGCGGGCTGCGTTCCATGGGTTCGGCTCGAGTCGGTTATCTGACGTATTTCGTAGACGGTATGCTCCGCCGGTCAAGACTGTATCGATGATGAAGGGGCCTTCCCATTTGGGCCTGAGCTTGTCCTTTTTCTTGTCCGGCAGGCGTAGAACCAGTTCGCCAACGTTGTAAGTCTTGACCCGTACTTCTCTGCTTTGGTATGTTCGAGCCTGCTGCTGATAAAATGCGGAACGAGCCTTGGCGACGTCGCGTTCTTCCTCCAATGCGTCCAAGCTGTCCTGCCGATCCAACTCGGCTTCTCTTTCTTCGTACATGCGCACTCGAGGTGAGTCATGAATTATGTCGCAGGGCAAAACTGCTTATGCGCAGTATACCATAAAAAATGGTGTGAATCCGGTAGTACGGTTAGGCGTTGTCCGCAGCCCCCAGAGTACGGAGTCGAGTTCCTCTATCCAGTGCGTGTCAGATTTCGTAAGGGACCGCACTAGTCTAGGTTTGATGCCACTCATTATTAGACCATTTGCTCGTTCCACTTGACCGTTGGTTTGAGGATGATAGACTGAAGTGTAATCGAGCTTGATGCCCCTATTTTTGCACCATGATTTAACCTCATCGGCCGTGAAGTTCATGCCGTTATCGGTGATGATGCTGTGGGGGACACCATAACGGTGTACTACCCCAGATATAAAGTCTATCACTGGTCCGGACTCTGCCGTTTTAACTGGCTTGGCCTCTATCCATTTGGTGAATTTATCCACCTACCAATAGGTACCTTTGCTTGTGGGTTCCCCCTTTAAGTGGTCCAACCATGTCAAGCCCCCAGACCGCGAACGGCCAGGTAATGGGTATAGTTTTGAGGGCGGTGGGTGGCATGTGGCTCTGATTAGCAAAGAGCTGACAACCGACGCATCTTCGGACTAAGTCCTGAGCATCTGCCCGGGCCGTCGGCCAATAAAATCCTGTACGGAATGCCTTTCCTACAAGGGCCCGGGCTGCGGCGTGGTGTCCGCCTAGTCCAGCGTGAATTTCAGCCAGAAGGTCTCGCCCTTCCTCTTCGGAGATACACCTTTGAAGGACTCTGGTTGTGCTTTTCTTATAGAGTTCTCCCTCATGGACCTTGTAGGCTTTAGATCGCCAGACTACGCAGCGGGCCTCATTATGGTCTTCGGGGAGTTCCTGCCTAAGCAAGTAGGCTAGGAACGGCTCTGTCCATGGGGCGATTACTGCCATTATGTCGTGAGCTGAGGGTGTTGTTTCGTCGGCTGGATCGCCGGTTATGTCAGATTGTTCTGCGGCTGCCTCCGGTTTGTTATTTCCGGACTCCTTTTCCCATAGTACGGATGGCTTGAACAGCCGTTCCAGGAAGATATTTGGAGGGACAGCGTCATGTTTTGCGCCGATGCGTGCCAATACGTCGGCCGCGTGGCTATTATCTCTGGCTACATGGTGGAATTCAAGTCCTTCGAACCGAGCTGACATTTTAAGGACGGCGTTGCGATAGGCTGCCATTTTTGGATCCTTGGCGTCAAAGTCTCCATTTACTTGGGATATTGCGAGGTTTGAGTCCCCGCGCACCTCTAGGCATTGGATGCCCATGGAGATTGCCATCCGGAGGCCATGTAAGAGGGCCTCGTATTCGGCTGCGTTGTTGGAGTCCATGTACATTATCTGGAGTACGTGTACATTATCTGGAGTACGTATTGGACTCTGTCCCCGGTTGGGGACGTTAGTACGATGCCAGCCCCCAATCCGGCCAACATTTTGGAGCCGTCGAAATGCATAATCCAATTGGAGTATGCGCCGTACTCTTTAGGGAGTTCGGCTTCAGTCCACTCAGCGACAAAGTCAGCCAAAACTTGCGACTTTATAGCTCGCCGGGGTTTGTAAGTTATGTCGAATGGTAAGAGCTCAATGGCCCATTTTGCAATCCTGCCCGTTGCGTCGCGGTTATTTATAATGTCATTTAGGGGTACTTCGGAGGGCACTGTTATCGAACACTCTTGAAAGTAGTGTCGGAGCTTCCGGGATGCCATGAACACCGCATACGCTATGTTTTGATAGTGCGGGTAACGGGACTTGCAAGGGGTTAAAACAGTGGATACGTAGTACACTGGTTTTTGAAGAGGGAATTTATGCCCTTCTGTCTCTCGTTCTACGACGAGCACCGCGCTTACTACTTGATGTGTTGCCTCGATGTATAACAACATAGGTTCGCCCAGGTTGGGCGCAGCCAGGACCGGATTTGTTGCCAATATGGCCTTTATTTCTTCGAGTCCGGCAGTGGCAGCATCCGTCCACTCGAAGTGTTCGGTGTGCCTGAGGAGGCGATAGAGGGGCAATGCCTTTTCTCCTAGGCGGGAGATAAAGCGGCTGAGAGCCGCCACGCATCCAGTCAATTTCTCCTAGAAGCGCCTCTGTATTGAGCAATATCGCGACGTAGCTCGAGAGAGCATTGTCTGCTGTGTTCGGCCCGGCCGGAGTAGTTGTATCCGGCGCGACGGTATTCGTCGTGGGTCTTGGGGCGCCCACGTGATCCATAGATAGATCTGGATTGTCTTGCCTTGTCCTTCAATATATCCCGCAAGTCCGGTGCGTTCCCCCGTGGCTTCATGCTTTTTGAGCAGTGCCGGGGTACGGTTTTGGTGGAGGGCTTGCATGCCTCTCTGTCGTGGCCACGAGGTGGTCGGTCTGCCGTATTGTGCGCTGGTGATGCAGGTTTGTAGGCTTCCTCCTCTAGTCGGGGGAGCAACTTGCGTTTTGGGTAACTTTTGGAGGGGCGTTCGAGTTCATACTCTTCGGCCGCGAGGACCTCGGTCCATCTGTCGGCCAGTAGGTCTTGATCAGCTTGAAGCTGTTGCTGCTTTTTCTTTAGGCTGTTTGCCGTGGCCATTAGCCTGCGTCTGAAACGCTCTTGTTCGACGGGATCCTCAGGCATGACGAATTCGTCATCGCCGAGGCTTGCCTCGTCTCCGGAGGGAGGTAAGTACTTATCATCCTCGACCTCTTCGTCTGCCGCCCTCTCATGAGGGATTGCTTCTGCCTCCTCCTGCGCTGGATCGTGCTGGAGGGGGTTGTCTTCGGCACTTTCTGGGGTGTTATTATCTCCTGTGCCGGAATCTCTATTCTTGCTGTGGCGGGATTTAGAGCGGCGCCGCTGATGTCGGCGCTTGGGCTGTTTCTTTAAGGAATCGGGCTCCGTTGCTTCTTCGCCGTCCCCATCTTTTGGGGTGTCCACCATATTGTGACGCCCCCGATTCAATCGTACACTAATCATGCACGCAAATGTGTACGATCAAGATCAGGGACTCACGGGAAGATATCACAACACAACTCTAAAACATAAATAAGTCATACAAGCATCATAATACAAGCCAGGGGCCTCGAGGGCTCGAATACAAGTGCTCGATCATATCGAGTCAGCGGAAGCAACAATATCTGAGTACAGACATAAGTTAAACAAGTTGCCTTAAGAAGGCTAGCACAAACTGGGATACAGATCGAAAGAGGCGCAGGCCTCCTGCCTAGGATCCTCCTAAACTACTCATGGTCGTCGTCAACGGGCTGCACGTAGTAGTAGGCACCTCCAGTGTAGTAGTCGTCGTCAACGATGGCGTCTGGCTCCAGGGCTCCAGCATCTGGTTGCGACAACCAGGAAGGAAGGAAAGGGGGAAAAGGGGGGAGAAAGCAACCGTGAGTACTCATCCAAAGTACTCGCAAGCAAGGAGCTACACTACATATGCATGGGTATATGTGTAAAGAGGCCATATCAGTGGACTGAACTGCAGAATGCCAGAATAAGAGGGGGATAGCTAATCCTGTCGAAGACTACGCTTCTGGCAGCCTCCGTCTTGCAGCATGTAGAAGAGAGTAGATTGAAATCCTCCAAGTAGCATCTCCAAGTAGCATATCCAGTAGCATCTCCAAGTGCATCTCCAGTCGCATCGCATAGCATAATCCTACCCGGCGATCCTCTCCTCGTCGCCCTGCGGAAAAGCGATCACCGGGTTGTCTGTGGAACTTGGAAGGGTGTGTTTTATTAAGTATCCGGTTCTAGTTGTCATAAGGTCAAGGTACAACTCCAAGTCGTCCTGTTACCGAAGATCACGGCTATTCGAATAGATTAACTTCCCTGCAGGGGTGCACCACATAACCCAACACGCTTGATCCCATTTGGCCGGACACACTTTCCTGGGTCATGCCCGGCCGCGGAAGATCAACACGTCGTAGCCCCACCTAGGCACAACAGAGAGGCCAGCACGCCGGTCTAAACCTAAGCGCGCAGGGGTCTGGGCCCATCGCCCTGAGCACACCTGCACGTTGCGTGGGCGGCCGAAAGCAGACCTAGCCTAGTGGCGTTCCAGTCCAATCCGGCGCGCGCCGCTCCGTCGCTGACGTCTGAAGTGCTTCGGCTGATACCACGACGTCGGGATACCCATAACTACTCCCACGTAGATGGTTAGTGCGTATAGGCTCGTAGCCGACTCAGATCAAATACCAAGATCTCGTTAAGCGTGTTAAGTATCCGCGAACGCCGAACAGGGCCAGGCCCACCTGTCTCCTAGGTGGTCTCAACCTGCCCTGTCGCTCCGCCACAAAGTAACAGTCGAGGGCCGTCGGGAACCCAGGCCCACCTCTACCGGGATGGAGCCACCTGTCCTTTCAGCCCCCTCGTCAGAATCACTTGCGGGTACTCAATGAGCTGACCCGACTTTAGTCACCATCTGTATAGTATGTATGTATGTATAGTATATACCCGTGATCACCTCCCAAGTGATCACGGCCCGATAGTATAGCAAGGCAGACTGACAAGAACGTAGGGCCAATGATGATAAACTAGCAACCTATACTAAGTATTTAGGATTGCAGGTAAGGTATCAACAGATGTAGCGACAATGTCAGGCTATGCATCAGAATAGGATTAACGAAAGCAGTAACATGCTACACTACTCTAATGCAAGCAGTATAGAGGAGAATAGGCGATATCTGGTGATCAAGGGGGGGGGGGCTTGCCTGGTTGCTCAGACAAGAAGGAGGGGTCGTCGGTGACGTAGTCATCCACAGGGGCATCAGCATCGTCACGGGGGCTACCGGAGAGAAGAGGGGGAAGAAACAGTAAATACATAGCAAGCAAGTGCATAACAGGTCAACAAGCAGAGCTAGACGTGTTCTAACGCGGTATGAGGTGATACCGGTGAAGGGGGGAAACATCCGGGAAAGTACCCCGGTGTTTCGTGTTTTCGGACAGATGAACCGGAGGTGAAATGTTGTAGGTTCTCTATGCTAGGGACGCGTGGCGGATGAACGGGTTGCGTATCCGGATTCGTCTCGTTGTTCTGCGCAACTTTCATGTTGAAAATATTTTAATCCGAGTTACGGATTAAAAGATATGATTTTCTAAAGATTTTATTAATTTCTGGAATTTAATTAATTATTTAAATTAACATTATCCAGAATAGTGTTTGCTGACGTCAGCATGACGTCAGCATGGCGTCAGCAGTCAACAGGGGTGTTGACTGGTCAATCTGACGTGTGGGACCCACTGGTCATAGACTGTTTAGGCTAATCACTGTTTAACTAATCTAACTACTGTTTAATTAAACTAATTAGTTAATTAGGTTAATCTAATTATGATTAATTAACTTAATTAATTCCTTAATTAATTAATTAATTAATTAATTATTATTTATTTAATTATTTTTATTATTTATCTATTTTTTTTTAATTCCTAATTCCTTTTTTTTAAATAAAACGTTTTGGGCCGTGGGGCCACCCGGTCAGTGACCTATCAGGCCAAACGGGCGCTGGTGCTTGCGGTTACGGGCCACGGGCGCGGGCGTGGCACGCCCGAGTGGGACGAGGCCACCGGGCGCCGCGGGCAACCGTGGAGGGGAGCGGGCGGCAGGAGGCCGTGGATGGTGCGGTGACGAGCCGCGCGGGCCGGGGAGTAGGGCGGCGCTACCAGGCCAGACGGGATGACGAGCGTGGGCGGCTGCGACTAGGCTCGACGGGAGCGTGCGTCCAGGGCCAGGGCGCACCGGCGAGCGGGTTGGCTCTGGCCGTGGGCGCGCCGGGCGGAGCACGGCCACGGTGGCCAACGGGCGAAACAGAGAAAGGGAGGGGAGACGGCGGCTCACAGTGGGCCGGTCGGGGAGGGCCGCGGGCTCGGGGTGGATGGCGAGGCGGAGGATGGGGACGGGCGACGTAGACGGGGAGGCGGCGCCGACGACGGCGGTTGGCGGGGTGACTCCGGCGGGGTGGTCCGGCGTCGGCGCAGGGCATCGGGGGCGTCGATTGCCCCCGACCGGATCCACGCAGGAGGGAGGTTGAGGAGGCGGGCGACGGCGGGGCCGCGCGGGCGGCGTCAGTGAGGTGGCGGTGGGTGGCGACGGAGTCAGGGCGAGCGATGGGGGCGACGGGATCGGGGTCCGCGGCGACGAATGGATGGAGACGGATGCGGGGCGGCGATGCGGCGGTCCGGCGGAGGAGGATCAGCCGACCCGCGGTGGGTGGCGCCACGGGGCGCATCGGTTTCGGGTCCCTGCCCCCGACCTCGATCCAGATCGGGGGAAGAGAACGAAAGAGTGGGGGGAAGCGAGGGAGACGTGGGGGCGAGTGGGGGGGGGAGGGTTGTCGGTGGAGGTTAGGGTTTGGTCGCCCACAGGGGTTATAGGCCAGGGGAGTGGGCGAGGCCGGTTGGGCCGGTTGGACCGGCCTGGCTAACAGGTGGGCCGACTGGCCCAGTGGGAGGCTTCTCTTTTCAGTTTAATTAGGTTCTGCTTTTCTTTTTATTTAATTGTTTTGTTGTTTCCAACCACTATAAAATATCTAGGAATTTTATAATAATGTGTTTGTTGCACCATATTTACATATGCAATTTATGGCACCCCCCCCCCGAACATTTTTGTTTTAACTTTTGATTTTTTTTGTTGTTAACATTAATTTGAATTTCAATTTTGAAACAGTTTCGAATCATCGCGAGGTTAAACGTGGTGACGTGGCATCATTAGCGTGGGATTACTGTAGCTTAATTATCCGGGCGTCACAAATCTCCTCCACTACAAGAAATCTCGTTCCGAGATTTTAAGAGGTGGAGTAAGGGGAAAGATCTGGTTACGAAATTCTAACGAGTCTTCTCGGTCTTGGTTGCTCTTCATGAAGAGGTCGATCCATTACCTTGACATCATCATTTCTCTGCTATAGGTCATCATGGTGATGCCGCCCTTTTCTCGGGAACTCCAACGTACTTACGAATAGGTAAGGGGGTATTCCGGCAGAACGAACCTATGCAAGGTTGACTATCTGGTAGCTAACATAGGGGAAGGTGGCGGAAAGTAACTCTCGAACTGGAACTCAAGAAAATATCGAGAGCAAGTAAGAAGGTACCAGGAGAAGTTTCAAGCGGGCAGGCAATCATCCGATGCCTGAAACAAAGTGTAAAAGGGGTCCAGAGCAATGGTAATAAGTTTTGTGTCTGATACCAGAATAGATCAACAGGCAAGTGGCCCGTGAATTACATACAAAGCCAAGCACGAGGAATAACCTTGACAACAGGTTGTACAGGAGAGTCAGGTTTCGTTCCTGGGACCTGTGGGTTATGGGCCCACCATGTGGGTTAAAAGTATAAAGGGGGGCTGACATCTTGTACCATCACGATAGCAAGGCATGTCAGAGAGTAGCATGTCAGTTATGTCGGCAACAATGTCGGTACCAAGGGCGAGGGACGAAGAGAACCATTTTCCTGCTCGTTGAACGAGGCGGACCAGTAGGCAGAGTTCTCGTCCATCGGTGGTTACCGGAATGTCATCAACAAAAGTAACATGGTCTTACTGACAGAATTGTACAACAAGGTGTTTACATAAGCAGGAAAATATTACTTCTCAGATCATATAGATCACAAGAAAGGTTAAACCAACAATGGAAGGAGAAAAGTGATTATCAGGTTTTAAACAGAACAATGGAAAGGAAAATGTGTTTAAACACATATTTCAAGGGTATATTCTTCCCAAGGCCAAGCAGAACATATTATCCATCACAGGGTATAATGTAGACAACTCTTTAGGTAAGGGGGGGGGGAGGAATCTCATGATATTACCCATACAACGGTGTTAGGATAATTGATAAATAAAATTTAGCATCGTGCTTCAAATGTTCCTGTTGAAAATCGGAGTATCATTGACATGGTCTTCAGGTGAAGATCAGACTTTGGAAACACGAAGGATCCATCAGGAATAACTGGTAGAATAAGCCTTACAATTTCCTCCGGGTGGAATGGTTGTCCTTGCTAAAGAAATTATAACGATAGGTCCTCCACCCAGGGGGGGGGGTGCTAGGCATGACATCATGTTACCGGGTCACGTAGATATCAATGTTACAACTCTTGGAAATATGTCCCAACCATCATATCTGACCGAGATTTAGATCCGGTTGGTGTCAGGATACCTCAGACTTAGGATACCTGAGAAGAAAAGGTGCAACGCAAATTGACGAGATGGCATTGTAAGATTCTCGGGGAAATGAACTATGAAGTGATTTCCGTTATCAAGAGTCCATCATTAACCCAAGGAGAGGACAAGGAGGTGTCTGGTGAACTCAACGGCAATTCACCGAGATTCCCAAAAGATGGATGTCCACAATTAAGTGAACAAGGAGATAACATTTGTCAAATCAAATGATATAAGGAAGTATGCTCGAGGAAAACATACACAATTAAACATTGGTTGAAAGGTGCGCCCGAAATATGGGTTGGGTTGCACGACCAATGTCAGAATGGTGATGCAATAATCAATAGCCTAAGAATGAACTTTCGACCATTAACTTCAAAGAGATAGGGTTGCTAGAAGGAAAGAATCCAAACAACACCGTTCACTTGTTGGAATTAACACAGGGACCAAGAAAGAATGGTGATGGTGAGAAGTATTTCTATGTCAAGAATTCTCAAGAGGTGGAACAAATCTCAGAACATTCTTGACATAAAGGACGGTAATACTCCAAGGTAAAGAAGAACAATTGCTGGATATCAAGGAAACCAAGGTACAACACAAATTGTGAACAAGTTTGTGTTGGGGGGGGGGGGAGGCAAGAATGTTGCCAACGATAACTCAAATCATCGAGGGACAAGGATGGTATTTCTCATCATGAATTCAATTGATATCCTGGAAGAACTCATAAGGTTGATGAGGATCACGACACATTTGTCGACAGATTTCATGAAGAAGTAATCAATCAGCAACGACATCAAGTCAAAGGAATGATGAAGCCAAAAGTCATTGGAACCATGGGTACGACACAAACTCGAACTCAAGCTTGTTGTTTAAGGTGAAAGGGTATGACGAGGAAAATCGACTTAAGGTTAGTTCATTGCCGAAAATTGGTGCTCTGAGAATAAGGACCAGGTAGCACCGTTAGAATCGCACGACAATGATATAGCCAAACAGGCTAGGAATGGCGTGATCGGGTACAAACTCGTACTTATAGAAGCTTACTGAAGAGTTGTTGAACCGTAGAGCGGACTCGGTTCAGTTATCGGTGTCTTTGAGTGTTCAATAACTCCGAGCCCATGAAAAATTGTAATCGGTGAGTATGTAGTACGTGATGAAGAACTCATAAGAAATTATGCAGTTCCAAGATAATCTCGAGATACCAGGGGGTAATACTCGACGACAGATCAAAATAGAGGGTGGACTGGGGTATTGATCCATAGGAGACAATTGTTTTAACTTGTCCGAGAAGTGAGATCAAAGAAGAACAATCATGGTCGGAACCACGGTTGCAAGGGATCAATTCACAGATACCATATGTTAGTTATCAAGGAAATAGTTATTGTTACAAGAAGCTTCCATGATAGGATATACATCGTGTCCATGGGCATGAACACAAAGTTCAAGGTCGACTCCCACTTCTCCAATGCATACCCTTTCATTCACTTCTCGCTTTCGATGAAGTTATAGCGTTGAAATTTTATCTGGCAAAATACCAGAAGAGTACGACTCGTGAAAACTTTCGAGTTCACACATATTAAGGAAGGCATAGGTTCAACCCATCGGGGCATCTTAGAATCCTATACCAGAATCTTTTAGAAGTAATTAACTCAAGCTTGAAGGCAGAGCATGGTTGAGGATGCAGACGATACAATTTACCAAAGGCATTATGTATCCGAGAAAAAGGCTCACAAGTTTATTGAATATGAAGGGCATTGTCAGATAAAATCCAACAAAGGATCTGGTGGTCCACAAGGGATCTGCCGTGAGCATCGGTACTCAACTAGAGGAAGAAGAATGCAAGGAGATCAAATTAAAGAAACAACTGGCTAACTCAATTGTCAAATGCAAAGGAATTATGATTTCCAAATCAAGGGATCAGAAGCAATGCTCTGATTAGGGATGGATAAGTTGAATAGCCTTAGGGTACAATCAACGACAATTGGATTGGTCGAGAACCAATTCCAGTTAGAAGAATGGAAGCTCAGCCGGAAAGGTAATTTATAAGGAGCAATGATGATTGCGTGTATTCGCAACATATTGAGTCAACAGACTCAAAATGATAATGACAAGGAATGTCAATATGACTACGAGACTTATGGGATTATCCATAATGCAAGCAAGCAAGAATTTTCAAGAGCCAAAGGCCCCAAAGGATTTTCGAAAGATCGAATATTATTTCGAAGACTTTTGTGAAACACATGAACAACTGGGGATGAGCGGATACTCGACAAGTGCGAGGATTTATTCGAAGGGGTATTCATGTGGCAAAGAACTGCTAGGCAGTAGGCACAAAGTATTCTCGGAACAATAGAGAAAACTTCGGGGTATCTTGTAATAACAAGATCAATGGGGGATGATCGTATGAATGGCAAGTGTAAGTAGTTATCCATACGGATTTATCGGTGGTCAGGAATAGCCAAAGTGATGGGCACAAGTCTCGAGAGAACATCAGAGAGTATCTTCGGAATCTTCTGATGTAGCAGGCGATCCTCTGCAATAAGGGGCTCTTCGGTGGATGCGATCACGAGATCCTAATCTTAGAGTTAGCAAATTCATTTAACCCGAATAGTAGAGAGATCAGAGTCCCAGAGTATAGGTCGAGGAGTAAAAGATCCTACTACCACCCGATGGCGACATGGGCCCATGGGCCACACAGCCATGTTAGTAAAAGTTTTTGCAACGTCTAGACTCGACTTCGGCCAAGGAGTGTGGAAGGGGGATTCCTACAGGCAGTCGGCTCTGATACCAACTTCTGACGCCCCCGATTCAATCGTACACTAATCATGCACGCAAATGTGTACGATCAAGATCAGGGACTCACGGGAAGATATCACAACACAACTCTAAAACATAAATAAGTCATACAAGCATCATAATACAAGCCAGGGGCCTCGAGGGCTCGAATACAAGTGCTCGATCATAGACGAGTCAGCGGAAGCAACAATATCTGAGTACAGACATAAGTTAAACAAGTTGCCTTAAGAAGGCTAGCACAAACTGGGATACAGATCGAAAGAGGCGCAGGCCTCCTGCCTGGGATCCTCCTAACTACTCCTGGTCGTCGTCAATGGGCTGCACGTAGTAGTAGGCACCTCCAGTGTAGTAGGTCGTCGTCGACGGTGGCGTCTGGCTCCAGGGCTCCAGCATCTGGTTGCGACAACCAGGAAGAAGGAAAGGGGAAAAAGGGGGAGAAAAGCAACCGTGAGTACTCATCCAAAGTACTCGCAAGCAAGGAGCTACACTACATATGCATGGGTATATGTGTAAAGAGGCCATATCAGTGGACTGAACTGCAGAATGCCAGAATAAGAGGGGGATAGCTAATCCTGTCGAAGACTACGCTTCTGGCAGCCTCCGTCTTGCAACATGTAGAAGAGAGTAGATTGAAGTCCTCCAAGTAGCATCTCCAAGTAGCATATCCATGTAGCATCTCCAAGTGCATCTCCAGTCGCATCGCATAGCATAATCCTACCCGGCGATCCTCTCCTCGTCGCCCTGCGGAAAAGCGATCACCGGGTTGTCTGTGGAACTTGGAAGGGTGTGTTTTATTAAGTATCCGGTTCTAGTTGTCATAAGGTCAAGGTACAACTCCAAGTCGTCCTGTTACCGAAGATCACGGCTATTCGAATAGATTAACTTCCCTGCAGGGGTGCACCACATAACCCAACACGCTTGATCCCATTTGGCCGGACACACTTTCCAGGGTCATGCCCGGCCGCGGAAGATCAACACGTCGCAGCCCCACCTAGGCACAACAGAGAGGCCAGCACGCCGGTCTAAACCTAAGCGCGTAGGGGTCTGGGCCCATCGCCCTGAGCACACCTGCACGTTGCGTGGGTGGCCGGAAGCAGACCTAGCCTAGCAGGCGTTCCAGTCCAATCCGGCGCGCGCCGCTCCGTCGCTGACGTCTGAAGTGCTTCGGCTGATACCACGACGTCGGGATACCCATAACTACTCCCACGTAGATGGTTAGTGCGTATAGGCTCGTAGCCGACTCAGATCAAATACCAAGATCTCGTTAAGCGTGTTAAGTATCCGCGAACGCCAAACAGGGCCAGGCCCACCTGTCTCCTAGGTGGTCTCAACCCGCCCTGTCGCTCCGCCACAAAGTAACAGTCGAGGGCCGTCGGGAACCCAGGCCCACCTCTACCGGGATGGAGCCACCTGTCCTTTCAGCCCCCTCGTCAGAATCACTTGCGGGTACTCAATGAGCTGACCCGACTTTAGTCACCATCTGTATAGTATGTATGTATGTATAGTATATACCCGTGATCACCTCCCAAGTGATCACGGCCCGATAGTATAGCAAGGCAGACTGACAAGAACGTAGGGCCAATGATGATAAACTAGCAACCTATACTAAGTATTTAGGATTGCAGGTAAGGTATCAACAGATGTAGCGACAATGTCAGGCTATGCATCAGAATAGGATTAACGAAAGCAGTAACATGCTACACTACTCTAATGCAAGCAGTATAGAGGAGAATAGGCGATATCTGGTGATCAAGGGGGGGGGGGCTTGCCTGGTTGCTCAGACAAGAAGGAGGGGTCGTCGGTGACGTAGTCGTCCACAGGGGCATCAGCATCGTCACGGGGGCTACCGGAGAGAAGAGGGGGAAGAAACAGTAAATACATAGCAAGCAAGTGCATAACAGGTCAACAAGCAGAGCTAGACGTGTTCTAACGCGGTATGAGGTGATACCGGTGAAGGGGGGAAACATCCGGGAAAGTACCCCCGGTGTTTCGTGTTTTCGGACAGATGAACCGGAGGTGAAATGTTGTAGGTTCTCTATGCTAGGGACGCGTGGCGGACGAACGGGCTGCGTATCCGGATTCGTCTCGTTGTTCTGCGCAACTTTCATGTTGAAAATATTTTAATCCGAGTTACGGATTAAAAGATATGATTTTCTAAAGATTTTATTAATTTCTGGAATTTAATTAATTATTTAAATTAACATTATCCAGAATAGTGTTTGCTGACGTCAGCATGACGTCAGCATGGCGTCAGCAGTCAACAGGGGTGTTGACTGGTCAATCTGACGTGTGGGACCCACTGGTCATAGACTGTTTAGGCTAATCACTGTTTAACTAATCTAACTACTGTTTAATTAAACTAATTAGTTAATTAGGTTAATCTAATTATGATTAATTAACTGAATTAGTTCCTTAATTTAATTATTATTATTTATTTAATTATTTTTATTATTTATCTATTTTTTTTTAATTCCTAATTCCTTTTTTTTAAATAAAACGTTTTGGGCCGTGGGGCCACCCGGTCAGTGACCTATCAGGCCAAACAGGCGCTGGTGCTTGCGGTTACGGGCCACGGGCGCGGGCGTGGCACGCCCGAGTGGGACGAGGCCACCGGGCGCCGCGGGCAACCGTGGAGGGGAGCGGGCGGCAGGAGGCCGTGGATGGTGCGGTGACGAGCCGCGCGGGCCGGGGAGTAGGGCGGCGCTACCAGGCCAGACGGGATGACGAGCGTGGGCGGCTGCGACTAGGCTCGACGGGAGCGTGTGTCTAGGGCCAGGGCGCACCGGCGAGCGGGTTGGCTCTGGCCGTGGGCGCGCCGGGCGGAGCACGGCCACGGTGGCCAACGGGCGAAACAGAGAAAGGGAGGGGAGACGGCGGCTCACAGTGGGCCGGTCGGGGAGGGCCGCGGGCTCGGGGTGGATGGCGAGGCGGAGGATGGGGACGGGCGACGTAGACAGGGAGGCGGCGCCGACGACGGCGGTTGGCGGGGTGACTCCGGCGGGGTGGTCCGGCGTCGGCGCAGGGCATCGGGGGCGTCAATTGCCCCCGACCGGATCCACGCAGGAGGGAGGTTGAGGAGGCGGGCGATGGCGGGGCCGCGCGGGCGGCGTCAGTGAGGTGGCGGTGGGTGGCGACGGAGTCAGGGCGAGCGATGGGGGCGACGGGATCGGGGTCCGCGGCGACGAATGGATGGAGACGGATGCGGGGCGGCGATGCGGCGGTCCGGCGGAGGAGGATCAGCCGACCCGCGGTGTGTGGCGCCACGGGGCGCATCGGTTTCGGGTCCCTGCCCCCGACCTCGATCCAGATCGGGGGAAGAGAACGAAAGAGTGGGGGGAAGCGAGGGAGACGTGGGGGCGAGTGGGGGGGGAGGGTTGTCGGTGGAGGTTAGGGTTTGGTCGCCCACAGGGGTTATAGGCCAGGGGAGTGGGCGAGGCCGGTTGGGCCGGTTGGACCGGCCTGGCTAACAGGTGGGCCGACTGGCCCAGTGGGAGGCTTCTCTTTTCAGTTTAATTAGGTTCTGCTTTTCTTTTTATTTAATTGTTTTGTTGTTTCCAACCACTATAAAATATCTAGGAATTTTATAATAATGTGTTTGTTGCACCATATTTACATATGCAATTTATGGCACCCCCCGAACATTTTTGTTTTAACTTTTGATTTTTTTTATTGTTAACATTAATTTGAATTTCAATTTTGAAACAGTTTCGAATCATCGCGAGGTTAAACGTGGTGACGTGGCATCATTAGCGTGGGATTACTGTAGCTTAATTATCCGGGCGTCACACATATATATGTCGTATGACGAGGTGGTCTTCCAGTGTCCTGTAGGCACTGGTTCTTGATAGTCTCCGGCATCGTCGTCCATACCGTCGATGTCTTCGGAGTCGTAGTCGAGTACGTCGGTTAGATCGTCGACGGTGGCTACGAAGTGGGTGGTGGGTGGGCTCTGAATTTCTTCGTCGTCCGCGTCCCAACCATCCTGGCCATAGTTCGGCCAGGGCTCTCCGGATAGCGAGAGATGCTTCAGAGAATTTAAGATATCGCCGAAGGGTGAGTGCTGAAAGATGTCCGCAGCGGTGAATTCCATGATCAACGCCCAGTCGGATTCGACTGGCAGGGGCGCAGGAGGTTCGGGGTCCGGCAGAGAGTCCGGCACCTCGGAGTCATGAGCTTTATGCGGGACAAGGTAAGTGTTCGGCTCCATCGCCGTAGAAGTTGCAGCTCCCGAGGCGGTGTCCAGCCATCCGTCCGCGATCTGAGCGATCAGCTCCGGACTATGGGTCGGAGCGGATTCATGTGCGGCCTCCAAGGTGCTGTCCGGCGGCAGAGTTAGGTCGTGCCCATCGTGACAGCGCGGCACGCTCGGCTGTGGCTCAGATCCATCGAAGATCAAGTCCCCGCGGATATCGGCCATGAAGTTTAGGCTTCCAAACCCGACCTGACGGCCAGGGGCGTAGCTTTCGATCTGCTCCAGATGGCCAAGTGAGTTGGCCCGCAGTGCGAAGCCACCGAATACGAAGATCTGTCCGGGGAGAAAAGTCTCACCCAGGACTGCGTCGTTGTCGATTGAAGAGGCCATCAAGCCTATCGGTGACGACACAGAGGAACTCTCAATGAAAGCACCAATGTCGGTGTCAAAACCGGCAGATCTCGGGTAGGGGGTCCCAAACTGTGCGTCTAGGTGGATGGTAACAGGAGACAAGGGACACGATGTTTTACCCAGGTTCGGGCCCTCTTGATGGAGGTAAAACCCTACGTCCTGCTTGATTGATATTGATATTGTGGATGTTTACAAGAGTGGATCTACCACGAGATCAAGGAGGCTAAACCCTAGAAGCTAGCCTATGGTATGATTGTAATGGTTGTTGTTGTTGTTGTTCTACGGACTAGAGCCATCCGGTTTATATAGACACCGGAGAGGGCTAGGGTTACATAGAGTCGGTTACAATAGTAGGAGATCTACGTATCCGTATCGCCAAGCTTGCCTTCCACGCCAAGGAAAGTCCCATCCGGACACGGGACGAAGTCTTCAATCTTGTATCTTCGTAGTCTTGGAGTCCGGTCGATGATGATGATAGTCCGGCCGATGATGGTAGTCCGGCTATCCGGACACCCCCTAATCCGGGACACCCTCATGTGTCTTCATAGAATACCCAAAGGTAACTATTGGGTACACCTTCTATCACAGATTCGAAGGCAAGCTATTCGTTGCTAAGAATGGATCCTTTCTAGAGAAGGAGTTTCTCTCGAAAGAAGTGAGTGGGAGGAAAGTAGAACTTGATGAGGCAACTGTACCTGCTCCCTTATTTGAAAGTAGTTCATCACAGAAATCTGTTCCTGTGACTACTACACCAATTAGTGAGGAAGTTAATGATGATGATCATGAAACTTCAGATTAAGTTACTACAGAACCTCGTAGGTCTTACAGAGTAAGATCCGCACCAGAGTGGTACGGTAATCCTGTTCTGAAAGTTATGTTACTAGACCATGACGAACCTACGAACTATGAAGAAGCGATGGTGAGCCCAGATTCTGCAAAATGGCTTGAGGCCATGAGATCTGAGATAAGATCCATGTATGAAAACAAAGTATGGACTTTGATTGACTTGCCCAATGATCGGCGAGACATTGAGATTAAATGGATCTTCAAGAGGAAGACGGACGCTGATAGTGTTACTATCTACAAAGCTAGAATTGTCGCAAAAGGTTTTCGACAAGTTCAAGGTGTTGACTACGATGAGAGTTTTTCACTCATATCTATGCTTAAGTCTGTCTGAATCATGTTAGCAATTGCCGCATTTTATGAAATCTGGCAAATGGATAAACAAAACTGCATTCCTTAATGGTTTTCTTAAAGAAGAGTTGTATATGATGCAACCAGAAGGTTTTGTCAATCCTAAAGGTGCTAACAAATTGTGCAAGCTCCAGCGATCCATCTATGGACTGGTGCAAGCATCTCGGAGTTGGAATATATGGTTTGATGAGTTGATCAAAGCATATGATTTTATACAGACTTTTGAAGAAGCCTGTATTTACAAGAAAGTGAGTGGGAGCTCTGTAGCATTTCTAATATTATATGTGGATCACATATTGTTAATTGGAAATGATATGCAAATTCTGGATAACATGAAAGGATACTTGAATAAGAGTTTTTCAAAGCAAGACCTCAGTGAAGCTGCTTACACATTGAGCATCAAGATCTATATAGATAGATCAAGATGCTTGATAAGATTTTTCAATGAGTACATACCTTGATAAAATTTTGAAATAGTTCAAAATGGAACAGTCAAAGAAGGAGTTCTTGCCTGTGTTACAAGGTGTGAAGTTGAGTAAGACTCAAGACCCGACCATTGCAGAAAATAGAAAGAGAATGAAAAGTCATTCCCTATGCCTCAGTCATAGGTTCTATAAAGTATGCTATGCTGTGAACCAGACCTATTGTATACCTTGCTCTGTGTTTGGCAAAGGAATACAATTTTGATCTAATAAGTAGATCACTGGACATGGGTCAAGAATATCCTTAGTGAGGACTAAGGAGATGTTTCTCGATTATGGAGGTGATAAAAGAGCCCGTCGTTAAAGTTACAACGATGCACCAATCCAGATGACTCCAAGTCTCAATCTGGATACATATTGAAAGTGGGAGAAATTAGCTAGAGTAGCTCCGTGCAGAGCATTGTGGACATAGAATATTTGCGAAATACATACGGCTCTGAATATGACAGACCCGTTGACTAAGCTTCTCTCACGAGCAGAACATGATCATACCTTAGTACTCTTTTGGGTGTTAATCACATAGCAATGTGAACTAGATTATTGACTCTAGTAAACCCTTTGGGTGTTGATCACATGATGATGTGAACTATGGGTATTAATCACATGCAGATGTGAATATGGTGTTAAATCACATAGCGATGTGAACTAGATTATTGACTCTAGTGCAAGTGGGAGACTGAAGGAAATATGCCCTAGAGGCAATAATAAAGTTATTATTTATTTCCTTATTTCATGATAAATGTTTATTATTCATGCTAGAATTGTATTAACCGGAAACATAATACATGTGTGAATACATAGACAAACATAGTGTCACTAGTATGCCTCTACTTGACTAGCTCATTAATCAAAGATGGTTATGTTTCCTAACCATAGACATGTGTTGACATTTGATTAATGGGATCACATCATTAGGAGAATGATGTGATTGACATGACCCATTCCATTAGCCTAGCACTTGATCGTTTAGTATGCTGCTATTGCTTTCTTCATGACTTATACAAAGTTCCTGCAACTATGAGATTGTGCAACTCCCGTTTACCGGAAGAACACTTTGTGTGCTACCAAACGTCACAACGTAACTGGGTGATTATAAAGGTGCTCTACAGGTGTTTCCGAAGGTACATGTTGGGTTGGCATAATTCGAGATTAGTTTTTGTCACTCCGATTGTCAGAGAGGTATCTCTGGGCCCTCTCGGTAATACTCATCACCTAAGCCTTGCAAGCATTGTAACTAATGAGTTAGTTATAAGATGATGTGTTACAGAACGAGTAAAGAGACTTGCCGGTAACGAGATTGAACTAGGTATTGGATACCGACGATCAAATCTCGGGCAAGTAACATACCGATGACAAAGGGAACAACGTATGTTGTTATGCGGTTTGACCGATAAAGATCTTCGTAGAATATGTAGGAACCAATATGGGCATCCAGGTTCCGCTATTGGTTATTGACCGAGAATAGTTCTAGGTCATGTCTACATAGTTCTCGAACCCGTAGGGTCCGCACGCTTAACGTTACGATGACAGTTTTATTATGAGTTTACAAGTTTTGATGTACCGAAGTTTGTTCGGAGTCCCGGATGTGATCACGGACATGACGAGGAGTCTCGAAATGGTCGAGACATAAATATTGATATATTGGACGACTATATTCGGACAACGGAAGTGTTTCGGGTGATTTTGGAGAAAACCGGAGTGCCGGAGGGTTACCAGAACCCCCCCGGAGAGTTAATGGGCCACATGGGCCTTGGTGGGAAGAGAGAGGGGCGGCTAGGAAGGGCCGCGCGCCCCCTCTCCCTCTGGTCCGAATTGGACTAGGACGGGGGGGGGGGGGGGGGGCGGCGCCCCCCTCTTTCCTTCCCCTCCTCTCCCCCTTCCTTCCCCTCCTAGTAGGAGTAGGAAAGGAGGAGTCCTACTCATACTAGGAGGAGGACTCCTCCTCCTGGCGTGCCCAACAAGGGCCGGCCGGCCTCCCTCCTCCCTCCTTTATATACGGGGGCAGGGGGCACCACATAGATACACAAGTTGATCTACGGATCGTTCCTTAGCCGTGTGCGGTGCCCCCCTCCACCATATTCCACCTCGGTCATATCGTCGCGGAGTTTAGGCGAAGCCCTGCGCCGGTAGAACATCATCATCGTCACCACGCCGTCGTGTTGACGGAACTCATCCCCAAAGCTTTGCTGGATCGGAGCCCGGGGATCGTCATCGAGCTGAACGTGTGCTGAACTCGGAGGTGCCGTACGTTCGGTGCTTGGATCGGTCGGATCGTGAAGACGTACAACTACATCAACCGCGTTGTGCTAACGCTTCCGCTTATGGTCTACGAGGGTACGTGGACAACACTCTCCCCTCTCGTTGCTATGCCATCACCATGATCTTACGTGTGCGTAGGAAATTTTTTGAAATTACTACGTTCCCCAACATATGTGTGATAGAGCGTATCGTGTCACGGGGTTTGGATGCACTGGCGAAGTTTGCACCAACTCTCAAGGTGAGAAAGGGCAATGCACGGTACCGTAGAGGCTAGCAAATTGCGGAAGGGTAAGAGTGCGTATAATCCATGGACTCACATTAGTCATAAAGAACTCATATACTTATTACAAAAGTTTATTAGCCCTCAAAGCAAAGTACTACTACGCATGCTCCTAGGGGAAGGGTTGATAGGAGTTAACCATCGCGCGATCCCGACCTCCACTCATAAGGAAGGCAATCAAAGAACACCCCATGCTTCAAATTTGTCACACAACGTTCACCATACGTGCATGCTACGAGACTTGCCAACTTTAACACAGGTATTTCTCAATTTCATAATTACCCAACTAGCATGAATCTCACATTACCACCCTTATATCTCAAAACAATTATCAAGTACAAAATTTATCATAGTGTTTAATGCACTCCATATGAAAGTTTTTATTTTACCCAACTTGGATGCCGATCATATTAGGACTAATTTTATAACCAAAGCAAATTACCATGCTGTTCTAAGAGACTCTCAAAATAATATAAGTGAGGCATGAGAGTTCATCTATTTCTTCAAAATAAAACCACTGTCGTGCTCTAAAAGATATAAGTGAAGCACTAGAGCAAATGACAAACTACTCCAAAAGATATAAGTGAAGATCAATGTGTAGTCAAATAATTGTTCAACTATGTGAAGACTCTCTAACATTTAAGAATTTCGGATCTTGGTATTTTATTCAAACAACAAGCAAAACAAAACAAAATTACATTTCAAGGATAGCACACATCATGTGAAGAAGCAAAAACTTAGGTTCAACCGATACTAACCGATAATTGTTGAAGAAGAAAGGTGGGATGCCTACCGGGGCATCCCCAAGCTTGGATGCTTGAGACTTCTTGAAATATTATCTTGGGGTTCCTTGGGCATACCCAATCTTGAGCTTTTGTGTCTCCTTAATCCTTTTATATCTCGGTTTCCTAAATCTCGAAAGCTTCATCCACACCAAACTCAACAAGAACTCCTGAGATAAGTTAGTATAAACCAATGCAAAAAACTTATCATTTTCTACTGTAACAAATCACAAAAATTATTATTCAACATTGCATACTAAATGCCTCTGCATATTTAATACTCCTATCCACAAATAGAATCATTAAACAAGCAAACATATGCAAACAATGCAAACATAACAGCAATCTGCCAAAATAGTACAGTCTGTAAAGAATGCAAGATTCAACATACTTCCCTAACTCCAAAAATTATGAAAGTCTACCACACTCTAGAAGATTTATCATAGCTCAATATGCAAAAAGTTTCAACATTTTATCATTTTCTTACTTTTCTAGGGAATTTTTGAAACAGCGGTAAACTTTCTGTTTTGAAACAGGAACATGTATACTTGCAAAATAAGCATGGTAAAGGCTACCCTTGACATTTTTATTGAAAATATAGATGCAAAACATTATTGTAAATAACAGCAAGAAAATACTAACAAAAGAAAATGACGCTACAAGCAAAACACATGTCATGTGGTGAATAAAAATATAGCTCCAAGTAAAGTTACCGATGAATGAAGACGAAAGAGGGGATGCCATCCGGGGCATCCGCAAGCTTAGGATCTTGGTTGTCCTTGAATATTACATTGGGGTGCCTTGGGCATCCCCAAGATTATTCTCTTTCCACTCCTTATTCCATAGTCCAACGAATCTTTACCCAAAATTTGAAAACTTCACAACACAAAACTCAACAGAAAACTCGTAAGCTCCATTAGTATACGAAAATAAATCACCACTTAGGTACTGTTGTGAACTCATTCTAAATTCATATTGGTGTAATATATACTGTATTACAACTTCTCTATGGTTCATACCCTCCGATACTACTCATAGATTCATCAAAATAAGCAAACAACACATAGAAAACAGAATCTGTCAGAAACAGAACAATCTGTAGTAATTTGTAACTCTCGAATACTTATGTAAGTCCAAATATCCTACCAAATTAGGAAAACCTGAGAAATTTGTGTACCAATCCAGAGCAAAAAGAATCAGATCAAAAGAACATTTCTGTGAATGATCAAAACTAATTTACTGGGTGAAAAAGTTTCTGATTTTCAGCAGGATCAACAGAACTATCACCGTAAGCTATCCTAAAGGTCTTACTTGGCACTTTATTGAAACAAAAGCTATAAAACATGATTAATACATTAGAATAATCATGTGGACACACAAAAACAGTAAGGGTAAATATTGGGTTGTCTCCCAACAAGCACTTTTCTTTAATGCCTTTCTAGCTAGGCATGATGATGACAATGATGCTCACATGAAAGATAAGAATTGAAACATAATGGGAGCATCATGAAGCATATGACTAGCACATTTAATCCTAACCCACTTACTATTCATATGGATTTTTTGAGCAAACAACTTATGGGAACAATAATCAACTAGCATAGGAAGGCATAACAACATAACTTTAAAACTTTAAGCACATATAGAGGAAACTTGATATTATTGCAATTCCTACAAGCATATGTTCTTTCCTCATAATAATTTTCAGTAGCATCATGAATGAATTCAACAATATAACCATCATGAATGAATTCAACAATATAACCATCACATAAAGCATTATTTTCATGATGCACAAGCATCTAAATTTTACTACTCTCCACATAAGCAAACTTCTTCTCATGAATAGTACTGGGAGCAAACTCAACAAAATAACTATCATGTGAAGCATAATCCAATTGAAAATTAAAATCATGATGACAAGTTTCATGGTTATCTTTATTCTTTATAGCATACATATCATCACAATAATCATCATAAATAGGAGGCATGCTCTCATCATAATAAATTTGCTCATCAAAATTTGGGAAAAATATCATATTCATCAAACATAGCATCCCCAAGCTTGTGGCTTTGCATATCATTAGCATCATGGGTATTCAAAGAATTCGTACTAACAACATTGCAATCATGCTTATCATTCACATATTTTATGCCAAGCATTCTATGTAATTCTTCTTCTAGTACTTGAGCACAATTTTCCTTCCCATCATTTTCATGAAAGACATTAAAAATATGAAGCATATGAGGAACCCTCAATTCCATTTTTCTTAACTTCCTTTTATAGACTAAACTAGTGATAAAACAAGAAACAAAAAGATTCGATTGCAAGATCTAAATATATACCTTCAAGCACTCACCTCCCCGGCAACGGCGCCAGAAAAGAGCTTGATGTCTACTACGCAACCTTCTCCTTGTAGACGTTGTTGGGCCTCCAAGTGCAGATGTTTGTAGGACAGTAGCAAATTTCCCTCAAGTGGACGACCTAAGGTTTATCAATCCGTGGGAGGTGTAGGATGAATATGGTCTCTCTCAAACAACCCTGCAACCAAATAACAAAGAGTCTCTTGTGTCCCCAACACACCCAATACAATGGTAAATTGTATAGGAGCACTAGTTCGGCGAAGAGATGGTGATACAAGTGCAATATGGATGGTAGATATGAGTATTTGTAATCTGAAAATATAAAAATAGCAATGTAACAAGTGGTAAAAGTGAGCGTAAATGGTATTGCAATGCTAGGAAACAAGGCCTAGGGTTCATACTTTCACTAGTGCAAGTTCTCTCAACAATAATAACATAATTGGATCATATAACTATCCCTCAACATGCAACAAAGAGTCACTCCAAAGTCACTAATAGCGCAGAACAAACAAAGAGATTATTGTAGGGTATGAAACCACCTCAAAGTTATCCTTTCTGATCGATCTATTCAAGAGTCCGTAGTAATAACACGAAGTTATTCTTTTTGTTCGATCTATCATAGAGTTTGTACTAGAATAACACCTTAAGATACAAATCAACCAAAACCTTAATGTCACCTAGATACTCCAATGTCACCTCAAGTATCCGCGGGTATGATTATATGATATGCATCACACAATCTCAGATTCATCTATTCAACCAACACATAGAACTTCAAAGAGTGCCCCAAAGTTTCTACCAGAGAGTCAAGATGAAAACGTGTGCCAACCCCTATGCATTAGTTCACGAGGTCACGGAATCCGCAAGTTGATCACCAAAACATACATCAAGTAGATAACGTGAATATCCCATTGTCACCACAGATAAGCACATGCAAGACATACATCAAGTGTTCTCAAATCCTTAAAGACTCAATCCGATAAGATAACTTCAAAGGGAAAACTCAACCCATTACAAGAGAGTAGAGGGGGAGAAACACCATAAGATCCAACTATAATAGAAAAGCTCGCGGTACATCAAGATCGTACCATCTCAAGAACACGAGAGAGAGAGAGAGAGATCAAACACATAGCTACTGGTACATACCCTCAGCCCCGAGGGTGAACTACTCCCTCCTCGTCATGGATAGCACCGAGATGATGATGATTGCCACCGGTGAGGGATCCCCCCTCCGGCAGGGTGCCGAAATAGGGTCCCGATTGGTTTTTGGTGGTTACAGAGGCTTGGGCGGTGGAACTGCCGATCTATTGTGCTCCTGGATGTTTTCAGGGTATATGAGTATATATAGGCAAAGGAAGTCGGTCAGGGGAGCCACGAGGGGCCCACAAGGGTGGGGGCGCGCCCTGGACCCTCCTGGCCACCTCGTTGCTTCCCTGGCATCCACTCCAAGTCTCCTGGATTGCGTTTGTTCCAAAAATAACTCTCTCGAAGGTTTCATTCCGTTTGGATTTTGTTTGATATTCCTTTTCTGCGAAACACTGAAATAGGCAAAAAAACAACAATTTGGACTGGGCCTCCGGTTAATAGGCTAGTCCCAAAAATAATATAAAGTGTATAGTAAAGCCCATTAAACATCCAAAACAGGTAATATAATAGCATGGAACAATCAAAAATTATAGATGCGTTGGAGACGTATCACCAGCCAGCCGGCCGCTCCATCAACCGGCGACACTACCTCTGCCGACCTCTCGAACCTACCTGCTGCTCCTCTGGTCTAGGCGGCCGTATTTACTTTGTCCTGCGCTATAATCCTTTTGAACAATTCTGTTAAGTGTGTGCAACTCCACCCACTGGGGGTGTGTTTTAAACTTTATGAATGCTGGCCCCTGGCCTTTTGCAATGTACATAATGTTTAAATTCTTGTTTGATTTTTGCCTTTCTCTCCTTGGCTTTCTGCTGTGCCGCGTTTCCTTGGCTGCCTCCCTGCCAGACGGACAGCCTCTCTGCGGTCTGTGGCTGGGTCAGGGACTTGGTCATTCTTTGAAACGGGCAAGTTACTTAGGACGCGTAGAGTATGGCTCAATCGAGCGAGAAGCCGGCCTGCCGGCTGCTGAGCAGCCGAATGAGGGAGGCGGTGGGCCGACTGGTCCTAAGTTAGCGTTCTTCCTTAGCCGAATTTCGTGTGGGCGACTGCTCTGGCCTTTAGCTCCCGCCAGTCGGACAGCCGCGCTGCAAGCTGCGACTTAGGGCGGAGAGAGGGATTTTTCGTGTCAGCACACTACTACTCGGCACCGGCTGGTGCAATCTTAGGACAAGGCGGTGAGCCCCCGAGCCGGCTGACCGGAACCCGGATGGGGCAGGAATAGAAAAACTCAAGTCATGGCATAAACTTAGCTCATGGATGGATAAAAAGGTAGCCCCCGAGTTCTCCTCGGAGGACCTGAAGTCTTTTACTTAACACAAAAGTTGTCGTGATACATACGCTCGAATCAACTGTAAAATGGGCGGAGCAGATTCGTATTCCATGGCCGCTCCGTCTCTTCGCCGGCTGTGCATCTCTTGCGTGCCCTGGGCTTCTGGGCATCGATGAGGTAGTACGAATCGTTGCACAGGGCCTTGCTGATGATGAAGGGGCCTTTCCAAGGTGCCGCGAGCTTGTGTGGTCCGGCGGATCACTGGATCAGGCAGAGCACAAGGTCGCCCTCACAGAAAGAACATGGCCTGACCTTCTTGTTGTGGTAGCGGCACATGCTCTGCTGGTAGATGGCGGACCGGCTGCATGCCAGCAGTCGGGCCTCTTCTAGCAGATCGACGCCGTCTTCCCGCGCCTCCTTGACCTCTGCCTTCTTGTACATGGTAACCCGGGGCGAGTCAAACTCGATATCTGTGGGGATGATCGCCTCGGAACCGTACACAAGGAAGAAAATCATGAAGCCGGTTGATCTGTTCGGCGTAGTTCGAAGACTCCAGCAGACGGCCGTCAGCTCGTTGATCCAGCAGCCGGCCGACTACTCTAGCGGCTCGATCAGGTAGGGCTTGATGCCGGATAAGATGAGGCCGTTTGCTTGCTCTACCTGGTCGTTTGACTGCGGATGGGCAACGGACGCTAAGTCCAGTCAGATGCCCTGGTTCGCGCAGAAACGGGCCAAGGGGCCTTTGGCAAATTTGGTGCCATTGTCAGTGATGATGCTGTGAGGAACGCCACATCTAACAGTGATGTCAGCGATGAATGTGACAATAGTCGACCCATTCAGCTTCTTGATTGGTTTTGCTTCTATCCACTTTGTGAAATTGTCCACGACGACCAGCAGATGGGTTATGCCACCGCGTGCCGTCTTGAACCGGCCTACCATATCCAAATCCCACATGGCAAAGGGCCAGGTGATGGGGATGGTCTTGAGGGCGGAGGCCGACAGGTGCTGCTTGGTGCTGAACACCTGGCACCCCTTGCACTTCTTGACTAGCTCTTTAGCGTCGTCCAAAGCAGTCGGCTAGAAGAAACCATGGTGGAAAGCTTTGGCCACAAGGGATCTGGAGGCGGCATGGCGGCCACATTCGCCTTGATGTATATCTCTGAGGATCTCCATGCCTTTCTCTGGTTCTACACAACATTGGTGGACGCTAGTCACACTCCGCCTTGCGAGCTCTTGATTGACAATGGTGTAGGAGTCTGCTCTGCGCTGGATCTGTCTTGCTAGCACCTTGTCAGTTGGCAGCATGCGGTTGACCAAATAGTCGCGGATAGGCTGCGCCCAAGACGAGGCCGCCACAACTATGAACACGGCGACTGGTACGAGGGGGGCAGGTTGGGAGGCGGCGGGCTGGAGCCGGCCGCTTTGGATGGCGGTGATGAAGTCCCGTGGCCGACTGTAGTAGCCCCCGGGCTTCCTACTGAGAGCGCGGGGTCGGGTGCTGGTGCTGGAGCCCCCGGCTCGCTTGGCGAAGTCCCCGAGCCGGCTGCTGAAGTCCCCGCGCCGACTGCTGAAGTCCCCAAGCTGGATCCGGCTGCTCCTGGGGCAGTCGGCACGAAGATGGAGTCAGACTCTGGTGAAGGCTTGATGGACAGCTTGCGAAGGCGCTCGAGGGAGACGCCGGATGGTATAGCTTGTCGGGTGGAGCCGATGTGGGGGAGGGCATCTGCTGCGTCGTTGTCGGCCCATGGCACATGGATGAACTTGCACCCATCAAAGTGGCTGCTCATCTGCTGCACGACGAAGCGGTAGCTTGCCATGTTTGCATCCTTGGCATCCCAGTCGCCGGACTACTGCTGGACCACCAAGTCCGAGTCGCCGTAGCAGAGGATGCGGCGAATGCCGATTTCTTTGGCAAGTCGGAGCCCGAAGATGAGTGCTTCATACTCGGCTACGTTGTTGGAGGCGGCAAAGTGGATCTACAATATGTACTTCCGCTTTTCGCCCTTGGAAGAGGTGAGAACAATGCTGGCTCCCAGACCGGTGCGCATTTTTGAACCATCAAAGTGCATGCGCCAATGTGTGGAGTCCGGAGCTGGCGACAGGTACTGGGATTCGGCCCAGTGGATGAGGAAGTCGGTTAGTGCTTGGGACTTGATGGTGGTGCGGGGCTGGTAGAAGATGTTGTGAGGAGCCAGCTTGATGGCCCACTTGGCCACCCGGCCTGAGGCATCTCCGTTGCCTATGATCTTGGCAAGGGGAGCAGTGCAGACGACCATGATGGAGTGCTCTTGAAAGTACTGTTCAATTTCTTGGCGGTAAAGTATATGCCATAGCACATCTTCTGGTAGTGGGGGTAATTCTGCTTGGAGGCCGACATGACCTCGCTCAAGTAATATACTGGCCTTTGGACCGACTGTGCCTTGCCGGCTTCTGGGCGCTCAACAACAATCACCGTGCTGATGACTCTGTTGGTGGCGGCGATGTAGAGGAGCATGGTCTCTTTAGCAGTCGGAGCCGCCAGGATAGGCGGCGTTGAAATCATCCGCTTGGGCTGGAGGAAAGTGGCGTCCGCCTGGTCATTCCATTCGAAGCAAGTGGTTTTCTTCATGAGCTGGTACAGAGGGAGTGCCTTTTCGCCCAGCCGGCTGATGAAGCGGCTAAGGGATGCCAGGCACCCAGTGAATTTCTGCACATCACACGGCTTGGTAGGTTTCTCCATCATCTCGATGGCCTTGATCTTCACAGGGTTGCACTCGATGCCGCGTTCTGAGACAAGGAAGCCCAGGAGCTGTCCGGTTGGCACGCCGAAAACACACTTCTCCAGGTTGAGCTTGATGTTGAAGCGGCGCAGGTTTTCAAAGGTTTCTTTCAAATCTTCCATCAAAGTGCCACGCTTTTTTGTCTTCACCACAATGTCGTCCATGTAAACGTGGGCATTGCGTCCAAGTTTCTTGAGCAAGCACTTCTGCATACACCGTTGGAAGGTGGCGCCGCCTTTCCTCAAGCCAAAAGTCATGGTGATGTAGCAGAAGGCGTTGAATGGCGTGATGAAGGCAGTCTTCAGTCGATTAGCCATATCCAGCTTGATCTGGTGGTATCCAGAATAGGCATCAAGGAAAGACAACAACTCGCATCCGGTTGTGGAGTCAATCACTTGGTCTATTCGCGACAGAGCGAATGGATCTTTGGGGCAGGCTTTGTTGAGACTGGTGTAATCAATGCACATGCGCCACTTGTTATTCTTCTTCAGCACAAGGACCGGGTTGGCAAGCCAGTTCGGGTGGAACACTTCCATAATGAATCCGGCTGCTAGCAGTCGGGCGACTTCTTCTCCAACAATTCTTCTCTTTTCTCCGGACAGACGGTGGAGGGGTTGCTTGACCGGCTTGGCATCTGACCTTACATGAAGTTTGTGCTCGGCGAGATCTGTCGGGACACCCGGCATGTTTTTGGGGGACCATGCAAAGATGTCTCAATTCTCATGGAGGAAATCGACGAGCTCGCCTTCCTATTTGCTGTTGAGGCCAGTGCCTACAATAACAAATCCTTCTGGGTGGTCAGGGTCCAAGGGGATCCGCTTGGTCTCTCTGGCGGCTGGAATGAGGCCCTTGCTTCGGCTACCTTGGGGACAGTCGGCATGGCCAGCTTCTCGCTGGCCATTGCTACCATCCGATCGAGGAGCCGTCTTTCTTGAGTTATGACAAGGGACTCGGCCAGCCGGCTGCTGGCAGCCGCACAATCTTGTGACTTCTTGTAATCTCCAGTGACAGTGATGATGCCCTTGAGGCCTGGCATCTTGGCTTTCAGGTATGCATAGTGAGGGAACATCATGAACTTGGCTAGTGCAGGGCGGCCTAGGAGCGCGTGATAGGGGCTTTCCAAGTCAACCACCTCAAACTAGATTGGCTCGCGGCGGAAGTGGTTGCTGTCGCCGAAGATGATGTGAATCTTTATCTTGCCAATTGGGGAGCAGGACGGGCCTGGGACTATTCCAGGAAAAACAGTCCGCTTGGCTAAAGTTGCTTGGCCTTGATGCTGAGTCGGTCCATGGTCTTCTTGTACAGGATATTGATGCTGCTGCCGCCATTTATCAGCACTCGGCTAAAACAAAAGTTCCGCCTCTCTATTGCAAAGGTCGCCTTGAGCACCAGGGCATATGAAACCGGATTGGGCATCACAGGCGGGTGGTCAGCTTGGCTCCAAGTGATAGGCTTCTCAGACCAGTGCATGCGGGTGGGAGCTTCTGTACTGACACCATTGACCTCTCTAAGCTGTTGCCGCCTGCTGTGCCTATCGCCGACTTGGCTTGTGAAGATGACGTAAGTGGCATGCTCTTCAGGGAACTCGTCTTGAACGGTGCCGACTGGTCGGGCTACCGGCTACTGAACGGCTAGAGCTGGAGGGCCGGCTGGCGGGGGAGGCGGGAGGGCCTCGCCCTTGCGATCCGAGCCAGCCAGTTGCACTTCCGGGTGGTGTGGTTGGACGGCTTCGCGTCACTGTGGAACTTGCACGGGGCGTCAAGGGCTTGCTCAAAGGAGAGGGCGGGCAGCCATGCTCCCTTGCCAGTTTTCTGCCGCTTGGTGTTGGGCTAACCAGTCGGCTGCTGATCTTTGACTGCTGCTACCTACCGGCTACTGGAAGCCATCTGCTGGGCCTTGTGCTTGTTGTCGTTCTGCTGGCGCCGGTTGGCGTCACCAGCCGGCGTTTGTGAAGCCGGAGGGAGCACCTTTTCGGTCGCGTCCACTCGGAGCTCCGACTTCATGGAGGAGTCGGCTGTGGCGTATTTGTCTGCTATGACCAGCAGTTCATCTAGAGTGGCTGGCTCGACGCAGAGAAGCTTGTGCTTGAGCAAAGTTCCCTCTCGGCACCCGGCCGTGAAGTACTCTATGGCCTGCACCTCGTGCACCCCTTAACAGGAGTTGCGCAGCTCGCTCCAGCGTGTCAGATAGTCACGAGTGGACTCAGTCAGGCCCTGGACGCACAAGGAGAGTTGGCGAGGCTTGGGCGGCCACTTGTAGGTGCTGGTGAAGTTGCGGATGAAGACGTCGAAGAAGTCTAGCCAGCTGTTGATGCTGTGCGGCTTGAGGCTGTTCATCCATGTCTGGGCCGTGCCCTGGAGCATGAGCGGAATGTACTTCACGGCAACACGCTTGTTGCTGCTTGCTATGTTCATGGGGGTGGAGTAGTCAGCCAGCCAATGGCTTCACGAAGCTATTGTACTTGGGAGTGTCTCGTGGTAGTGAGAATCCTTTGGGGAAGGGCTCATTTCGGATGCGGGGACCAAAACAAGGCGGGCCGACTGTATCTTCTTCTTCTCCCGCCAGGGACCGAGCAAGTCGGTCCATCCGGTTGCGGGCATCATTCTCTCCGATTCCCTCGCGGTGACCCACCCGGTCTCCGAGAATCGGGTGCCCAACAGGCGGCAGGGAAGTGCGCCTCTCCCTACGCGGGGGAAGCATGCAGTTGTTGCGCTGCTCTACTGCTGTTGGGCGACCGTCGGCGTCGCGCTCGATCGAGATGTGTGTGTGCCGACTGCGGCTAGCAGCCGGCTCTGGGTCTGCTCGGCCGCCTGTCAGGGACCGGGAGGTCACGCCGTGCTCGCGATGATGAAGGCGGGTTTCATCTGGCCTGCCAGGTTCGGTCGTGCGGCGGGCGGCTTCCTGCTGGATGGCGGACGCGTCGAGGAGCCACTGAAGGTGCTCCATCATGTGGCGCTTCTCGTCGCCCTCTAGGTTGTCCAACTCTTCTGCTGCCGCCTGGGCGGCGTGCAGGATCTCGGCGGGCGTGGCATAAACGGGGCGGTCGGCCCCGAAGATGCTGGCGATGGTGGTGCCGCGATGTCGAACTGCACCCAGCCGGCTGGGCTCTCCAGCAGCCAGAGTACCACCTATGGCACGATCGAGCTCGCGCTGGTAGGCCTCGGCGAGGCGCTTTGCGGCGGCCAGCTGCTTGGTGCTGTCGAGGAGCGAAAGGCGGTGTGCTTCTAGGGTTGCGTTGTCCGCGTCGCCCTTGACCGGGGTGGCGAGGGCCTACAGGGTCGAATGGATCGGACTCCCGCGCCGGCCGAGGCTCCGTCCTGACTGATGACCAGCACCTCCGTGACGGTGCTGGCGCTGGTGAAGCTGTCCGCACAAGGGAGCGGATAGTCGATAATTTCTACGTGGTCGGGGTAGGCATCTGCCACATCGGAGTCGATGACCATCTTGATGGGCGGATCGGTGGAGCCAACGGACTCCAAGTCGGAGGCGGGCTCGTCGATGATGTGAAGCTTGTCGAGGAGGTCGATGAGGCAGCTCTCGGAGCTGGCTAGACCCACGTCCGGGGCAGGCTCGTTGGTGAGGTGGACGCCGCCGAGGAGATCGGCGAGGGAGCTTGCAGCGCATGCGGCCTCCACGCCTCGCAGATTGTCGGTGCAGACGCCAACGAGCGAGCTAGGCTGGCTGCGCTCACGGGGAAGGAAATAGGTTCCCGTCCAGAACGTGTCTTCAGACAACGGTGCGCCTTGCCCCACGGTGGGCGTCAAATGTCGTGGTATTTCCTCGACATATGCCAACGGGTGGCTAATCATGTAGGGGGTCAATAGAACGTTACCAGGCTCTAGAAGCGGGAGTAGGCAAGACCGTAGACGACGCCGGGTCTTACCCAGGTTCGGGGCTCTTCACGTAGATAACACCCCTAATCCTGCTCTGCTGGGTCTCCGCATCACTATGATCAATAGCAAATACATGGGTGCTCCTTGAGCTATTCAGGCTTAGAGGAGGAAGAAGGCTGCTTGCACTACTCCTCTCTAGCTATAGGTGTGAGTGTGTGATCTAAAAGGGCTGAACCCTTTGCGTGGGTGACCCTGGGGGGTTTATATAGGCCTACCCCAGGGGTACAACGGTAATCCGACTGGTCCTGGGACCTGGTCGTCAGTGTCTCTGAGCTCCGGCTTCTCCGCCGGCTGCTAGGCCTGCCGCCTGGTGGGTCCCGCCGACTGCCGTAAGCTCGGCCAACAGGTAGGGCTTGCCGCCTATGGGCCAGGGGGACGAGGCTGCACTGTAGCCCTGCCCCTGATGAGGATGGCTTGGTCGGGGGGCGCATGGCTACAGTGGCGCAGCCTAGCGGGCGATCACTGTAGCCACACCCCATCACTTCTGGTTAATTGTGCACAGACTCCAAGGGAAGGGGCCGCCGCCTGCTAGGAGTCGGCCTCCCCTTGAGGCCGCCTGCCCCAACCTGGCTATCTTCTGGAATAGGCGAGCTGGTGGGGCCCGCCGCCTGTGGGCCACACCGGCCACCCGTCGTGGGGGCACGACCTTGCCTGACGCAGGCGTCGTCATGGGCCGCGTGGCTACAGTGCCGTGCCAGGCGAGGCGTGTCCGCCTGGTACGTCTACACTGTAGCCACGTTCCTTCCGGGATTCGTGGGTGGCAGATGGCACTGTTGCCACGCCCTGTCTTGTCGCGGCAGGTGGGTGCAGACTTTGAGGTGGCGATGGGCTGCCTGCTTGGGGCCGACCCATGCCATCGCCGCCTTCTGAGAACGCCGCCTTCTAGGAGGTGGCCAGCTGGCTCCAACCGTCCACGGAAGCTGGCCTTGCTGCCAGTCGGGCTGGCCCCGATGTCTTGAAATCTGCTAAGGTGTGGGTGAGGCTACCCGGGGTCTATCCCCCCGTCACGTAGCTCTCGCACAAACACTCTGGACTACGGTGCATATGCATCGATAGATAGATTATATACATAGATATTTCACAATATATAGATAAAAACCATACATCGCATCGATAGATAAAGAACTACGGTGCAGCTAGATAAAAAAACTACGGTGCAACTAGATAAACTATGGCACAACTAGAACCTACTCCGAGTCGTCCTCATCCTCCTCCTCATCATCATCCTCGGTGGTGTTGTCCGAGGTATCGAGCCAAATGTCATCCCAACGTTCATCGTTTGTCCCGAAGAACGACTTCCCACCGGCGTTGACGAGATCGCACTGCGATATGGCCAGTGCATTGCGCCGACGCCTATCCGCACTCTCTGCGCGGTGCCTTGCCATCCTCTTCGCCCAGAAGGCGTTCTCGGCGGCGACGTCCTCCAGGTGGCGCCGGCGCCACTCTGCCATGGCTCGCTCATCCTCCTCGGCGATGAGGTGGCCGCGCTGCAGCCGACGGTGGTCCTCACGGTCCTGATCTGTTATCAGACGAGGCGGAGGGGCGACGACCTGCGCCTGCTCGCGCGTGTAGACATCATGAAAGTTCATCTGTGTGCGAGGCCTCCCTAGGCACCACGCCGCCGCGTCGTACGCGTGGGAGGCCTCGTGTGCGGTCTCAAATGTGCCGAGGCCGAGGCGGACGTCGCCGGACCGGATCTCGGCGTAGTAGGCGCAGGAGGGGCGCAGACGGACGCCGTGGTAGCCCGATGATCCCGACGGTGTGGCGGCATGGTGGCGCGGTGATGACGGGGCGCTGAAGCGGCGAGGAAGCAGAGGAAGCGGCGAGAAAGCAATGAAAGCCACGAGGAGCCGGGGGAAATGCGTGCGTAGCAGTGTGAAGCACCGCGTGGCGAGCGCCGCAATTTATAGACGTGCCGAAAACAGTTGGCCAAATCTACCGCGACCGATAGCTTTCTCCCACGCGCGCAAATGTTTACCACGCGTGCTTGTTTCCCGCCTCCGTTAGGGCGCGCAAAAACCATCCACGACGCATCTTTTGACACTGCCATTGGAGATGCTCTTAATTGGCCGGGTTGGCAGGCATGCATGGCACACCTCGTCGTCAGCGTTTATTGGGCGTGCAAGGAATGTGCTCCAGGGAGTAAAATACTAGTATTGGCAAACGAGAATGATGGTGACAGGTGTGTTTAGCATGGTTGGTGACATGACATAGTTGGTGTGGCGACGACGCGACGTGAGAAAAGGGCCAAAGAATGAGCTACGTGTGTGGACGTAAACTATTCTCGTATGCTTTATTCTAACTTTTTTACGTTTTATCTAAGTTATTAATTAAGACTCTTGACATGACATATGTTGTCTTTTCTTTATACCCTACTGAATACGAGCATCAGTGTCAAGTCTGGGAGACTTAAACTCTAATGGGTTGAGATACCACTATCCACATAACCATTCAACTACGAGTTTTTCTTAAAAAACCTCATCATGTATTAATTAATTTAAAATGTTCGTACAATCATTCATAACAAGCTTTGCCACGCAGGGCGGAACAGAATGAAAAAGAAAACCATCAGATTTATTATGAAAACTAAACTTTACAATCTCATGGGCTACCATATTAGCCCTTCCGTTGATCTTAGAAATATGTAAATTCACCAACAACTTTGAGACAGCCACAACTTCCTTCTTAAGATCAACAAGGGATGATCTGTCCATAGAATCTATTTCAAAAACGGAGGCCACAAAGGCACAATCAATTTTCAAAATGACGGGCATGTCTAATGTCATACCAATATATAGGCCGGACAGGGACGCTCTAAGTTCCGCTTCCTCGATGCTATGGCAAGTACCAATATAATCCTAGAAGGAAAGAATCACTTGACCACAGTGATTTCTTACAACCACCCCACGCTCAGAGCTTCAATGGCCTCCACAAAACTTGCATCGACACTAATCTTGTAGTAGTCTAGGGTGGGTGGCCTCCAAGGAAGAACCTTCCTCTCAATGATATTGGTTGGCTGAGGATTCAGCTCCGCTTGCTTCCTTTATTGCATATCTTCACCTGCATTTTAGCATGACAAGAAGAGAAAGATGCCCAATAATTTTTGACAAAATTCATCGAAGCTGAGATGGATTCCATTCCCCTACCAAAGATCAAATCATACCTCAAGTGCCAAGCTCTCCAGAACATGAATATAGTTTGCTCGCGTACAAGCGAAGTTAACTGGTCCAATAAAATAAGGAACCAGTACGGTCCAGAATATTTGAAGGTCTCTTCCACCGGTAATATCCACACTTCCTTCAATGCCATACGGAACGCTCGAGCCTTGGGACAAACCACCAACGCGTGAAAAATACTCTCATCGTCAATACCACATATTTAGAATGTACATAGAGTAGCTTGATGATGTTTAACCCTATTGAGTTGAACCGCCAAACTATTAGAAGCAGCCCTCCAGGCAAAAATTCTAATTTTTTGGGGGACATTAGCATTCCAAATAATATTCCAGAGCCTCCTATCCCCGTTTATGGCATCACTGGAATTGCCAGAATCAATCCTCGGTTCCTTAAGATTCAGAACCAGTCTATACGCATTCTTCACCTAGAACAAGCCACTTTTCTCATGGTGCCAAGCAATAATATCTCCCTCGCCCACTCGAAAGATATGCAGCTTTAGGATCTCCTTGCATCATGAATATAAAATAGATGCCTTATCAGATTCTCATCCCACCTCCTAGATCCACTCAAAAATAACTCGGACACCCATTTGATCCTAGTCCTATTCTTTTTTCCGCAAATTTTAAGACCATATTTCCTACGAATTCAATTATCCATCCAAATATTTATACTAGTCCCATAGACCACTCTCCAAATAATACCTTTTTTTAGCAATTCGAGGCCATGCACAATTCCTTGCCAGGTAAGGGATGTAGCTTGAGGGAATACCGTACCAATAAGGTGCCCATGAGGATAATATTTAGCTTTCACCACCTTTGCACACAGAGAGTCCGGAAAAACCAATAGACGCCAAGCTTGTTTCGCCAGAAGCGCTTGATTAAAAAGCCGAACATCGCAAAAGCCCATACCCCCTTCACTTTTTGGTCTCGTCATCTTATCCCATGCCAGCCAATGTGTTCTTTTCCTATTCTCTTCATCTCCCCACAAAAAATTCATGATAATCTGGGATAACTCCTCACACAATGAAGCAGGGAATTTAAAAATACCCATTGCAAAAACGGGAATAGCCTGAATAATAGACTTGATCTAGATTTCTCTCGCCCCGCTCGAAGCATATTTTTCAATATAATCTGAAACCACCTTGAGCGCTTTATCTTTGGTGGATTGAAACTTACCCGCCTTCATATGACCTTCTGGTGTAGACAAGCCTATATATTTATCCTCAAAACCATCAATCGTGATTTTAAGGATAACCAGGATAGACACCTGGTCTTCCAGAGAGCATTTTTTCCAAATAAGATGGAGCATTTATCTGGGCTTAATAGTTGGCTAGTTCGCTCTTCATAAGCCGACAAAATACCTTTAATATTTAGAGCTTGCTCCAAGTTACCCTTAAAAAATAGGAGACTATCATCAGCAAAAAGGAGATGAGATATAACTAGAGCATGGCAGTTTAGCTGGAACTCTTGAATATCCCCTCTTGCCGAAGCATCATTAAGTAACAATGACAAAGCTTCAGCCACAAAGAGGAATAAGTATGGTGATAGTGGATCCCCTTGTCTAAGACCACGAGAAGTGTGAAAAGGCTCTAACAGCTGGCCATTCAAACACATAGCAAACTTCACAGTGGTAACACAAGACATGATCCACTTAATCCATGTTGGAGCAAAACCATACGCTTGAAGCATACTTTCCAAGAATTTCCAATCGACACGGTCATACGCTTTAGCGAGATCCAATTTACATGCACAAAATCACCATGTCTATCTTTTAACGTATTTAAAGAGTGCATACATTCAATAGTGATGAGTGCATTATCAGATATTGATCTTCTAGGGATGAACGCACTTTGGGTAGGAGAAATCATACCATATACTCCCTCCATTCCTAAATATAAGTCTTTGTAGAGATTCCACTAGGTGGACTACATACGGAGAAAAATGGATGAATCTACACTTAAAATGCATCTATATACATTCGTATGTGGTTTATAGTGAAATCTCTATAAAGACTTATATTTAGGAACGGAGGGAGTAGTAGAGGTCTTAGTTTGTTGACAAGGCACTTGGAGATAATTTTGTAAATCACATTACAAAGGTTGATTGGACGGAAGCCTTTTATCGACTGAGGTTTCTTCACCTTAGGAATGAGTGATACGTCTCCAACGTATCTATAATTTTTGATGTATTCATGCCATGTTTATAATATTTCTACATGCTTTTGGTATGATTTGGTTAGAACTAACCCGGACTGACGCTGTTTTCAGCAAAACTGCCGTGGTGGTGTTTTTGTGCAGAAATAAATGTTCTCGGAATGCGCTGAAAATCAACAGAGATTTTTTCTGGAAAATATAAAAAATACTGGAATAAAGAGTTACCGGGGAGGAGGCTCATGGGGCCCACGAGGATAGAGGGCGCGCCCACCCCCCTGGGGCACGCCCCCTGCCTCGTGGACACCCCGTGGGTCCTCGTGACTTGTTCTCGACGCCAAACCCTCCTATAAATACCCAAAGCTCCAGAAAGAAACCTAGATCGGGAGTTCCCCCGCCGCAAGCCTCTGTAGCCACCAAAAACCTCTCGGGAACCTGTTCCGGTACCCTGCCGGAGGGGGATCCATCACCGGTGGCCATCTTCATCATCCCGACACTCTCTATGACGAGGAGGGAGTAGTTCACCCTCGGGGCTGAGGGTATGTACCAGTAGCTATGTGTTTGATCTCTCTCTCTCTCGCGTGTTCTTGATATGGCATGATCTTGTTGTATCGCGAGCTTTGCTATTATAGTTGGATCTTATGATGTTTCTCCCCCTCTATTCTCTTGTAACTGATTGAGTTTTCCCTTTGAAGTTATCTTATCGGATTGAGTCTTTAAGGATTTGAGAACACTTGATGTATGTCTTGCATGTGCTTATCTGTGGTGACAATGGGATATCACGTGATCTACTAGATGTATGTTTTCGTGATCAACTTGCGGGTTCAGTGACCTTGTGAACTTATGCATAGGGGTTGACAACTGTTTTCATCTTGACTCTCTGGTAGAAACTTTGGGGCACTCTTTGAAGTTCTTTGTGTTGGTTGAATAGATGAATCTGAGATTATGTGATGCATATCGTATAATCATACCCACGGACACTTGGGGTGACATTGGAGTATCTAGGTGACATTAGGGTTTTGGTTGATTTGTGTCTTAAGGTGTTATTCTAGTATGAACTCTATGATAGATCGTACGGAAATAATAGCTTCGTGTTATTTTACTACGGACTCTTGAATAGATCGATCAGAAAGGATAACTTTGAGGTGGTTTCATACCCTACAATAATATCTTCATTTGTTTTCCGCTATTAGTGACTTTGGAGTGACTCTTTGTTGCATGTTGAGGGATAGTACTATGATCCAATTATGTTATTATTGTTGAGAGAACTTGCACTAGTGAAAGTATGAACCCTAGGCCTTGTTTCCTAGCATTGCAATATCGTTTACACTCACTTTTATTGCTTGTTACCTTGCTGTTATTATATTTTCAGATTACAAAAACCTATATCTACTATCCATATTGCACCTGTATCACCATCTCTTCGCCGAACTAGTGCACCTATACAATTTACCATTGTATTGGGTGTGTTGGGGACACAAGAGACTGTTTGTTATTTGGTTGCAGGGTTGTTTGAGAGAGACCATCTTCATCCTACGCCTCCCATAGATTAATAAACCTTAGGTTATCGACTTGAGGGAAATTTGCTACCGTCCTACAAACCTCTGCACTTGGAGGCCCAAGAACGTCTACAAGAAGAAGGTTGCATAGTAGACATCAAGCTCTTTTCTGGCGCTGTTGCTGGGGAGGCTAGGTAAGCGGCGCTAACACCCCGTCAACTAAGCTCTTTTCTGGCGCCATTGCTGGGGAGGTGAGTGCTTGAAGGTATATATTTTAGATCTTGCAATTGAATCTTTTTGTTTCTTGTCTTATCACTAGTTTAGTCTATAAAAGAAAATTAAAAAATGGAATTGAGGGTGCCTCATATGCTTCATCTTTTTAATATCATTCGTGAAAATAAGGATTCCGATAATTGTGCTCAATTGCTAGAGGAAGAATGCATTAGAATGTTTTGCACTAAATCTTTGAATGATGAGCATGATTGCAATGTTGTTAGTATGAATTCCTTGAATATCCATGATGCTAATGATATGCAAAGCCACAAGCTTGGGGAAGCTATGTTTGATAAGGATGATATTTTTTGTCCCCCAAGTTTTGATGAGCAAATTTATTATGATGAAAGCATGCCTCCTATTTATGATGATTATTGTGATGACACGTATGCTATAATGAATAATAACCATGAAACTTGTCATCTTGATTTTAATTTTCAATTGGATTATGCTTCACATGATAGTTATTTTTATTGAGTTTGCTCCCACTACTATTGATGAGAATAAATTTGCTTATGTGGAGAGTAGTAAAATTTCTATGCAAGTAGATCATGAAAAGAATGCTTTTATGTGTTGGTGATATTGTTGAATTCATTCATGATGCTACTGAAAATTATTATGAGGGAGGAATATATGCTTGTAGGAGTTGCAATGATATCAAGTTTCCTCTCTATGAGCTTAAAGTGTTAAAGTTATGCTTGTTTTGCCTTCCTATGCTAGTTGATTATTGTTCCCATAAGTTGTTTGCTCACAAAATCCCTATGCATAGGAAGTGGGGTAGACTTAAATGTGTTAGTAATATTCTTCATGATGCTCTCTTTATGTTTCAATTCTTACTTTTATGCGAGCATCATTGAAATCATCAAGCCTAGCTAAAAGGCATTAAAGAAAGGCGCTTGTTGGGAGACAACCCAATATTTACCCTTTCTGTTTTTATGTGTCCACATGATTGTTCTACTGTATCAATCATGTTTTATAGCTTTTGTTTCAATAAAGTGCCAAGTAGAACCTTTGGGAAGATTTGGGTGAAAGTTAATGCGATCTTGCTGTAAAAAACAGAAACTTTGCGCTCACGAGATTAGCTGCCATTTTTTACTGGAGAGTGCTTTTAAGTTGATTATTTTTGCACATGATTAATAGAAAATTCCTCAGGTCCAACAATTTATTTCAGAATTGTTGGAGTTACATAAGTATTCGAATGATACAGATTACTACAGACTATTCTGTTTTTGACAGATTCTTTTTTCTATGTGTTGTTTGCTTATTTTGATGAATCTATGAGTAGTATCGGAGGGTATGAACCATAAAGAAGTTGGAATACAGTAGATATTACACCAATATGAATTTAGAATGAGTTCACAACAGTACCTAAGTGGTGATTTATTTTCTTATACTAACAGAGTTTACGAGTTTTCTGTTGAGTTTTGTGTTGTGAAGTTTTCAAGTTTTGGGTAAAGATTCAATGGACTATGGAATAAGGAGTGGAAAGAGCCTAAGCTTGGGGATTCCCAAGGCACCCCAAGGTAGTATTCAAGGACAACCAAGATCCTAAGCTTGGGGATGCCCCGGATGGCATCCCCTCTTTCGTCTTCGTTCATCGGTAACTTTACTTGGAGCTATATTTTTATTCACCACATGATATGTGTTTTGCTTGGAGCCTAATTTTATTTTGTATCTTTATTTTCAATAAAAATGTCAAGGATAGCCTTTACCATGCTCTTTTTACAAGTCTATACGTTGCTGTTTTGAAATCATAAAGTTTCCTGTTATGTTTTGAATATTGGTGAATAGACAAAACATGATAAAATCTTGAAATTTTGACACAATGAGTAACAACAAATTTTCTACAGTGTGGTAAGTTTTCAGAATTTTTGGAGTTAGGGAAGTATGATTCCTCTTGCATTCTTTACAGACTATTCTGTTTAGACAGATTGTTGTTATGTTTGCATATGTTTGCTTGTTTAATTATTCTATTTGAAGATAGGAGTATTAAATATGCAGAGGCATTTAGTATGCAATGTTGAATAATAATTTTAGTGATTTGTTACAGTAGAAAATAATAAGGTTTTTGCATTGGTTTATACTAACTTATCTCATGAGTTCTTGTTGAGTTTTGTGTGGATGAAGTTTTTAAGATTTAGGGAAGCCGTGATATAAAAGGAATTAAGGAGACACAAAAGCTCAAGCTTGGGGATTCCCAAGGCATCCCTAATTAATATCTCAAGAAGTCTCAAGCATCTAAGCTTGGGGATGCCCCGGCTGGCATCCCACCTTTCTTCTTCAACATTATCGGTCAATTTTGGTTGAGCCTAAGTTTTTGCTTCTTCACATGATATGTGCTACCCTTGCAATGTCATTTTATTTTGTTTTTCTTGATGTTTGAATAATATCCCAAGATCTGAAATTCTTAAATGTTAGAGAGTCTTCACATAGTTGCATCATTATTTGACTACTCGTTGTGCTTCACTTATATCTTTCGGAGTAGTTTCTCATTTGCTCTAGTGCTTCACTTATATCTTTTAAGAGCATGGTGGTGATTTTATTCTGAAGAAATAGATGAACTCTCATGCTTCACTTATATTATTTTGAGAGTCTCTTAGAACAACATGGTAATTTGCTTTGGTTATAAAATTAGTCCCAATATGATGGGCATCCAAGTTGGGTAAAATAAAAACTTTCATATGGAGTGCATTAAACACTATGATAAATTTGATACTTGATAATTGTTTTGAGATATAAAGGTGGTAATGTTAAAGTCATGCTAGGAAGCGAGCGCTTCAAAACGAGGCTATTATGCTGAAACTAGGGCTCCATCTGGACGGGTAGAGCGGGGCAATTATGAAATTGAGAAATATTTGTGTTAAAGTTGGCAAGTCCCGTAGCATGCATGTATGGTGAACGTTGTGTGAAAAATTTGAAGCATGAGGTGTTCTTTGATTGCCTTCCTTATGAGTGGAGGTCGGGATCGCGTGATGGTTAACTCCTACCAACCCTTCCCCTAGGAGCATGCGTAGTAGTACTTTGCTTCGAGGGCTAATAAACTTTTGCAATAAGTATATGAGTTCTTTATGACTAATGTGAGTCCATGGATTATACGCAATGTCAGTGTCAAAACCGGCGGATCTCAGGTAGGGGGTCCCGAACTGTGCGTCTAGGCGGATGGTAACAGGAGACAAGGGACATGATGTTTTTACCCAGGTTCGGGCCCTCTCGATGGAGGTAAAACCCTACTCCTGCTTGATTAATATTGATGATATGGGTAGTACAAGAGTTGATCTACCACGAGATCAAAGAGGCTAAACCCTAGAAGCTAGCCTATGGTATGATTGTTGTTCGTCCTACAGACTAAAACTCTCTGGTTTATATAGACACCGGAGCAGGCTAGGGTTACACAGAGTCGGTTACAATGGGAGGAGATCTTCATATCGAATCGCCAAGCTTGCCTTCCACGCCAAGGAAAGTCCTATCCAGACACGGGACAAAGTCTTAAATCTTGTATCATCATAGTCCGGGAGTCCGGCCAAAGGTCATAGTCCGGCCATCCGGACACCCTCTAATCCAGGACTCCCTCAGTAGCCCCTGAACCAGGCTTCAATGACGACGAGTCCGCGCGCAAATTGTCTTCGGCATTGCAAGGCGGGTTCCTCCTCCGAATATTTCATAGAAGATGTTGAACACAAGGATAGTGTCCGGCTCTGAAAAATAAGTTCCACATACCACCGCAGAGAGAATAATATCTGCACTAATCTAATCTGCTGACGTATTCTGCAGCGTGACATCACTCCATGACCAAGCCTTTATTTGAATTGTTTTACTGTTCCACCTCAGCGCGTTTAGTGAGGCAGTTTCCTTGGCACGTCTTGTCATGGCAGAGATCATGTCCCCTTATTCCGGGATTCTCATCAATACGGGCGTGGGTAACCCAACCGCGCCATTTAACCGCGGCGCTTGGGAGATAAGCGAGTTTCATTAGGCTGGTGGGGGCTCATAGTTTTGGCCGCCCATATAAGGGGATAAGGATCCACCCTTTCCATTTACGCCTTCTTCCTCCTTTGCCTATCCATTCCTGCGCACTCGAGCTCCAGCGCCCAAGTCCGCACTTCCCACGTCAACCTTCTCTAATCATGTCCGGAGCGGGAGGTAGATGGATGGCCTCCTCCATCACGGAGGGGCAAATCAAAAAGTTGAGGAAGGCCGGATACTTGTCTGACGACATCGCGCACCGGCTTCCAGATAAGGGGCAACTCATCCCCACCCCTGGGCCCCATGAGAGGGTCGTATTTCTCCCCCATTTCCTCCGCAGACTGGGCTTTCCTCTTCACCCGTTTGTCCGGGGGCTCATGTTCTACTATGGCCCGGACTTTCACGATCTGGCCCCAAACTTCATCCTCAACATCTCGGCGTTTATCATCGTGTGCGAGGCCTTCCTCCGCATCCAGCCTCACTTTGGCCTATGGCTGAAGATCTTCAGCGTCAAGCCGAAGGTCGTGGGCGGCCGCCAAGCGGAGTGCGGAGGTTCCATGGTGGGCAAGATAGCCAACGTTACATGGCTCGAGGGCGCCTTCTTAGAGACCATCAAAGGGTGGCAATCGGGGTGGTTCTATATCACCGAGCCGCGTGACCCTGAATGGGCAACGACCCCCGAATTCTGATCTGGCATCCCCACACGGCTCACATCTTGGAAAGAGACGGGCCTGTTGTGGGGTAGTCCGAAAGAGGTGACCGGACTCCAAACCTGCGTTCGAGACCTGGTGAACAAGAAGGTTAAGCTTGTCAACATAGTCCAGGTCATGCTCTTCCGCCGCATCCTCCCGTGTCAACGACGGGCCTTCAACTTGTGGGAGTTCGACCCGACTCAGCACCAGACTCTGTCCCGGCTCTTCGACACAAAGCACGAGGACGCTTGGAAGGTGCTATTCAAGAGCTCCGAGGTCTCCCCTCCCGTCACCGAGGATCGCGGATTCTGCGCCAAGCACCAAGCCACCGAGGTAAGCTTGTATTTAGTCCTTCACGGGACACTTGATTTTCATAGTTTGATTCCATGTAGGATCTAAACTCCTGCTCCTTTGACAGGACTGGAAGAGGACATCCGGACAGTTTGACTGTCCGGCCCCTTTGCCCGAAGGCCCAGCAGATGCATGCTTGACGAAACTGCTGGTTCCAGCACCTCACGTGGTGCCGGAGAAGAACGCCAAGAAGAAAGCCACGGGGACTCGAAAGAGTTCCCGGCGCCTGGTGGTGTCGGATTCATCGCCTGACAACCCCGAAGCACCCTCCGCCTCTGAGGACGAGGAGGAGGAAGAAGAAGAAGCCTCTCCCCCTCCAGCGGGGGGAGGAAAGAAAAGGAAGGCCGCCCCAACTGGGGAGGCCGGAGGGTCCAAGAAGGGGAGGACCCTTCTGCCGGACTACGCCTCCGATGCCGAAGACGGCGGGGAGGAATGGCCATCCTGGGTCAAGCCCCTGGCAAAATCGTAAGTATCCGGATACCAGAATAACTTATGGCGCTCCTCTATTGTATGGTACCTTCTGACGCTGAATTCAATCATGCAGTCCGCCCAAGGCTCAGCTCGGCGATTCGTTGAGCGGCTCCCTGGATTCGTCGGATGTGAATAGCGCTTCACTTCCGACGACCTCCTCCCCTCTCCCTACGGATGATGCCGAGGTGGAGTCCCAAAAGGGACTAAACCAGGAGGAGGTGGTCCTGGAGGCGCTGCAAGGCGACCTCCCGGACTCCAGGCCCAAAGGGGGTAAAGCCCCAGAGGGATCTAAGTCCGGCCCTGGGCCGGACACCGCTCCGGAAGCAATAACGGTTCCAGAGTCCGGTAGGCGGCGCCTTCGCAAGAAATGCACGCCAACGACGCCGGCGGCCTCTGTCCAACCGGAGACGCCGGACAATTTGCTGGAGGTGCTCAACGGCGCCTCCATCGATGAGGAGCACCACACTGTTATGAGTGCGGTGATTCAGAAGGTTCAGTCCGCCAAGAGCGGGCTGACAGAAGCATGTACCAGCCTACTAACAGGCTTTGAGGTATGTATTCAAAACATATAAAAATGTTACCGCATAGACAGTAGCCCCTGATGCTCAGTTTGGTGTTTCAAAAGAAAAACCGGACTGAGGATCTAAAAAGATATACGCAGGAGTCTAATATAAATATGTCAATATGCGAATGCAGGCTGCGCTGCTGACCTCTGCCGCACTGACTGCGGAGGTCGACGCATTGAAGCAGAACCTCGAGCGGTCCGAGAACGAGCTCGGCCGTGCCAAGAAGCAGCTCGAGGACAAGGAGGGTATGTAATACCGTATGTAAATGTATATAGAAATACCTAGTTGCAAATAATGACAGGACCAACATGAATGTTGCAGGGGCCACAACTCAGGTGGCAACCCTGAAGGAAGCACTTTCCAAGGCCGAAGACAATGCGGCCATGGAGCGCTCAGAGCGAGAGAAGCAAGAGGCGCAGGCGGCAGAGGTGCGGCAACAGCTCGATGCTCTCGTGAAAAAACTTGAGAGGTTAGAGCTTGACTCGAAGACTCGAGAGTCCGAGCTTGCCTTGGCACTTGAAAGCGCCAAATCTGCCAAGGCCGAAGCCCAAAAAGCCCTCCAAGAGATTGAGGCGATGAAAAAGATTGCGGCGGGTAAGGCATTCTTTATGCAAAGCAAGCATGTGAAAGTAAATTACCTGTTACTTACCCGAATCCGGAGCTCTCCAGGAGCATTCGCAGATCTGCCCCGCAGTGTATCCGATGCCGCCGCATTCTACCGGGCCGAGGAAGGAAGCTCGATGGAGAAAGTGTTCTGGTCCCAGTATGCTAAGGCCGGACACCCGGTGCCCTTGAGAGACCAGCTGAAGCAGCTGGTCGAGCTTCATAAGGCAGCCGAACAGGCCATGAAGGGCCTGATAGGCTAGCTGTGGCCTGGTGAGGTCTTGCCTTTGAGCTACTTTGGGCCGGTGCGGCGACTGGTGGATGCCTGTCCACGTCTTGAAGTTATCAAGCGTTCCGTGTGTATCGAGGGCGCCCGTAGGGCTTTTGCCCGTGCTAAAGTGCACTGGGGCAAGCTAGATGCTGAGAAGCTGGTGAAGGATGGGCCACCGGAGGGGAAGGAGCATCGCAAGCCCGAGATTTATTATGAGGGCGTCCTGAAGGGTGCCCGTCTTGTGGCGGAGGAATGTACCATGGATGTAATTTTTGAGTAAACTCGCTCGTGTTTATCCTGTGCGCTGAAAACTTGTTCATATGCGCTAAGCAACGCTTTTTGAATTTAAAATATTACCTTCTGTGCGGCCGTTTATGAAATCTGAGAGATGCAAGTCGTCGGCTTCTACCCCCATGCCACGAGTGCTGGGGTGTTCGGGATAAACCCGAGCGCTCTTGTTCCCATTCTTGGGTCCATCTAGGGCGGTGCTCAGCACAACGAACAAGGCCATCAGACTTATAATGCTTTATCACCCTCACTTAGCCATAGAATTCTATAACTTTAAATTTCGGCGAAGGCCCTAGTATTCGGAAGACCGAGTTTGGGGCGCTATCCACGCCTAGGCCAGATAAATCCGGCTCTTCGCTCTAAGCGGCATAAGTCTTTAGGGACTCAAAAAACCTCGCGAACAGCGACCGGTCTCTCGCACTATCATGACGGTCAGTTTTAGCTTTCTCTACTTAGGTGTTAACCTAGCTCAACTGGGGCACAGTCGCAGTAGTTCTCCCAGCGCTACCTTAGCCACCATTGCGGAATGTAAGGTACCAAAACATGGGAGCCGGGCAAACCCAACTATTGACCCAGGACATGATTCGGAGCCGATGCATATAGTGCTATAAGTTCGGGGTGCCGCACTCATGAGAGTGTTCGGTCTTCTCACACCGTATTATGGGGTGCTTAAGCCCCTGGTGTATTGGCCGTAGCAAAGTGTACGGTTGCATAATGTCATGACTGAACATATTTGTATAAAAACAAATGAATACAATAATAGATAAGAGCTATGTATTGTTTATTAAAAAGGGCTGCTATGAAAGCAGAATGATACAAATAGTGCGATAAGCAAGAGATGGGGTTATTTGACATGTCCCCCCCAGGGGTTAGCTGCGAGATTTTAAGTAAAACATGTATTTAGCTCGTTATAGAGACCACCTGGACATTTGACGTGGCTTGTTGTCTCCCTGGCTGTTGCATCGTGTGTTCGGTGAGTGTATTGCCAGACAGGCCTTCCAGATAGTTGGGTCCTGAAAGTATATAAAAAAAGGAAACGACAGAATAGGGAGCCCCTAGTGCGGTTGAGACGCATTCTGGGCGTGCCGTGGTTGTGCCCCTCCCCTTATGCCCATGGTATTTCCAAAGCGTAATTATGTACGCGTGGTACCGCTATCGCCATCTGGCGAGGGCTAGGGTTGGGGCCGCACTGCTATTCTTGCTCGGAACATGCCAGCTGGTTTTGTTGTAGGTTACTTCGGGCGCGCTAGACGTTGTCCGGACGTTTAACACCCGGATTGGAGAATTGCCTTGAGAGGCTACTTTGTACTTCCGCCGCCAGGGCCGCCGTATGCTCCTCCGTTCGGAGAGAGCGCTCGGTGTTTCCATTGACCGTAATGACTCCGTGAGGGCCTGGCATCTTGAGCTGAGATATGCGTAGTGCGGCACCGCATTGAATTTTGCGAGTGCGGTTCGTCCGAGCAGGGCGTGATAGCCACTGCGGAATGGGACTATGTCGAAGATTAACTCTTTGCTTCAGAAATTATCCGGGGATCCGAAGAGCACTTCGAGTGTAACGAGCCTGTACAGCTGGCTTCTACACCTGGTATGACACCTTTAAAGGTTGTCTTTGTGGGTTTAATCCTTGAGGGATCTATACCCATTTTTTGCACTGTATCCTGATAAAGCAGGTTCAGGCTGCTGCCGTCGTCCATGAGGACTCTAGTGAGGTGAAATCCGTCAATGATTGGGTCTAGGACCAATGCGGCGAATCCGCCGTGACGAATGCTAGTGGGGTGGTCCCTTCGATCAAAAGTGATCGGGCAGGAGGACCATGGGTTGAACTTTGGGGCGACTGGCTCCAACGCATAGACGTCCTTGAGAGCATGCTTCCGCTCCCTTTTGGGGATATGGGTTGCATATATCATGTTCACCGTCCGCACTTGCGGGGGGAAGCCCTTCTGTCCTCTATTGTTCGGCGGCCGGGGCTCCTCCTCGTCGTCGCTATGCATCCCCTTGTCTCTGGTTTCAGCACTTAACTTGCCTGCCTGCTTGAACACCCAACAATCCCTGTTAGTGTGGTTGGCTGGTTGTTCGGGGGTGTCGTGTATCTGGCACGAGCGATCGAGTATCCGGTCTAAACTGGATGGGCCCGGAGGGTTTCTTTTGAATGGCTTCTTCCGCTGACCAGGTTTAGAGCCTCTGAATCCGGCATTAACTGCCGTATCCTCAGTATTGTCGCCGTTAATGTGGCGCTTGTGCTTGTTGCGACGTGACCTGCCATTGTTGTCCTTGGTATCCGAATTGCCAGGGCTCTTGGTTATGTTATTGCTACGAGCTAGCCAGCTGTCTTCTCCCACGCAAAAGCGGGTCATGAGTGTCGTGAGGGCTTCCATAGATTTCGGCTTTTCCTGTCCTAGGTGCCGGGCAAGCCATTCGTCTCGGATGTTGTGCCTGAAGGCTGCAAGGGCATCTGCGTCCGGACAGTCGACTATTTGATTTTTCTTGGTTAGGAACCGTGTCCAGAATTGTCTGGCCGATTCCTCTAGCTGCTGGATTATGTGTCTTAGGTCATTGGCGTCTGGTGGTCGCACATAAGTTCCCTGGAAGTTCTCAAGGAATGTGGATTCCAGGTCCTCCCAGCAACTAATTGACTCTGCTGGCAGGTTGTTAAGCCAATGCCGAGCTGGTCCTTTAAGCTTGAGCGGGAGGTATTTGATGGCGTGTAGATCATCACCACGGGCCATGTGGATATGAAGGAGATAATCCTCGATCCATACCGCGGGATCTGTTGTGCCATCGTATGATTCGATGTTTACGGGTTTAAAACCCTCAAGGATTTGATGATCCATTACTTTGTCTGTGAAGCATAGTGGGTGTGCGGCGCCCCTGTACTGGGCTATATCGCGACGTAGCTCGGATGAGCTTTGTCTATTGTGTTCGGCCTGGCCGTATTTATCATATCCGGCGTGACGGTTATCGTCACGTGACGTGGGGCGCCCACGCGATCCATAGATCGATCTTGTTTGCCTTGCCTTATCCTCCAATATGTCTCGCAGGTCTGTTGCGTTTCCCCGTGCTCTGGTATTTTTGGAGTGGCGCCGGGGTGCGGCGTGAGTTGAGGGCCGAAAGGCCTCTCTGTCACGGCCACGGGGTGGCCGATCGGGCGCATCGTACGCTGGTGACATAGGTTTACTTGCTTCCTCCTCTAGTTGGGGTAGCAGCTTGCGCTTTGGGTAGCTCTTGGAGGGGCGTTCGAGTTTATACTCTTCGGCCGCCAGGACTTCAGTCCATCTGTCGCCTAGCAAGTCTTGGTCAGCTCTAAGCTGTTGTTGTTTTTTCTTGAGGCTGCTTGCCGTGGCCATAAGCCTGCGTTTGAAACGCTCTTGTTCGACGGGATCCTCTGGCACGACGAATTCATCGTCGTCGAGGCTTTCCTCGTCTTCAGAGGGAGGCATATAATTGTCGTCCTCGACCTCCCTGTCTGCCGCTCTCTCATGAGGGCTGGCTCCTCCGTCCTCCTGTGCTGAATCCTGTTGGAGGAGGTTGTCTTCGGCACTGTCCGGGGTGTTGTTGTCTCTAGTGCCGGACTCGCTGTTTTTGCTTTGGCGGGATTTAGAGCGGCGTCGCTGACATCGGCGCTTGGGTTGCTTCTTGGAGGGGTCGTCCTCTATTTTTTCGTCGCCGTCCCCTGCTTTGTGGGTGTCCACCATGTATATGTCATATGACGAGGTGGCTTTCCAGTGCCCTATAGGTGCTGGTTCCTGGTCGTCTCCTTCATCGGCGTCAATACCGTTGATGTCTTCGGAGTCGAAGTCGAGCATGTCGGTTGGGTCGTCGACAGTGGCTACGAAGTGGGTGGTGGGTGGGTTTCGAATTTCTTCGTTGTCCGCATCCCAACCTTGCTGACCATAGTCCGGCCAGGGCTCTCCTGACAAAGAGAGAGACTTTAGTGAATTCAGGATATTGCCAAAGGGCGAGTGCTGAAAGACGTCCGCGGCGGTGAACTCTATGATTGGAGCCCAATCGGGTTCGATCGGTAGGGGTGCGGAAGATTCGGAGGCCGGAAGGGAGTCCGGCACCTTGGAGTCACAGGCCTCGCAAAGGACTAGGCTAGTATTCGGCTCTATCGCCGTAGAGATTGCGGCTCCTGGGGCGGCGTCCAACCGTCCGTCCCCGACTGGCGCAGTCGGCTCCAAGCTAATGGTCGGAGCGGACACCTGAGCGGCGCTCTGGGCGCTGTCCAGCGGCCGAGCTAGATCATGCCCATCGTGATAGTGCGGCACGCTCGACCATGGCTCGAATCCGTCGAAGATCAAGTCCCCGCGGATGTCGGCCGTGTAGTTTAAGCTTCCAAACCTGACCTGATGGCCAGGGGCGTAGCTTTCGATCTGCTCCAGATGGCCAAGCGAATTGGCCCGCAGTGCGAAGCCACCGAATACAAAGATCTGTCCGGGGAGAAAAGTCTCACCCTGGACCGCGTCGTGGTTGATGATCGAAGAAGCCATCGGGCCTAAAGGTGACAACACAGAGGAACTCTCAATGAAAGCACCAATGTCGGTGTCAAAACCGGCGGATCTCGGGTAGGGGGTCCCGAACTGTGCGTCTAGGCGGATGGTAACAGGAGACAAGGGACACGATGTTTTTACCCAGGTTCGGGCCCTCTCGATGGAGGTAAAACCCTACTCCTGCTTGATTAATATTGATGATATGGGTAGTACAAGAGTTGATCTACCACGAGATCAGAGAGGCTAAACCCTAGAAGCTAGCCTATGGTATGATTGTTGTTCGTCCTACGGACTAAAACTCTCCGGTTTATATAGACACCGAAGAGGGCTAGGGTTACACAGAGTCGGTTACAATGGGAGGAGATCTTCATATCGAATCGCCAAGCTTGCCTTCCACGCCAAGGAAAGTCCTATCCGGACACACTACAAGAAATATGTCAACTTATGACCACCACTATTGGTCACTGAAAGGTCACAAATTTCCATTTATGACCTTTTTGTGACCAAAAACAGAAGGTCAAAAGCTGGCCGTCGTAAACTGACTATAGCGACCTTTCTTCTGGAATGGTCAAAGACGTTTACGACCAAAATATTCCTACTGTGGCGTTTTGGTCACTAGCAACCTCCCCAGGCCACGTAGGCATCCAGCGTGGCAAGCTGATGTGGCACAAGATTCAGCCCAGTCCGATTTGGTGTTCTACATGGGCCGAGCCCATTAATTCGGCCTTTTTAATGTATTTTTTCCTGTGCTTTTATTAGCTACCTGGGTCTGGCCCAACAATTCAGCCTTATTGATTTCTTTGCGTGGCCCTTTTAACAGCAGATTTTATTTTTAATCATGTATTTTTCTGGGCCATTTCATTGCTGGGCCTCTCATGTTTTTCCCTCAAAAATAATTGTCCAATATAACTTGGGCCTAGCCCAGTTCCGAAAAAATTGATCCAATCCAAAAAAAATATTATGCCATTGACATTACAACACATCACCCAGTTCTGATATATTTTCAAAGCAACGTGCAACGTTATTATATTACAACCATTCATTCCAGCAATACTATTTGAGGCTGGCTGGCTAAGCTACTACTAACTGACTACGGGCTAACTAAGTTTTTACAAACAAAAAACAAACGCTACTGCATTTGCATGGCACTGCTGAAATACTCCAGGATCGTGAAAAAATAGAACTAGCCTATCTGGTACTTCACAACAACCAAACATGTAATCTGCTTAATGGAAAGATTTCTTCTCCAAGTCCCGCTTCTCCCTTAGCAAGCAATGACAGGCTGATGCAAAACATCTGAGCATTCAAAAGAGAACAAAAGGTAAGTCACTGATAGAATACAGAGTACTTTTAAAATAAAAAGTAAAGATACACCAGTATATTATCATTCTACTTATTATTATTATTAACCAGATCATTCTACTTATCCAGAATATGGCTATTGATCAAAATTGGGAATTGAGTTGGCACATATGACAAACTTAGCAGCAAACGAGCAAGGAATGTTTCACATACACGACAAGGTTTAAAAACCATCATTCAAAGTTACAGCAGATCGAAGTTCCATTTGAGTATATGGAATAACATTCATATTCAATCAATAGTACCTATTAAACTACCAGGTGCATGATGGAATTAAATAGACACTAGCTATTCATCTTGCCATCTGCTGTAACAGAGCAACTATGTCAAAGTTAATTATGTGTATGTCACATGATACATGCATCAGGCATAAGGACATCAAGCATCAGGCCCATATCTGTTCAGTAAGACGGAGTACATACCTTTGTGTCGATGCAATGGATGGGGCTGCAGTTGAACACTTGAACATATGGTCCGCATCATCATTGACGCTGGACGTCGCACGTACTTGTCCATTTAGAAGTATGCCATGAAAGATGTTACACAAGCAAGTATTAGCATAATGTAGAGCTTCTACAGTACATGCAAGCTTTAGATATGAAGGACCAAGCAAACTATTCCGTGACCTAATTAGAACTTGTTCCAGTTAGTTAACATGAAAGAATCTACACTAAAAATGCATAATCAAAGAGCTCGACTTCAGTATAGCAAGATTAAATTCCCAGTGGGGAGAGGATGGGCAGCTGCTCTTGTTGCTGACAGGCTAACTCGCCTGAATTGGAAAGACCGATGTTAGTCAAAGCTTTAGCTCGCCTGAATGTAGCCAAATGGCTGTCATTTAGTAGTATTAGTTAATTATTATCCGGCCAGACCTATCGAGATATCGAGGTCAGGATTAATCTCCAAATGACTAGCCCTCAATTGTACGCAATGGTGCATTCAACTTTGCAGTGCCACACTATTACCAAAGGCATTTGACGAAAGGCTGCACCAAAACAGTGGTTAATTACTGACACATTTATGCGATGGTGCGCTTAGCATTGTAGCACTAAGAGGGAAACTAGTATTCACTTGCACGACGGGATCACAGGCGAATAAGTCGATTGGTGTGTTTTAACAAGTGCACGCACAACGGAGAACACCAGCACTCCAGAAGGTCAGGTGTTCAGTCCACACGGATATGCAGACAGACAGTAAGTCAGTAAGTACTACTACTGCAGAAAATATGCCCTCGCTAAGCTGATATCTCAATCAACAGAGGCAAGAAGTCGACCAAACCAAACCAACCAGGGCATTGTTCTTGACGCTGAGCATGAGAATGGAGAGGGGCCCCGTGCTGAACTCCTCCTCCTCCTTCTTCCCCTGCTGCCAACAAAAGAAAGACAGAAAAAACGACAGTGTCAGTAAGCTGCTGTGGCGCATGAGAACACCGTCGAGGGAGAAGAGGGGCGGCGAAAACGGTGAGAGAGCAGAGGAGGCGGCTGTGCTTACCCCTGCATTGCGCTGCGCTAGATTTGGTCAGTGAGGAGAAGATGGGCGAGCAGCATCTCGTCGTCGCTGAAACCACGTCGTCCCCCAACCCCGAGCGAGAAGACTCCTCCTCTCCCGGCACCGTCGGCGTCCAAGTTGATGCAAGCGAGCAGCCAGTCAGGCATCCCACTAGCAGGAGCGCGCGCCGTTGACGTCGTCGCAGCACCGGCGCCAGCGCCGTTGGGATCAGCCTCGCGGATCCGCGGGATCCGACGCGCAGACGGCGGATGTGCCGCTCCCTGTAGGCCACCGACGCAGACAGATGGATCCCGCGAGGAGATGGGAATCCAGCGCCATGTCGGTGCATGCCATACCTTGAACACGGGGGCTTGGGGGGAGGAGGCAGGCCCGGCAGTGGAGCAGCGCCACGTCCATCCTCACGTCGATCTGCGCCGGCACTATGGCTTCCTCCGCCGCTGCCATGGCTCGATCTGCTCGTCGAGGCCGCCACGCGGATTCTCCATCCTCTCCTCTGCCCACCAGCAACTCGTCAACCCATCCCCCCGCATGTCTCCACTCCCCCGTCCGCTAGGGCTGCGAACCCTGGCACCAGATCTATCGGGAGAGGCGACCGCGAGCGGAGGGAGGAGGAGGAGGCGCAATGGAGAGGTCCGAGCGGTGACCGTGTGGGGGAACACCGGAGGAGTAGGGTGGGGGCGGTGGCGCGTCGAGATCCAGAGGGAGGGAGTGAGGTTGGGGGCGGCGGCGGGGGCGAGGGAGAGGGTGAGAGCGCTAGGGTTCGCTATGCAGGGAGAGAGTGGAGTGGTGTGCGGTGGGTGGGTGAGACCGTGAGAGGGTGAGGTGAGGGCCGTTGGATCCAGGAGGATCCGACGGTGGTTTATCCATGATCCGCGTGAGAGGCCTTTGGACCAATCAGAACGTAGTATACAGGTATGATATTTTGACCATTTAAATTGGTCATAATTGACTAAAAGAAGTTGCTAAATCATGTTAGCTATTTTATTATGACCATAAAATATGAAGAGAAAAAACTTCTCATTGTGTCAGTAAATTTGACTATAGCTTTCAGGAATAATCACAAATTGAAATAAGACAAATATTTTTTTAAAGAGTTATGAGAAATGAGTTCTCTTAAATCATTTTTTTCATTTTTCGAGTGTCCAAAATGAGTTTTTTTGAAGGACCTATAATATATTAAATGCAAAATTGGACCAAATCATTTTTATAAAATACTAGGACATATTTAATGCATAATTAACCAAATGGTTGGGTGTAAAAAGTTTTGATCCACCTCTCGTGAAAAAGACAAATTTCCGCCGATTCAGCTGGAAGCGGGTCAAATTTGAACTGTAGCTGCCTCATAGTTTGCTATTTATTTTTTCCAAAAATCATTTCTAGGTACATAAGTACCTATTTAATCAGAGAAACACCAAAAAAATTCCAAGATTCAACAACTAGCTAGGAACGGTCATTCCTGCCGTTTTGACCGCATTTTGAAACGGGCATAAAAAATCCAAAAAAAATCAAAAAATTGGGAAACCTTCGCATTGTGTCAATATATGTGGCCAAGTTCCCAGGAAAAATAACAAACTTGTAATACGGCAATTATTTTAAAAAAGTGTTCTCAGAAATGAGCTATCACGTGTGGAGATCAATGGCTTTCAAGCCAAATGATCAATCTTATGGCCACATTCATGGCATAGTTTGTTCAAATGATCTCATATTGTGCACAAGGGTGCATATTGGAATGGCAAACAATGTTGCCTAAGGAAGTTTTCATTTTCTTTGGACGAAAAAACCATTTTTCATTTTCTGAGTGCCCGAAAGGAGGTTTTTTTGTGAAGGAACTACCAAATAATTGTTGCAAAATTGGACCAAATCATTTTTCTAAAATACTAGGACATATTTAATGCACAATTGACCAAATGGTTGGGTGTAAAAAGTTTTGATCCACCTCTCGTAAAAAAGACAAATTTCCGCCGATTCAGTTGGAAGCGGGTCAAATTTGAACTGCAGCTGCCTCATTGTTTGCTATTTATTTTTTCCAAAAATCATTTCTAGGTACATAAGTACCTATTTAATCAGAGAAACACCAAAAAAATTCCAAGATTCAACAACTAGCTAGGAACGGTCATTCCCGCCGTTTTGACCGCATTTTGAAACGGGCATAAAAAATTAAAAAAAAATCAAAAAATTGGGAAACCTTCGCATTGTGTCATTATATGTGGCCAAGTTCCGAGGAAAAATAACAAACTTGTAATACGGCAATTATTTTAAAAAAGTGTTCTCAGAAACGAGCTATCACGTGTGGAGATCAATGGCTTTCAAGCCAAATGATCAAGCTTATGGCCACATTCATGGCATAGTTTGTTCAAATGATATTATATTGTGCACAAGGGTGCATATTAGAATGGCAAACAATGTTGCCTAAGGAAGTTTTCATTTTCTTTGGACGAAAAAACCATTTTTCATTTTCCGAGTGCCCGAAAGGAGGGTTTTTTGTGAAGGAACTACCAAATAATTGTTGCAAAATTGGACCAAATCATTTTTCTAAAATACTAGGACATATTTAATGCACAATTGACCAAATGGTTGGGTGTAAAAAGTTTTGATCCACCTCTCGTGAAAAAGACAAATTTCCGCCGATTCAGTTGGAAGCGGGTCAAATTTGAACTGCAGCTGCCTCATAGTTTGCTATTTATTTTTTCCAAAAATCATTTCTAGGTACATAAGTATCTATTTAATCAGAGAAACACCAAAAAAATTCCAAGATTCAACAACTAGCTAGGAACGGTCATTCCTGCCGTTTTGACCGCATTTTGAAACGGGCATAAAAAATTCAAAAAAAAATCAAAAAATTGGAAAACCTTCACATTGTATCAATATATGTGGCCAAGTTCGCAGGAAAAATAACAAACTTGTAATACGGCAATTATTTTAAAAAAGTGTTCTCAGAAATGAGCTATCATCTCTCAAGATTCATGGCTTTCAAGGCAAATGATCAAACTTATGGCCACATTCATGGCATAGTTTGTTCAAATGATCTCATATTGTGCACAAGGGTGCATATTGGAATGGCAAACAATGTTGCCTAAGGAAGTTTTCATTTTCTTTGGACGAAAAAACCATTTTTCATTTTTTGAGTGCCCGAAAGGAGGTTTTTTTGTGAAGGAACTACCAAATAATTGTTGCAAAATTGGACCAAATCATTTTTATAAAATACTAGGACATATTTAATGCACAATTGACCAAATGGTTGGGTGTAAAAAGTTTTGATCCACCTCTCGTGAAAAAGACAAATTTCTACCGATTCAGTTGGAAGCGGGTCAAATTTGAACTGCAGCTGCCTCATAGTTTGCTATTTATTTTTTCCAAAAATCATTTCTAGTTACATAAGTACCTATTTAATCAGAAATACATGGTTTGGTGGAGAGACATCGAGATTTCGACGGTGGCTGAGGGCCCCAACTCTAGAGCGCGTAAGCTCGCATGCCCGCCACGTGGTCACCGCGTGACCGTGGCGTTGCCATGTGTTCTGGGCGACCTAGGCATGTCTAGTGGTTTGGGAACTCCCCAGGTAGGTGCTAGGAAGAAAATCACAACATAAGATTCTCACGAGGAGACCGATCGATGCTTAAACATGAATAAGCAGCCAAGTGTTTGATTAGCGTTACGGGAAATGTACATGGCTAATGGCCGTGAGTTTTGGCTGAGGATGATCAGTTACTAAGAAGACCGTATTCACAAATTTTCAGCTCAAAAGGAGGAGCCTAGGTGGTACTTGCTTTGCAAACCACCACACTGGACATAAATACGAATGTTGAAGCTCGGCTCAAAATAATGAATGGATTGAGCTGGCATTTGGTGGAGGATGGTTATTTGGGCATAGGAAAGCACTGTAGAAAATGGATACTATTTGGACATGCCAAAGTGGTACTTCCTTCACAAACTGTTGTTCTGAACAGAATAGGAAAATGAATATTTTTGAACTAGGAAAGGAAGGTTTTTACATATTTGATGAAGATATGACCCAAAGAATTTATGAGATTTGTTTGGGAATTTTGGGAATTGCATAAATATAGGTTGCTTCACAACCTAGGGCAAAAACTGCCACATGGACATGACACATAGGCAAAACTGATGAGATGGCGCCTAGTCATCGCAACCCAACACAATTTACAAGGCTATGACCATCTATATTGGTCGTTAACAACCAGAAATAAGGCAGCGGACTAGCGATGTTTGCTTTATGACCATTTCGTGTAAGGAAATTACGACCTTTCTGACCAAAATGGTCGCAATGGTTTAGGGTTTGGAGCCCCCCGAACAGCTTTTGACCAATTGGTCTGAAATGGTCATAGATCTATGACCAATTCTTCCAGGGCACTGGCAGAAGGTCACAAGTTGACATATTTCTTGTAGTGACACGGGACGAAGTCTTCAATCTTGTATCTTCATAGTCCGGGAGTCCGGCCAAAGGTCATAGTCCGTCCATCCGGACACCCCTTAATCCAGCACTCCCTCATGCACTCTTACCCTTCCACAATTTGCTAGCCTCTACGGTACCATGCATTGCCCTTTCTCACCTTGAGAGTTGGTGCAAACTTCGTCGGTGCATCCAAACCCTGTGATATGATACGCTCTATTACACATAAACCTCCTTATATCTTCCTCAAAACAGCCACCATACCTACCTATTATGGCATTTCCATAGCCATTCCGAGATATATTACCATGGAACTTTCCACCATTCCGTTTATTTTGACACGCTCCATCATAGTCATATTGCTTTGCATGATCATGTAGTTGACATTGTATTTGTGGCAAAGCCACCTTTACAATTCTTTCATACATGTCACTCTTGATTCATTGCATATCCTGGTACACCGCCGGAGGCATTCACATAGAGTCATATTTTGTTCTAGTATCGAGTTGTAATCATTGAGTTGTAAATGAATAGAAGTGTGGTGATCATCATTATTAGAGCATTGTCCCATGTGATGAAAGGATTATGGAAGCAATGATTCCCTCACAAGTTGGGATGAGTCTCCGAACTTTATGAAAAATAAAAGAGGCCAAAGAAGCCCAAATGAAACAAGAGAGGCCAAAGAAGCCCAAACGCAAAAAAGAGGCCAAAGAAGCCCAAATAAAAAAATGAGAGAAAAAGAGAGAAGGGACAATGTTACTATCCTTTTTCCACACTTGTGCTTCAAAATAGCACCATGATCTTCATGATAGAGAGTTTCTTATTTTGTCACTTTCATATACTAGTGGGAATTTTTCATTATAGAACTTGGCTTGTATATTCTAATGATGGGCTTCCTCAAAATTCCCTAGGTCTTGATGAGCTGGCAAGTTGGATGCACACCCACTTAGTTTCTTTTTGATGATCTTTCATACATTTATAGCCCTAGTGCATCCGTTGCATGGCAATCCCTACTCCTCATATTGACATCAATTGATGGGCATATCCATAGCCCGTTGATTAGATGTGTCAATGTGATACTTTCTCCTTTTTGTTTTCTCACATAATCCCTATCATAATACTCTACTCCACCCATAGTGCTATGTCCATGGCTCACGCTCATGTATTGCGTGAGGGTTGAAAAGGCTGAAGTGCGTTAAAAAGTACTCCCTCTGTAAACTAATATAAGAGCGTTTAGATCACTATTTTTGTGATCTAAACACACTTATATTAGTTTACAGAGGGAGTATGAACCAATTGCTTGGCTGAACCGGGATTGTGCATGATGGGAGCATTTTGTGTGACGAAAATGAAGCATGGCCAAACTATATGATTTTGTAGGGATAAGCTTTCCTTGGCTATGTTATTTTGATAAGACATAAACTGCTTGATTAGCATGCTTGAAGTATTACTATTTTTATGTCAATATTAAACTTTTATCTTGAATCTTATGGATCTGAACATTCATGCCACAATAAGGAAAATTACATTGATAAAAATATTAGGTAGCATTCCACATCAAAAGTTCTGTTTTTGTCATTTACCTACTCAAGGACGAGCATGAATTAAGATTGGGGATGCTTGATACGTGCTACCTCTTGAGCATGTGTTGGTTTTTCCCTTGAAGAGAAAAGGGTGATGCAAAAAAGTAGCGTAAGTATTTCCCTCAGTTTTTGAGAACCAAGGTATCAATCCAGTAGGAGGCTCCTCCCAAGTCCCACGCGCCTACACAAACAAACAAGAACCTCACAACCAACGCGATAAAGGGGTTGCCAATCCCTTCATGGAAACTTGCAAAAGTGAGATCTGATAGAGATAATAAGATAAGATAAATATTTTTGGTATTTTTATGATATAGATTGGAAAATAAAAGATGCAAATAAAAGTAGATGGAAAACTTATATGATAAAAGATAGACTCGGGGGCCATAGGTTACACTAGTGGCTTCTCTCAGGATAGCATAATTATTACGGTGGGTGAACAAATTACTGTCGAGCAATTGATAGAAAAGTGCATAGTTATGAGATTATCTAGGCATGATCATGTATATAGGCATCACGTCCGCAACAAATAGACCAAAACGATTCTGCATCTACTACTATTACTCCACACGTCGACCGACTCCTACCTGCATCTAGAGTATTAAGTTCATAAGAACAGAGTAACACATTAACCAAGATGACATGATGTAGAGGGATAAACTCATGCAATATGATATAAACCCCATCTTTTTATCCTCGATGGCAACAATACAATACGCGCCTTGCTGCCCCTGCTGTCACTGGGAAAGGACACTGCAAGATTGAACCCAAAGATAAGCACTTCTCCCATTGCAAGAAATATCAATCTAGTAGGCCAAACCAAACCAATAATTCGAAGAGACTTGCAAAGATAACCAATCATACATAAAAGAATTCAGAGGAGATTCAAATATTTCTCATAGATAAACTTGATCATAAACCCACATTCATCGGATCTCGACAAACACACCCCAAAAAGAGTTACATCGAATAGATCTCCAAGAAGAGGAAGGAGAACTTTGTATTGAGAATCAAAGAGAGAGAAGAAGCCATGTAGCTAATAACTATGGACCCGGAGGTCTGTGGTAAACTACTCACAACTCATCGGAGAGGCCTTGGTGATGATGGAGAGGCCCTCCATGGTCGATTCCCCCTCCGGCGTATCGCCGGCGAAGGCTCCAAGATGGGATCTCGAGGATACAGAAGGTTGCGGTGGTGGAAATAGTTTTTCGTGGTGCTCTTGGAAGTTTTCGGGGTCCATGGATATATATAGGAGGAAGAAGTAGGTCAGCGGACGCTCGAGGGGCCCACGAGGGTGGGGGGCGCGCCCACCCTTACTGGGTGCGTCGGGCACCCTCATGACCGCCTCGATCGCTTCTTGGCGTCCACTCCAAGTCTCCTGAATTGCGTTTGTTCCAAAAATATCGCTCCCAAAGGTTTCATTCCGTTTGGACTCCATTTGATATCCCTTTCCTCCGAAACACTGAAGTAGGCAAAAAAATAACAATTCGGGCTGGGCCTCCGGTTAGTAGGTTAGTCCCAAAAATGATATAAAAGTGTAGAGTAAAGCCCATAAACATCCAAAACAGGTAATATAATAGCATGGAACAATCAAAAATTATAGATACGTTGGAGACGTATCAAGCATCCCCAAGCTTAATTCCTGCTCGTCCTCGAGTAGGTAAATGATAAAAACAGTTTTTTGATGTGGAATGCTACCTAGCATAATTCTCAATGTAATTCTTTTTGTTGTGGCATGATTGTTCAGATCCAAATGATTCAAGATAAAAGCTTATGAAACATAAAAATAGTAATACTTTGAAGCATATTAACAAATAATCATGTCTTATCAAAATAGCATAGCCAAAGAAAGCTTATCCCTACAAAATCATATAGTTAGGCCATGCTTCATTTTCATAACACAAAATACTCCCCTCATGCACAACCCTGGTTTCAGCCAAGCAATTGGTTCATACTTTTTAACGCGCTTCAACTTTTTCAACTTTTACGCAATACATGAGCGCAAGCCATGGACGTAGCACTATATGTGGTATATGATGGTGGTTGTGAGGAAAAAAAGGGAGAAGATAGTCTCACATGAACTAGGCGTATCAACGGGCTATGGAGATGCCCATTAATAGATATCAATGTGAGTGAGTAGGGATTGCCATGCAACGGATGCACTAGAGCTATAAATATATGAAAGCTCAATAAAAGAAACTAAGTGGGCGTGCATCCAACTTGCTTGCTCACGAAGACCTAGGGCGTTTTGAGGAAGCTCATCATTGGAATATACAAGCCAAGTTCTATAATGAAAAATTCCCACTAGTATATGAAAGTGACAATATAAGAGACTCTCTATCATGAAGATCATGGTGCTACTTTGAAGCACAAGTGTGGAAAAAAATAGTAGCATTGTCCCTTCTCTCTTTTCTCTCATTTTTTTGGTGGGCTTCTTTGGCCTCTTTTTTTATATGGGCTTCTTTGGTCTCTTTTATTTTTATAAAGTCCGAAGTCTCATCCCGACTTGTGGGGGAATCATAGTCTTCATCATCCTTTCCTCACTTGGGACAATGCTCTAATAATGAATATCATCACACTTTTATTGATTTACAACTCAAGAATTACAACTCAATTCTTAGAAAAAAATATGACTCTATGTGAATGCCTCCGGCAGTGTACCGGGATATGCAATGAATCAAGAGTGACATGTATGAAAAATTATGAAGGTGGGCTTTGCCACAAATACGGTGTCAACTACATGATCATGCAAAGAGCAATATGACAATGATGGAGCGTGTCATAATAAACGGAACGGTGGAAAGTTGCATGGCAATATATCTTGGAATGTCTATGGAAATGCCATAATAGGTAGATATGGTGGCTGTTTTGAGGAAGGTAAATAATGGGTTCATGATACCGGGATGGTTGCACAACATAATAGAGGCTAGCAAAGTGGAAGGGTAAGTGTGTGTATATCCATGGACTCACATTAGTCATAAAGAACTCATATACTTATTGCAAAAGTCTACTTGCCCTCGAAGCAAAGTACTACTACGCATGATCCTAGGAGAATGGTTGGTAGGAGTTAACCATTGCGATCCCGACCTCCACTCATAAGGAAGGCAATTAAAAGAGCACCCCATGCAACAAATTTGTCACACAACTTTTACCATACGTGCATGCTACGTGACTTGCCAACTTCAACACAAGTATTTCTCAATTTCATAATTACCCAACTAGCATGACTCTAGCATTACCACCTTTATATCTCAAAACAATTATCAAGCATCAAATTGATCATAGTTTTTAATGCACTTTATATGATAGTTTTTATTATACCCAACTTGGATGCTCATCATTCTAGGACCAAATTTATAACCATAGAAAATACCATGATGTTCTAAAAGACTCAAAATAATATAAGTGAATCATGATAGATCAACAATTTCTTCAAAATAAAGCCACCACCATGCTCTAGAAAATATAAGTGAAACACATAGAGCAAAACTATCTAGCTCAAAAGATATAAGTGAAGCACATAGAGTATTCTAATAAATTCTAAATCATGTGGGTTTCTCCCAAAAGGTGTGTACAGCAAGGATGATTTTGGTAAACTAAAAAGCAAAGACTCATATCATACAAGACGCTCCAAACAAAACACATATCATGTGGTAAATAAAAATATAGCTCCAAGTAATGTTACCGATAGACGAAGACGAAAGAGGGGATGCCTTCCGGGGCATCCCCAAGCTTAGGCTCTTGGTCATCCTTGAATATCTTGGGGTGCCATGGGCATCTCCAATCTTAGGTTCTTGCCACCCTTTATTACATAGTCCGTCAAATCTTTACCCAAAACTTGAAAACTTCACAACACAAAACTCAACAGGAAATCTCATGAGCTCCGTTAGTGCAAGAAAGAAAACCACCACATAAAGTACTGTAATGAACGCATTCTTTATTTATATTGGTGTTAAACCTACTGTATTCCAACTTCTCTATGGTTCATACCCCCTGATACTAGCCATAGATGCATCAAAATAAGCAAACAACACACGAAAAACAGAATCTGTCAAAAACAGAACAGTCTGTAGCAATCTGTAACTTTTGAATACTTATAGAACTCCAAAAATCCTACCAAAATAGGACGTCGTAGGAAATTTGTCTATTGATCTAAAGCAAAAGGAATCAACGCAAAATCACGTTCCTGTGATTTATTGAATTGTTTCTCGTGCGCACAAAGTTTCTGTTTTTCAGCAGAATCAAATTAACTCTCACCGTAAGTTATCCTATAGGTTCTACTTGGCACAAACACTAATTAAAACATAAAAACACATCTAACCAGAGTCTAGATTTATTATTTATTACTAAACAGAAGCAAAAAGCAAAAAACAAAAATAAAATCGGGTTGCCTCCCAACGAGCGCTATCGTTTAACGCCCCTAGCTAGGCATAAAAGCGAGAATAGATCTAAGTATTGCCATCTTTGGCATTCAATTCATAAGTGGCTCGCATAATGGATTCATAAGGTAATTTAATTTTCTTTCTAGTAAAGTGTTCCATGCCTTTCCTTAACGGAAATCGGAATCTAATATTTCCTTCCTTCATATCAATAATTGCACCAATCCTTCTAAGGAAAGGTCTATCAAGAATAATAGGACATGAAAGATTGCAATCTATATCAAGAACGATAAAATCTACGGGCACATAATTCCTATTTGCAACAATAATAACATCATTAATGCTTCCCATAGGTTTCTTAATGGTGGAATCCGCAAGGTGCAAGTTTAAAAAGCAATCATCAAATTCATGGAAACCCAGCACATCACATAAAGTTTTCGGAATCGTGGAAACACTAGCACCAAAATCACACAAAGCATAGCATTCATGATCTTTAATTTTAATTTTTATAGTAGGTTCCCACTCATCATAAAGTTTTCTAGGTATAGAAACTTCCAAATTAAGTTTTTCCTCATAAGATTGCATCAACGCATCAATGATATGTTTAGTACATGTTTTATTTTGGCTATAAGCATGAGGAGGATTCAACATGGATTGCAACAAGGAAATACAATCTATTAGAACAATTATCATAATTAAATCCCTTGAAATCCAAAGTAGTGGGTTCATCACTATGTAAAGTTTTAATCTCTCCAATCCCACTTTTACCAATTTTAGCATCAAGATCAAAATACTCCAAATCATCGGAACGCCATTTAACTAAAGTAGATTCACCTCCAGTCCCATTATTATTAAGATACATATTGCAAAACAAATATTTAATAGGGGACACATCGATAACTTTTAGATCTTCATCATTATTTTCATGGAAACGAGAAGAACACGCTCTTACAAAGCAATCTTTCTTAGCACGCAACCTAGCGGTTCTTTCTTTGAACTCATCAATGGAAATTCTCATAGATTTGAGGGACTCATTGATATCATGCTTAGGAGGAATAGATCTAAGTTTCAAAGAATCATCAAGAGAAAGTCTATCAACATTCCTAGCCAATTCATCAACTTTAAGCAATTTTTCTTCAAGCAAAGCGTTAAAATTCTTTTGAGAATTCATAATTTTTTTAACACTATTCTCAAAATCAGAGGGCATCTTATTAAAATTTCCATAAGAGTTGTTGTAGGAATTACCATAATTATTAGAGGAATTACTAGGAAACGACCTAGGATTAAAGTTTCCTCTATAAGGGTTGTTACCAAAATTATTCCTACCAACAAAATTCACATTCATAGATTCATTATTATTCTCAATCAAAGTAGACAAAGGCATATCATTAGGATCAATAGTGGCACTTTTAGAAGCAAACAATTTCATAAGTTCATCCATCTTTCCACTCAAAACATTAATTCCTTCTGTAGCATGGACTTTTTTACTAGTAGATCTTTTGGTGTGCCATTGAGAATAATTAACCATAATATTATCAAGAAGTTTTGTAGCTTCTCCTAAAATGATTTCCATAAAAGTGCCTCCCGTGGCCGAATCTAAAAGATTTCTAGAAGCAAAATTCAATCCAGCATAAAAGTTTTGTATGATCATCCATAAATTCAAACCATGAGTAGGGCAATAGTGAATCATTAATTTCATTCTTTCCAAAGATTGGGCAACATGCTCATGATCAAGTTGTTTAAAATTCATAATATCGTTTCTAAGAGAGATGATCTTAGCGGGAGGAAAATATTTAGAGATAAATGCATCTTTTCACTTATTCCAAGAATCAATACTATTTTTAGGCAAAGACGAAAACCAAGTTTTAGCACGATCTCTAAGTGAAAACGGAAATATCTTCAATTTAACAATATCATTATCCGTATCTTTCTTCTTTTTCATATCACACAAATCAACAAAATTGTTTAGATGAGTAGCGGCATCTTCACTAGGAAGGCCGGAGAATTGATCTTTCATAACAAGATTCAACAAAGCAGCATTGATTTCACTAGTTTCAACATCATTACGAGGAGCAATCAAAGTGCTAAGGAAATCATTATTATTGGTATTGGAAAAGTCACACAATTTAGTATTATCTTGAGCCATCGTGGCAGGCAATCCAACACACAAGCACACATAAAGGCAAGCGAAAGAGAGAGGAGAACGGGGAAGAGAGGGCGAATAAAACGGCAAGGGTGAAGTGGGGGAGAGGAAAACGAGAGGCAAATGGAAAATAATGTAATGCGAGGGAGATGAGTTTGTGATGGGTACTTGGTATGTCTTGACTTCAGCGAAGACCTCCCCGGCAACGGCGCCAAAAATCCTTCTTGCTACCTCTTGAGCATGCGTTGGTTTTTCCCTTGAAGAGGAAAGGGTGATGCAGCAAAGTAGCGTATGTATTTCCCTCAGTTTTTGAGAACCAAGGTATCAATCTAGTAGGAGGCTCCTCCCAAGTCCCACGCGCCTACACAAACAAACAAGAACCTCGCAACCAACGCGATAAAGGGGTTGTCAATCCTTTCACGAAAACTTGCAAAAGTGAGATCTGATAGAGATAATAAGATAAGATAAATATTTTTGGTATTTTTATGATATATATTGGAAAATAAAAGATGCAAATAAAAGTAGATGGAAAACTTATATGATAAAAGATAGACCTGGGGGCCATAGGTTTCACTAGTGGCTTCTCTCAAGATAGCATAATTATTACGGTGGGTGAACAAATTACTTTCGAGCAATTGATAGAAAAGTGCATAGTTATGAGATTATCTAGGCATAAATCATGTATATAGGCATCACATCCGCAACAAGTAGACCGAAATGATTCTGCATCTACTACTATTGCTCTACACATCGACCGACTCCTGCCTGCATCTAGAGTATTAAGTTCATAAGAACAGAGTAACACATTAAGCAAGATGACATGATGTAGAGGGATAAACTCATGCAATATAATATAAACCCCATCTTTTTATCCTCGGTGGCAACAATATAATACGTGCCTTGCTTTCCCTGCTGTCACTGGGAAAGGACACTGCAAGATTGAACCCAAAGCTAAACACTTCTCCCATTGCAAGAAAGATCAATCTAGTAGGCCAAACCAAACTGATAATTCGAAGAAACTTGCAAAGATAACCAATCATACATAAAAGAATTAAGAGGAGATTCAAATATTTCTCATAGATAAAATTGATCATAAACCCACAATTCATCGGATCTCGACAAACACACCGCAAAAAGAGTTACATCGAATAGATCTCCAAGAAGAGGAAGGAGAACTTTGTATTGAGAATCAAAGAGAGAGAAGAAGCCATCTAGCTAATAACTATGGACCCGAAGGTCTGTGGTAAACTACTCACAACTCATCGGGAAGGCCTTGGTGATGATGGAGAGGCCCTTCATGGTCGATTCCTCCACCGGCGGAGCGCCGGCGAAGGCTCCAAAATGGGATCTTGCGGATATAGAAGGTTGCGGCAGTGGAAATAGTTCTTCGTGGTGCTCCTGGATGTTTTCGGGGTCCGTGGATATATATATATAGGAGGAAGAAGTAGGTCGGTGGACGCTCGAGGGGCCCACGAGGGTGGGGGTGCGCCCACCCTTACTGGGTGCGCCGGGCACCCTCGTGGCCGCCTCGTTCGCTTCTTGACGTCCACTCTAAGTCTCCTGGATTGCGTTTGTTCCAAAAAGATCGCTCCCGAAGGTTTCATTCTTTTTGGACTCCGTTTGATATTCCTTTCCTTCGAAACACTGAAATAGGCAAAAAAAACAGCAATTCGGGCTGGGCCTCCGGTTAGTAGGATAGTCCCAAAAATGATATAAAAGTGTAGAGTAAAGCCCATAAACATCCAAAACAGGTAATATAATAGCATGGAACAATAAACAATTATAGATACGTTGGAGACGTATCAATACATCTCCAGCATATCTATAATTTTTGATGTATTCATGCCTTGTTTATAATATTTCTACATGTTTTTGGTATGATTTGGTTAGAACTAACTTGGACTGACGCAGTTTTCAGCAGAACTACTGTGGTGTTGTTTTTGTGCAGAAATAAAAGTTCTCGGAATGCGCTGAAAATCAACGGAGATTTTTTCTGGAAAATATAAAAAATACTGGAATAAAGAGTTACCGGAGAGGAGGCTCGTGGGACCCATGAGGGTGGAGGACGTGCCCCCTTCCTCGTGGACACCCCGTGGGTCCTCCTAAGTTGTTCTTGACGCCAAACCCTCCTATAAATACCCAAATCTCCAGAAAGAAACCTAGATCGGGAGTTCCGCCATCGCAAGCCTCTGTAGCCACCAAAAACCTCTCGGGACCCTGTTCCGGCACCCTGCCGGAAGGGGGATCCATCACTGGTGGCCATCTTCATCATCTCGGCGCTCTCCATGACGAGGAGGGAGTAGTTCACCCTTGGGGCTGAGGGTATGTACCAGTAGCTATGTGTTTGATCTCTCTCTCTCTCTCTCGTGTTCTTGATATGGCACGGTCTTGATGTATCACGAGCTTTGCTATAATAGTTGGATCTTATGATGTTTCTCCCCCTCTACTCTCTTGTAATGGATTGAGTTTTCCCTTTGAAGTTATCTTATCAGATTGAGTCTTTAAGGATTTGAGAACACTTGATGTATGTCTTGCATGTGCTTATCTGTGGTGATAATGGGATATCGCGTGATCTACTAGATGTATGTTTTGGTGATCAACTTGCGGGTTCAGTGACCTTGTGAACTTAAGCATAAGGGTTGGCACATTTTTTCGTCTTGACTCTTCAGTAGAAACTTTGGGGCACTCTTTGAAGTTCTTAGTGTTGGTTGAATAGATGAGTCTGAGATTGTGTGATGCATATCGTATAATCATACCCACGGATACTTGAGGTTGCATTGGAGTACCTAGGTGACATTAGGGTTTTGGTTGATTTGTGTCTTAAGGTGTTATTCTAGTACGAACTCTATGATAGATCGAACGGAAAGAATAACTTCGTGTTATTTTACTACGGACTCTTGAATAGATCGATCAGAAAGGATAACTTTGAGGTGGTTTTGTACCCTACAATAATCTCTTCATTTCTCCTCCGCTATTAGTGACTTTGGAGTGACTCTTTGTTGCATGTTGAGGGATAGTTATATGATCCAATTATGTTATTATTGTTGAGAGAACTTGCACTAGTGAAAGTATGAACCCTAGGCCTTGTTTCCTAGCATTGCAATATCGTTTACGCTCACTTTTATCCCTTGCTACCTTGCTGTTTTCATATTTTCTGGTTTCAAAAACCTATATCTACTATCCATATTGCACCTGTATCACCATTTCTTCGCCAAACTAGTGCACCTATACAATTTAGCATTGTATTGGGTGTGTTGGGGACACAAGAGACTCTTTGTTATTTGGTTGCAGGGTTGTTTGAGAGAGACCATCTTCATCCTACGCCTCCCACGGATTGATAAACCTTAGGTCATCCACTTGAGGGAAATTTGCTACTATCCTACAAACCTCTGCACTTGGAGGCCCAACAACGTCTACAAGAAGAAGGTTGCATATTAGACATCAATGAGAACAATAGTTGTATCATTTATCCCGTTAGGCATAGTTCCAGATAAAAAGAATTGCTGGATAGCACGAACAATATCCTCCTTAAGCAGACCACAATTTCTTTGGAAAAACCTGGCAGGAAACCCATCTAGCCCCGGAGCCTTTATCGACCCTATTTGGAAGAGTTCATCGCTAATTTCTTGCTCAGAAAACGGTTTATAAAGATCCTCATTCATTTGATCAGTCACCAATGGTTTCACAAGAGAGATTATACGAGATGGATTAACCACAGAATCACATGAATAAAGGTCCTTGAAAAATGAATTAGTGATACCTTTTATTTCTTCCATATCCTGAGAGAGATTGAGACCCATCTTTTGTTTTGATGGCAAGAATATTATTTTTCTTAGCTCTCCAAGTGGCCTTCCTATGAAAATTTTTAGTGTTCCTATCTCCCCATTTCATTTTATTCAGACAAGATCTCTGTTTTCACATAATTTCTTCCTTTATCAGGAGCTCATCCATTTCCTTTAAAATTTTCTTCCTTTCTACTATTGCTTTATGATCATTTCTGTTAAACAACACACTTAATCTTTTACGAGCAGATTCAAGATTTCTTGGAAAATATCCAATGTGAACCTTACTCCACCCTTATAGAGACTTCATTAACTTGTCCAAATTATTAGCAACATCTCCCAGAATTGACTCTAGCATTTTTATTCCAACACGAGTCAATCTGCACTTGCAGCGCCACCTTTTCCCTCTCCCAATACGCTTCATATTTCAAATGTTTAATAAATGCGCCAGAGCAAGGAGCACCCATCAATTCAATAAGAAGAGGGCAATGATCTGACCTGGAGCTGGTAATATCTGATACCTTGCAGTCACGAAAGATAGAAGACCATTGAGGGCATACCACCGCCCGGTCCAGCCGCACCTTCACATTTTTGTTACCTTCCTGCTTATTGTTATAGGTCCAAGGCACTCCATGAAAACCCAAATCAAACAAATTACATTTAGACATAATCTTACGGAAATTTTCCATAAGTTTTGGTGACCGCTTGATCCGAGAAAAAGGCTCATGTTGCCACATAGCCTCATTAAAATCACCAACCATAAACCATGGACCAGACCCAAGAGGTTTTATACGCCTTAACAATTCCCACATTACATACCTTTGGCTCGCCTTAGGTTACCCATAGATAAAAGTGCATCTCCACTTAGTGCAAGCATCATTAGAGATGTACATGTCAATAAAATTTTCCCCATATTTGTTTGACTCCAGAGTGTAGAGATCATCCCAATAGACCGCTAATCCACCTCCTTTGCCTGGCATAGAAACAGTAAAAATATTTTTCATACCCAAGCGGTAATGCAAACTCTCAACATACTCTTTATTTTTTTCTTATTTCAGAAAGAAAGATAATGTTAGGCCGGTGTGTCTTTGAAAGGCACACAAGTTCTTGAACTGTCCAAGGTTGACCCAAACCTCGGCAGTTCCAACATATCATTTTCATGGCTCCTGACGGGTGTCATCGTGTGCGCCTGTCAGTTGACCGGCAGCTGCAGGGCCGGTAGCTTCCTTGCTTATATCCCCTACTTCCTTACCATCACCTACAGACTCTCTCCTATTATGGGCCTCCTCCTCTCCCTCATCTATCTCCTCTGTAACATGAACAGTGGAGCCATCTATGGCTACTATAGATTCAACTCTCCCAACACACACTCTTTTACATGACACACTCATATCTAGAACACCCCCATACTCTAGGCTATCGGTACTGGAGCTATTCATGCTAAGAACCATGTCCTTATCTTGATCAGTCGAATGCTTCTTGCTGCCAGCCATGCACTCAAGCATGGCAGCAAAGGCTGCCTTGCGGCTGAAGAGATCACTGCTGCTGTTCGGTGGTGTGGGGATGCCAAAAACAACATGTTTAACACATGTGGCCTGCAGCATAACCTTCTCGTCTTGTTCTTGTCGATGAAGTGTTTTCCATCGTTGGACCCCAGCAGAAGTGAGAGCTTGCCGCTGGGCGCCAACATCAGCACCATCGTCGCGACCATCCTTATCAATGTCCACCTGGACATGAGCTTCGCCCTCTAGCAGCTGCAGCTGCACGCCCATAACAGCAGCACACGCCAGGGTCAGCTGGTGCACCGGCTGTGCATGCACCTCAGCAGGTGCACCCCCAGCCCATGCCTGAGGTCGCTACTGCACAGGAGCAACAATAGCATCACTCGCTTGGTCCTTGATTAGAGCCATAGAGGCCCTACCAGGAGCATCCAGGTTCCTCTTTTGTCCATCAACATCCGCAGGATATGACCGAGGGGAGACCAAGTTGATCTGGCTGTCCCCCCTAGTCACATGAACTTGAGGATGATCAGCTTGGTTCACCGCCAACTGGGTCGGGAGCGCCGGCATCCCCTCCTGGGTACCCACATCCCTTGCCACCTTCTCTGCGGCATCCGACGAAGGACCCGAGTCTGCCGCAACCACTGATAGGCTGCGAACAGCCTTTGACACCACCGAAATAACTCTGTCCGGCAGCTTTGATATGTTCTTGTCTTCAACACCCTCCGAGGTGCATGCGAAGTCGAGTAAGCGCTTCCAGTGTGGCGGCGCCATCATGTCAATGGAGAAGTTTGGCTTGCACAGTTCCTTTGGCATGCTGCAGAATCTTTCTGTAGTGTGGCCAAAGATGTCACAACAGAAACAAAAATTTGGAAGTTTCTCGTACTTCACCTTAAACGTAATCTTGTCCTTGCTGCCGACCGGAGTGAACCCAACTTCCTTCTTCGGCGGCATGTCCACCTTATTCAACTACGAGTTGGTTCCCAACTTCGCCGTTTTTCTGTCCAACTAAAGTTACATGACCGGCCAAACAGGAAAATATTCAAATCATGACTCTAAATTTTGTGTGTGTGCTAAATTTGTACATGATTTGTGCTCTCGAATTATCTCAATGAAACTCTACACAAACATCTCCTAGTCCGTGCGGCGCGGTGGCAATAGGGCGCGACCAGTGGCGTAGCCAGATTGGAAACATGCCCCGAGCCGACATCATTACTAGAGTAGTAAACAGTGCCAAACAGTGATCATATAGCTACAGTCAACAAAGGAACGAACCAGCACGCCCCAGGCCACGACCCTGGTAGCCTGGAGCCTGGCTAAGCTCCTAGGTGCGGTCGCCCGGGAAGGTGAAGAATTCGGCGACGGGGTCAGCCTCAGTGGCTGCCGCTGCATGGGCGGGCTGCTGAAGAAGAAGCAGTGGGGCGTGGCGCACGGGGTAGAGGCGGGTGAGAGGTCCGCTTCTGGAGTGGCTACATCCCCAATTGAGGCGGCGATGGCGAGCAGGAGGGTGGGGCGGGGCGGAGTGCCGCTTTGATGACGTCCATCACCTTTCCCTGTGCGTGGCAGCCAGAGCTCAGCAGCGTGTCTCTCCAGGAGGGCTTGAGCCCCCCTTGGTCTTCGTCGTGGCGGTCGCGGCGCTCGGCGCCGCTGGGGAAGCCGCTGCAATCGGTGGATACCACCAGGGGGAGGGGGGGACGTCCAGAGTGCAACAAGAGGGGCGACAGGGGAGTCCAGTCCTCCACCTTGTCCACATAGACTAGTAGGTCGTAGTGGAGGACAGCGGGCGGCGGCACGCGGCGATCCGGCGGGAAGAAGCCGAGGATCTCGTCGATGCGATCGGTGCCGCGCTTGGTAGGGATGTGGGCGACGTCCCACACCCAGAGCCAGCAGCCGAACGTCTTCATGTGCCCGTGTCCAGCATGCAGCTGTCCAAGCGGCCGATCTTGCCGAAGTCGCCAAGTGCCTCCTCCGCTCCCTCCAGCGACCACCACTGCATGGGCAGATCTTCGACCACCACCCTGACGTGCAGCGTGTAAGATGCAGCATGGCCGTCTTCATTCCAGGCATGGGCATAGAACTTCGACCTGTCCAACTTGAGGATGCCACACCACACGACGTTCACGCAGTGCGCCGGCAAGTTGAAGTGGACCAGAAATGCCTCGGGATGGTGAGCGGTGACGCGCAGCAGGTGGGGGGGGGGGTGAGCTGAGCTGCATCTCGATGGCCCGGCCCACCGACATGGGGTTGGTGGTGTGGACCCGGTCGACCACCGTGAGGGTGACCGCATGTTGCCGCAGGACGTGCTCTTCATGCTCCAGAGCAGGGGAAGCGACGACCACCTTGCTGCTGACGCGCGGGGACAACCAGTGGCGAAGGTGGTGGTGGCATGGGGAAGCGCAACCTAGACCGGAATGGGCAGGGCACAACAGCGGCCCCAGACTAGCGTGTGTTTGTTGTGCCGCCTGGGCTGCCGCTCCTTGGGTTCTGCGGGCACTCCCGACCGAAGTGCCCGGGCTGCTCGCAGATGACGCACCGAAGCGGGTCGCGGCAGTCCTTGCGATGGTGGAGTTTACTGAGGCATCTGAAACATTTACCCGCGAGCTGGCTTAAGGCCAACTCCACCGCAGAACCCCATCTTGTCCGGTTTTGTCCGTATGGGGCAAAATCTGGCCCAACGGGCTTACCCAAACGGACAAGCACGTCCGTTCGCGTCCGCTTTTGTCCGGCTCAACCCCAAAACTAGACCAAACTTGAGCCACGAATGCTCCCGAACGGACAGAAAACGAACGCTCTCCTCGTCCCTCTCGTCCGCTCCTGTCCGCCCCTGTTCGCCCTCTGGCCCACAAATCAGTGAGACGAGAGCTACTGCGCGGCCTGCGAGGCCAGCGGCGATGCCACCGACGCAGGACGCAGCTCCGGTGCGCGGGGCGGGGCGGGACTGGCGAGCTCGGGTTGAGGCAGGGGTGCGTGGCGGCGGCGCGCTCGTGCGGTGCGGCGGCGAGCTCGGGAAGGGCTTGGGTGCGCGCGCGCAGCACGACGAGCTCGGGGTGGAGCAGCGGCGCGTGCGCGGCGGGGCCGCGGCGAGCTGGGGTCGGGGCAGGCGCGTGCCGGGGCCGCACGGTGAACTCGGGGCAAGGCGGAGGCGCACGCGGGGCGGCACAGAGAGCTCGGGGCGGAGCAGTGGCGTGCGGGATAGGGCAGGGGTGCGCGCGCGCCACGACGAGCTTTGGACCGAGCCGCGGTGCGCGCGGCGCGGGGCCGCGGGAAGCTCGGGTCGAGGCGGGGGCGCGCCCGAGCCAGACGCCGAGTGCGGGGCCGCACGGCAAGCGCGTGGGGATGAGCTTGGGGCGGGGCATGTCGCGGCTGCGGCGGGCGCGCGCACGACACCGCGAACTCGGGGCGGAGCGGGACGGGGCGGGGCGGCGCAGGGCGAGGCAACACGACGAGCTGCAAGGGCGGGGCGGGGTGGCGCAGGCGTGTCGTGGCTGCGGCGGGCGCGCGCGCGACACGGCGAGCTCGGGGCGGAGCGGGACGGGGCGGGGCGGCGCAGGTCGAGCTCGGTGCGGTTTGGGGCAGACGCGGCGAGCTCGGCGCGGCTCGGCGCAGACGCGGGCGAGCTCGGCGCGGCGCGCGGGCGTCGGCAAGCGACCTTGAGGCGGAGGCGGGCGAGCTCTGCGCGTCGACGGCAGCGAGGCGTGCTCTGCGAGGTGCTGCGACAAGTCGGGGCGGACTGTTTGTGGTCTCGAACGCCTTCTGCGCGTTGGGCGCAGATGCCCCATACACGTGTCCACCCTCCGGACGTCCGCCGAATCGCACCCAAAGGGACGCGAGCGGACGTCCGGATGGGGTCTTGCGGTGGAGATGGCCTAAGAAGGCCTCCCGGCATCTATCACGGCGGACCGAGCGTGGGCGCCGCCGGCGTTGCGCAGTGACCGCAGGGTTGGAGGATGTGCGCCTGCTCTTCCGGGAGGTGACCTCGGTCGATCCATCGCCCCGCGCCTGAAATGGGAAAGTTAACGGGGGAAGGAGGGTGACCACGATGGATTTGAGCCAGCATCCCCGAAACGGGGGGACACACTACGATCCGCCGGGCGGAAGACCGCCGTCGCGCAGGACGGCCCACCTCGATGTAGGATACGCGGCATCAGAAACCGGATCCGACCTTACCGTTGACGAAGCAGGAGACATCGGCTGATCCAGGACGCTCGGCTGACCGCGGGGTGGGTGGGGGGGGGGGGGGGTTCCGGGGAGGGTTGACGGCCGATAATAGCCGGATTTGTGGCCGCCGCGGCCGGAGTGGCCAGCGACGTAGGTGTGGGGGAGGGAAGGCTTGCCTCACTCAGCTACGGTTCCGTTCGTAATCCAAGTTACGCGCGCGATGCTTTGTGAAGTGGTGAGAAGAATTGCATGCGTTCCTGAGTGGTATGTGCAGCAATCAGTAACTAATACCAACCCAGACCAATCTGAGAAATAAAGCCCATATGTTTCCCGAAACCAAAGCACGTTAGGTATCGGAGATAGTAAATCCGACTCCTACTCCTCTAAGGCGATGGCAGCAGCCATAAAATAGAGCCTCGTACGCACGTACGAGTTTATACACTGGAAAACCGCACGTAGGAGCTTGTCTCTGTCTCTAGAAAATAGAAGGTACGCCACCTATAAAAAGAAGAAACACACCAAGGAATCATGAGCTCGTGCCTGAGGAGCTCGCGCTCCCTCCTCGCTGCAGCCATCCGTCTCCTGCAGTCTTCTGTCAACGTATGTCTATGGCATTGCATGTTTCTCAGAACTATTGTGCCTCCCTGTGGAGGTCGGTGACCATGCACTTGCCTCTTCGCCGGTACTTACACGCCTTACACGCACTGTGGAGGACCATGACAGCATCTATGTTCCTAACTCTCCGCGTTGGCACAAGGACCATTGTCTACCGTGAATTTCACGTTGAGACCGTGCCGTGCACCAACCGCACCCACAAGGTCATCCACTCTCCCAGGAGAGCACGAGAGATCGCAGAGCGTGACTTTGCAAATTTCAAGAGGAAGCACGCCTCCAAGATCCTCGACCCACACCACCCTGAAAGTGTTCGCGTCCATGCCATTGGCTGGAAGATCATTCGCGCTATCCGTCGTGTATTGTCCATTAAGAGGAAGATAGAGCGACAAGGGCAGGAACCACTACAGAAGATGACACGTCTGGGTTGGATCCGCGAGCTCAATTGGGAGGTGCTAGTCGTAGAGGAAAACGTCAGAACAGGAAAGTGCTTTCCTGGTGGTGGCAAGATAGTAGTCTCCACGGGATTACTTGATCATTTCAGCACAGATGCTGAGATTGCCACCATCATCGCGCATGAGGTACACACATACGTTTGTTCGTTCAGTCATTTTGGATTGGTGAGATGCTAGTTTTCTAAGCAGGTAGTATTTTTGTATTGGTGTGTATATATATGTAGGTTGGACATGTTATTGCGAGGCACTCCTCCGAGATGATCAAAATATTCAAGTGGTGGTTCCCAACCCGCCTCCTCGTGACGCCATTGTTACAAAGGTATATTAATTACATCACTTCTTTTACCCCCACCATGTTCATACCTTCATCTTATCAAAGTGCCTTTTATTCTTTTGTCCCTAACTCCATATTATCCCAAGTTTTGGGGAATCCTCAATTATTTGGCCCTCTTCCATTTGGCATCCCTACACAAATCTCTGTTTTTCTCGTTTTCGTGCCAGCGCCCACTGACCATCGCGTTAATGTTTGTTGGATACCTATATGCCCCTCTTTCATGAGCCACTGCTAGTTGGGGTCCCACCGGTGAGCTGCTACTAAAAAAACATATAACCTATGTGAACGAGATGGCCAATGGGCAGCGACATGAAAGGGGTTTTTCATGTGGGCACCAAATGGAAGAGCGGCGAAACCAAGGGTTGCCAAAAAGAGTCGGGATTATCTCTAATCTTTGGAAATCCTAGGTTTTGACCCTCTGTGATTTGGAGTCCCTATGAAAATCCCCATTTTTCTCGTTTCCGTCCGGTCAACGCCCACTAACCATTACGTTCATGTTGGATACCTATGCCCCTCCGCCACGAGCCACTGCCAGTTAGGCTGGGGAAGACTAGTATACCTAATGTGAGATTCTATACTAATCTCCCCCAGTTAGGCTCCCACCCATGAGCTACTGTCAAAAAAAAAACTTGTAACCTATGTGAATGTGACGAGCAATGAGCAACGACACGGAAGTAGTTTTTTCACGGGAACACCAAACGAAAGAGGGGGCAAACCTGAGTTTTTTCAAAAAACTAGGAAGAACGCCGGAACCAACTAGAGACAACTAAAAATCATTGAATTTAATACAATATATGTATGCATGCAAGTATTTACTTCATGTTAACTAGAATATGTTATTTTCTAAGAATGTGATGTTAATTACATACTTCGTATTGTAGGAATGAGCTAGATGCAGATTACATTGGAATGTTGCTACAGGCTGCTGCTGGTTTCAATCCCCACGCTGCCCCTATGTCCCTTGAAAAGGCAGGAAGAATAAATCGGAAGTCGACATTGACAAAATTGCTCTTCTTCTTCTCATTCAGCCCTCATCCATCTATTAAGAAAAGATCACAACTTTTATCGCAACCCAAGGTCATGTCGGAGGCAATGGAATTGTACAGAGAAGCAACCAGTGATGGGCCTGACAATGAAGGATGTAGTTCCTCTTAATTAAGCTCTAGCTAGATCTGCATAGGATTTGGTGGTGCATCAAGTGTGCAAAAGAATGCGCACATGCATTTTCTTGTTAGATTTGTGGACTGATGTTAAATGGGTACTTCTATGAACACTAGTTGCATGTCCGTGTGTTGCCATGGAACCATACCAAAATTGTTTTAGTCGTACTTGTCCCACCTCATCCATATCACTAGTTCTATTTTTTCCCGACACGTGTCCTATTTCTCATATACCCAACCAATAAGCAGATAAATAGGCGATTTCCTATGCATTGTGGTAGCTACACATGCATGGTGGCAACTACACACCCTTTGGTATAAGTGCCTTTATTTTTATATATGAGATATGGGGTTTCTTATGACATTGGCCCAAGTGCATTTTGGTTGTATAGAAATGGTTTTTTTTATAATCAGAGATAAAAATTGGGGCCATGTGTAGCCACCACCGTGGGTAGTAAATTATTTTCGTAAGTAGATAAGCTGGCACTCACAATGCTTGCCTTGCATATTTTATGGATCTGTTGGGCTCATGTGTACATGTGTATTCCTCTTAACAGTCCTTATTTTGGACTAATTGTACCATTCAAAAAAAATGCTTCATGTGATTTCCCCTCCTCTTTCATTGTGCACGTGTACTTATGGTTGGTTGAGACCATGGGATAAAAAAGAAAAAAAAACAGTTTGTGTTTCCAGTGTGTCAAACAGATTGAGAAGGCGACTAGAGAGGGAGGTGGGTGAATAGGAGACTATAAAATCTTAGCTTCACTTCCAAATTGTTGGGTCAATGCGGATAAAGTAAGTTCTTTCTAATATGCAATTGTCGACGGGTGATCGTTGAGATTGGAGCTACGATGCACCTGCTAGATTGTTTGGCCAGGGTTAAAACACTCCATACACACGTGGCAAGAGAATTACCTAGGTTCAGGTCATCGCGAGGTGTAATGCCCTACTCCGCTTATAGTGTTGTTCGTATATTGATTTCTTAGATTCCAAAAAAAAAAGTCTTTCTCGACATATGAACTTCTTTTTTTGCGCATAAGAGTGTTTAGGTATTTCACATACATATAAGACATATGTAACAGGTCGACACATAATTTTCCAATTCCAAATATATAAGAAAATAAGAGTGTTTAGGTATTTCACATAAGCAAGCACCAACATCATCAAACAACAGGCCCCTTTCGTGTCACAAATACTAACTTCTAAACTTCTCACGTCCACACTCTGCCCGGTGCTCTCGCGCTCGGCGTCACTACTATAGCTTAGAGATTGTAGCAGCTTTATTAGATCCGGAAGAAAGCACATAAAAATCAAACTTGGGACATCATAATCATATATGATCCCTCTCATCTGATTCAGTTGTAGGCATCGGGGTTGGCGATGAGGTAGGCCTCAGCGGCCTTAAAGATGGCGGTGACGGATTCCTTGGCCTTGGTGATTTCGTCATTCACCTCCACGCCTGGTAGCAGCTTGTACGTCGAGTCCACCTTCACCAAGCTCCCTCCATTGGCTGCCGGCTCCACCTTGATGTGCGACATTGCAGTCTCGATGGCCGTGCCGATGCCACCGCCCTCGATGAGGGTCGACTTGCACTCGCACTTCTCCTCGTCCAGGAACTCGAGCCTCTCCTTCATGAGGGTAAAGGGCATGGCTGCAAGAGCAAAGAATCGCGTGTTATGCCACCGCCTGACTGAGGTGACATGCGTGGATTGTATGTGATGCATATGTATGTACCTGAGGTGAAGTTGAACTGCCTGACGCTGCCGATGTCGCCTTCGCCCTCAACGGGGTGGGCGCTGGCGACGATGTGGGGCGCGAGCTTGGGTGCCAGAATGTGCCAGTCCATGACGCCGGCACGGAACAGGCGCGGTGCCGCGACCGACGACTCGATCTCGTGGGCCCAGCTGTTTGTGGAGGCCATTGCTGCGGTGATCAACTAGTTAAGATGGGCAGGTGCAAACGCTATGAGCTCAGTCAGAGCGTTGTGTTGCTAGTGCAAAGTAATTGTAGTATGTTGCAGCGGCTGCTTGGTTGCCGAGAGCGTGCACGGCGAGAGCTATAAATAGGTGTCCCGGAGCGCGGGGTTGGTGCCGGATGGGGTCTGGTGAGGTCGCCGGTCGCCGAGTTTCCACGAGGGACAGCAGTTCAGACTTATTTATGCAGGCAGGGTTGGCACGGATGATGGATGGCACTCCTCGTGGCCCTCGTCGTCAACGTTTATTGATTCTGGTGTGCAAAGAATGTGTTCCAGGGAGTAAAATACGGTAATGCCAAACGAAAATGATGGTGACAGGTGTGGTTGGCATATGGCATGGTTGGTGTCTGGTGGGAAAGAAAACGCCACTCTTTCAGTGGGCTACATGTCTCTACGTAAACTATTCTCGCGTGTTTTATTCTGAGTTTTTAAAACTATTTATTATTATGAGTTATTATTTGAGTATACCAGCTGTTCTTTTGACCATCCTTGACACTATGTTCAGTTGTATTTTCTTTACACCCAATTTCGTTCAAATCGACTATCTTTCTACATATCCAGCAGACTGAACTTGCTGAATCCTAATGTGCATAGTTGCACTAACCGCCCATATAGGGCAGTACCTACATCATGGCTCCAAATTTTGTGCGTGTGATAAATGTGTACATGCATTGTCCACTCGAATTATCCCACTGAAACTCTAAAGCGACATCCCTTACTCAGATTGATTATTCACGGAGAAACCACCATCGCCGATGGTCTTACCACCCGTCAAAAGGTTTTTATCAGTGATGCGGGGATCAGGGCGGTTGTTGGCTTTCTTGGAGGCAAGTGTTGGAAATATGCCCTAGAGGCAATAATAATTGTGTTATTTTTTATTTCTAAATTTATAATTGATGTTTGTATTCTATGGTAGAATTGCTATGGTTTTCAAATTTGCGAAAACTAAGAGGTTCAGAGAAAAAATTCGCATGCACGTGTAAGATTATAAACGGTAAAAATAAGATTTCTAGTCTTACCGTTAGCACTAGCTCAAGTGTTGCATGATGGTTCTATTTTTCTAATCATGGTTATAGTTAAGTGTAATGATGATGCCAACAAGATCGAGGGAAGAATGTTGGAAGAACATCATGTTGAATTGACCCAACTTGTATGTTATACTTTTTTTTCGAAAAGGGGGAAAAAAACCCCGGCCTCTGCATCAGCACGATGCATACGGCCCTCTTATTAAAAAATGAAGTAGTGCCAACATGGTTCCAATGGTCATAGAAAAGTAGAAAAAGCTCACACAGAGCCAAAAAAGGCTAGAAACAACAACTAGCCAAATCAAGATGCCACAACCGGCTGGGTAAAATAGATAGGAACACTAAAAGTTAACATATGCACAATTTCTTAGACCATCAGAGCGTCGAGTCATTTCATACGACGATACACTTTGGGGATAGTGTTGGGGACACACATAACAGGTAGGCCCATAAAGGGTCAAAATATCACAAAGCATGGGGTCCACACATGAGATGGGTCCAGATAAATATCATTCATACATACTATCCACTCGAACATATCGACGTACCATCCACTCGGATGGCAGGCAACCACTCGGCAGTATGATTCACTCGGTTATGCGAAGACCAACATTCGGCAAGGCAGTCGAAGCATCATACCAGTAGTAGGCTAACATTGCATTCATGCTCCACCTTGTAACATAAGGGGTGAGGGGGTGGCGCACTCTATATAAGCCACCCCCACCACTAGACTCGGGCTTTTTCTTCCACCTCTCTCTCTCTCTCCATTTAGCTCAGGCATGGAGATCCGTTCTCCCCCCTCCTCTCTCTCAAATACACCATGTAACTCCGTGTTCATGACAGATAAAGAAAGCCTCTCCGGAGCACGAGACGTAGGGGACGTTATCTCCACCGCAAGAGGCCCGAACTCGCTAAAAGCACCGTGTCACCCATATGCATCTCGATAGATCATGCTCCTTTACCCTATCCCTTATTATTGTCGGAATCGTTCATGACAGATGGTCCAACGTCAACCATAACAGGGCCATCATAGCAGCAATTTACATGTTCATAGGAAATGTATGCCTCTAAGAGTGAAGATATTCCTCTGGTTTCCAAATTATCTTAACTAGAGATAATCTGGTACGACGCAACTGGCAAGTGTCTTTTGCCAACATGACGAGTCTATTAAACACTTATTTTTTGAGTGTAAGTTCGATCGGGCAATTTGGGTCATAGTTCAAGTATCTTCAAATTTATACCCCCCCCCATGTAGTGCACGTAACATGTTCGGCAACTGGTTGCGGGGTATTGATAGATAATTTTCTGCACATATTCTTATGGGGGCGGCTGCCTTATGCTGAACATTATGGCTTACCAGGAATGATGTGATTTATAATAATAAATATGTCTCATCTCCTATGCAGGTTATTCATGTATGTACGGGATGGCTCCGTACTTGGTCTATTCTGCAGAGGCCGGAGGATAGGGACCTTTTTATGATGGCGTTTGCACGGCTGGAGCATACGGCCAGGGAGGTTTTCTCCCCCCATGGATGGCGGTGTGATCTCCGGATAGGATCTGCCACACCATAGGCTGGACTGATTTATTATTTTAGTTGTGAAACAATATTTATTTTTAGGTCGGTTGGACTTTTTGGCTGTGTGCATCAAGCTATGCAGAGGTCGGGCTTTCTTTTAATGAGATTATATCACCTCGATATATCAATTCAATGAAATGTCATTTATCAAAAAAATAGGAAATGTATGCCAAGGGACTAGATAGCTCGAAACTAGAATTTTCTCCTCCGACGATGGAAAGATGTTCTTCAGTCCGTCTCGGTGTGACGACACCCATCAACATCCGGCCAGATATAGCATGAATTGATCATGGGGGTGCCTGAACACGAGAAAGAGAAAAGAGAACAAAACTGATAATGAGGAGAGTGACATAGTGACAATGTGTTTCACTCACAGGGATGCCGATATATCTGACCTCGGCTTTTGTAAAGTATCGCTAAGCAAAAGGAATAGCATATGGTAACCAAAGGCTCACTCAAATACTATTGTGACTATAGAGGTCAATATGGATGTCCACGGTTCGATTGTTGGAGCGGGTGCTGGATTGTTCGGCATGGATGCCAAGGAGACTACCCTGGATCTGTATAGCGTGTTTGTTTAGCGACGATAACAAGACTGAGGTTTCGCATAATCGCTGCATGCTTCAGCATTCAATCTTTTGGATTTGTCCGATGGGTCTTTTCGAGCGTCGTTCCTTGTGAAGTCGGAGCTGCCGTAGCGGTTTTGGTGGTGACAATGAAATGTGAAGGTGCCCTATTGGGGGCCTAGGGAGGCACAAGCCTTGCATATTTCTCTCGTAAACCTCTTTGTCAAAGTTGGAGTTATCTATTGTTTTGGCGCTACGGTGCTCGCGCAGATGTCACGAGGATAGCGTCGTTGGTGATTGTCCGCGGCAAAGTCAGACTACCTGGATTGGAGGCGGTTGGTGATGACGGGCAGTCTTCACGGTTGCTCCCTTATTACCGGTGTATTTGTAAGTTTGGGTTAGTAGTACTATTGGTCGGAGTGCCCTATTGGCTATTGTCATGCTCCACGATGACCGGCCTTTGTGCGTGTAGTTTCGGTTTTTGCCCGATTCTCCCCTAATTAACATGACAACTCTGTTTTATTTAATTAGTTCATTGAGGCCAAGGCCTCCGCGTAAAAAAATCGTAGGCAAACAAAAACCCAAGACTCTTGGACATGAAACAACCAAGTGTTTGAGAAGCCTATGGAGAACTTTGTCGACAGTGTTAGATATGGCCAGCAAGAACAAAATCATAAACTATAACAAGGGATTGCACTAATATAATCAAAGATTCATATGTTCGTCAAACTTTGGTTGGATTTAGGTAAATCCATATGGGAATTTAAGTCACTTCGCTGAATTGCGAAATCAAATAAGAAAAAATCCAAGAGATAAATTGTGTTTTTTTGTGGGATAAACTTTTGATCTATTCATAATCAACCATGGTAGTACAGGGAACATCAGAGGTAACAAAAATTACTATTGAAATCAGATTTTGACACGATCAAGAACTTAATTAAGATGGCCTTAAATGAAGGACGGGTCTACATAAAAAAGTTCTGTATTGTCCATGTGAACATCTATGAAGTTTGGGCCATCGCCATCCAATCTCATCTCAAGGGTTGAAGTTGTGCTCGAAGTACTAAATTTTGTATGCAGAGTACTGTTTGGCCAATTAGGCCATCAAGACAACCTCATATGAGAAAAGTTTATTTACGGATTGTCTTCGTCTCGTCGAAACGATCGATTTTGATATAAAAATAGTCTCATTCCAAGGTTGTATGCAAAAGTTGGAGACAATGCACTGCAGACCTATCAAGAGTAAAAACTGGCCCGGGGCAGCAGACATGATGTCTGATGGGGCGCTCGAGCGATTCTGCCCCCAAGATGGCCTCGAATCGAAAAACGTTCAAAACAATAGGTGTTCGCCTCGTTGTAACGGTTAAGTTTGCTTTTATGCACATCTTCATCCGAGGCCGTATTTGATATGTGAAATACAAAAATCGAACTGCTGTCTCAGACATACCTAATTCGAGTTCGGCTAATTTTGGAAGGATTTGAACGAGAATTGGAGTCCTTTTCTTGTACGGAAAGTCTAGCCGCCTCATAAATAGATGAGAGGTGACGGCCGATTGAACAACACACAATCGATCAAATCAATCTACCACATTTACCTTTACTTTTATCTTCTCCCATGTTCTTCTTCTTCCTCGTTCTTCGTTCGTTTTTCTTCATTGCAGGGCAGCGAACCTCGAGGCTCTAGGGGCGATTAGGTCGACCTAGGGCAGACCATAGCAGCTGCGCGCCCTGATGAGGTCCCTCGCGGATGTGTGGGGTTCCGGGTCTACAAAAGCGCCCGCCGGATTGCTTGTGTACCGCGTTTTCGGTTGGGTCTCCTTCGACGTGAGTTGTGATGCATCACCCCCGGCCCGGCATCAAGGGTGCATAGTGACGTGTTCGTGTGTGAACACACATTTTGGCGACTCCGCTGGGGACGAAGTTTTGAACAGTCTTCGGCCCGTTCTTACTACGAAGAGATCTTCATCTAGGGTTTGCAATCTACAAAGGTAATATGAATACCCAATTCACATATGTTGTTGCTAGATCATCTAATGAGCATAATGTATCGTCTAGCCCTAGCTTTATCAATAATGCATCTAATTATGTGCAAGAGCCAATGTAACAAAATCTTCATGCTTCTACCTCATATAATTTTAGCAACATGCAACTTATGTATTCCAACTCCCATGCATCGGCAACCCCACAAATCCCTATGCCGATGAATAACATGATGAGTTCGGTTAATCAAGTTGAAACACCTCACACAGGAACTTCCGATAGTATGCAACAAATTGTTTCACATTTTTATTCATCGGCTACTAACTTGCAATATGTTAATTCAAACATGCCGGTGGATCGGGAAATTGACCATGCTACTACTAATTATCTAGCCAATTACCCTCAATCATCATATGCTACACCTCATGCTACTAAGTTTTTGGCACAATATGCAACTATAGGTATTCATAATTCGGCTTTCGCACCTTCACGCTAATAGTCGAATAACTGAAAATTATATAGGATCACATGTGTCTTCACCTAGTATCATAGCATACAATGTTTTTCCTACACAATTACAGAATTTTGACGACATCTCGTTACCGAAAGATTCTACAAGTGTCAGGGGGGCAATTCTTTCCAGATAGGGTAATTAAGAAAAATCTTACTTCTTTTTGCGACGAATGCAATTGTGTTCTACATGAATTAATAAAAGTGGGAAAACCTATTAATTCTGTTGCAATACAAGCTAGATTATGTCAAAAAAATAAAACATTGGGTGTGGATAGAATTATCAAAAAAGTGGTGATTCGGATAACAAAGTTAATTCGTAATTGAAAGGACTGAATCAAATATTACGTATGCTGAATCTATTCTAGAAAAAGAGGATGACAAGGTGTTGGGGAGCTATTTGAAAGAGGAACAATATGTCGTTCAAGTAACACAACTATCATGCTTTCCCAACGTGTTTGAAAAGGTATGTCTAGCAAGTGATTTACCTATCTTCCAATTTGGTCGCAACTTTCTTGTTGATGCTTCTATAAGAAAAATTCTCATAAGTAATTTTGAAAGACCAATGAAGAAGAGTAATTTACTTTTTAGCAATAAAATTGTTATAGAACATATCAGTCAACCTATTGTGCCATTTGTAAATAACGATAGTGACTTATTATTGCAGCCAAAGTTTTTCCCATTGCTTTATTTAAAATTCATATCTAATTGGGTAGCTTTGCTTATTTCATACTTGGCTTACGCATGGTCTCAATTGAGACATGTATGTTCTAACTACTTTGATTTCAGAAATTTAAAGCCAAGGTTATACTCTGTTGAGAAAACCGATGATAGTATAATTTCCTTTTCAAAGACATCGGAGATAGAGTGCAAACCACAATGCATAGCCGAATGGGGTAATGCAAAATCTGAACCATTCGTTTGCTTAGCTCCAAAGTTTACTTTCAATTCAAGCACATATGTGTGATAAAATATTTGATTTATTACTGAAAAATAATTACATAAGAATTCTTTATCACCATGTCAAGCCATCAATTCATGGACGAATGTATTCTAGGTTGCATCCTTCCTTCAAACATAATTTTGAGGATTGCAAAATGTTTCATCAAATAGTTAAATCGGATATTCATAAAGGACGATTGAAATTTGTTGAGACACCAAGAGATGATTAGTTTATTCTGATTGGTCCTGATGGCAAATGATTTTTGCATCGGCTGCTTGAAGCCGATCCATTTAAGCATGAGAAGGTAAAAATTGTGGACGATAGGATCAAGTTTTCAAGTAAAGAAGTTGTTCAAGAGCACAATGAAAATATTCTTGAAGACGGGAATTCCATCAAGGTTGCATAAAAGACGCCAAGTACTAGAGGGCAACAAGAAAATCCAAAGATCGGTGCAAGCACAACTAAAGAAAGCAAAGGACGAGATAACCACAATGGTCAAAAGTCGAAAGTCACTTTCGCGCAACTATTGAAAAAATATCAGAAGATAACTGAGGAGAAGAGTGCTTATCGGCCAAGTAATTCAAGAGCATAAATACCACCCCCTAGGCGCAAAACCAAGGATCGGTATGGGGAAAATGAGAATTCTAATGCAGTATATTCATATCCATATTTTGTGCCGTCAATGCCATGGATATCTTCCTATGATCATGTAAATTCATATCCATCGTGGGACAGGTATGATACAAGGGTGCATTCTTCATATTATTTTTAGACCATCTCACAAACATTATGAAACTCCAAAAAGGTCAACATTTGAACAATCACATGTCAAAGACCGTTTAAATCATAAGGAATCAGTCCGGAGCTCAAGGAACAGGAAAGTGGTGGTCAAGCAAGTTTACCGTGTTAAAAAAGATGGTCGTAAGAGTGCTACTTCAGATTTGATCTCAGATGAAAAAAATCATAGCCGGGGTGCTCACTCGGCTTATCATATTGTCAAAATAAGAAATAAAAAAAATAGTGCACAAGAACTTGAAGAAAGGAACATGGCATGGGTTCTCAAAGGAAGTACTCAAAATAAGAATTATGTGCAAGCTTACATTACAAGAAGTGCGGCAAAGGTGAAGAAGGAAAAGAGTGAAAACTATGAAGGAGCAAGACGAAGGTTTCAATGTCTTCGATCCACACATTATCCATATTCTTCAGCTATGCTGTTGATGCCTATGCCATGGAATTCGTCATCAGGTATAATTGGTTACCCTCAATGGGCTTATTTATTTTAATCCGTGGATGCAATATAATTTCTTACATCATGAAAGGGTATTAACAAATCATCATATGTTCAATTAGTTTCACTTTTGTTGCTAATTTAAATGGCAGATATATACTTATCGTCCTAAGCACGTACAAAATGGCCCATGGAGTGTTAACATCACGCTAACTTCGTGCAAGTTATTTTTTGGCACACAATTTTTGCGAAAAACAGAGGGGCATGTGTTGACATCAGATTTTGGCACGGTCAAGAACTTAATTAAGATGGCCTCAAATGAAGGAGTGATCTGCATAAAGAAGTTTTGTATTGTCGACGTTGTGCTCGAAGTACTAGATTTTGTATGCGGAGTACTGTTCGGACGGTTAGACCTCCAAGACAGCCTCATATGAGAAAATTTTATCTACGGATTGTCTTGGTCTCGTCGAAACGATCGATTTTGATTTAAAACTCGTCTCATTCCGAGGCCGTATGCAAAAGTTGGAGCCAATACACTGCAGACCTATCATGAGTAAAAACTGCCCGGGGCATCAGACGCGATGTCTGATGGGTCGCGCAAGAGATTCGGCCCTCAAGATGGCCTCGAATCGAGAAATGTTCAACACAAAAGTTGTCCGTCTCATCAAAACAGTTAAATTTGCTTTTGGATGCATCTTCATCCAAGGACATATTTGTCCTGTGAAACACAAAAACCGGACTGTTGTCTCAGACATACCTAATCCGAGTTCGACTAATTTTGGAAGGATTTGAACGAGATTTGGAGTCCTGGCTGATTGAATAACACAAAATCGATCAAATGAATCTACCACTTTTACCTTTATTTTTATCTTCTCCCTTGTTCTTCTTATTCCTCGTTCTTCGTTTGTTCTTCTTCATTGCAGGTCGGCGAACCTCGAGGCTCAAGGGGCGATCAAGTCGACCTAGGGCAGCCCATAACCACCGCGTGCCCTGACGGGGTCCCTCCCAGGCATATGTGGTTTCGGGTCTACAAAAGCATCCGCCGGCTTGCTTGCGTACCGCGCTGCTGGTTGGGTCTCCTTCGACGTGAGCTGCGGTGCATAACACCCAGCGTCGAGGGTACATGGTGATGTGTTCTTGTGTGAACAATTACCAACTAGCAACGACTACAAGCACTAGACCAAACCAAGTATGGGCCACCGTCATCGCCCTTGTCTCACCGGAGCTTCGCAAACCTTGTAGTAGTAAACAGTTGAAAAGTCATCATGCTAAAGCCCCACAGGATCAACACACTGGAGTAGCAACCATCACGGATGAAGAGAATTGTAGATCAAAAGGATCAAATCTCATAAACACCCAAACAAGTACTAGGTCAAAATAGATCCTTTAAAGATCCGCTACCGGCTGAATCCCGTGAGACCTGGTGAAGACTCTCCTCCAAACGCCTTCCAACGATGGTAGACGCATGATGGGGATGGGGATCGAATGTGAGCAGCATTATTCCTACTGAGGGACATCGCCGCCATCACACAATCCCAACCAAGATGATGAACCTAAAAATAACGAGAGTGTGGTCCCTCCCGCTGGCGAAGGGCCGAGGTCCATCGCCCTGGGTCTTTTCTTGGGGAGGAGGATTGAGTGTGTTTATCTTTTGCTTTATCCTAGCTTTGTCAGATAAGTAGCGATATTAGTAGTTCCCAATATATTTTGGAACCTCAAAATGAAAACCAACATCATAATGACGAGCAAAATGAGCAAAGTTTGATAGCAGTTGGAAGGAAGGTATCAAATTATCTAGCCTTGGGGGGGGGGGGGGGGGGCGATGAAAAGAGTCGGCTATTTCAGTAGACAATAGAAGAGAAACAAAGACTAATTTTCCATTACATATTTCCTAATCTATCGACGCTCTTTAGTGTGAGTGTGTGTGTGTGTGGGGGGGGGTGTTACTATCACAACTTTTCAGTTGCCTCTCTTATTTTCTGTGATATGATGGGCCCCCTTTCTCATATGATATTCCCACCGTTACGCCCTAGCTCACGCTCGGTTTCCCATGTCAGCATCCACCTAACAGAATTTGTTAGTTTGATGGTTAAAAGGAGTCATGCGAGAAATGGATGAAAGATTAGAGAGTCTCGAAACAAAGTGAAACAAAAAGGCAAGCAAGAAGGTTGTGATAGTTTAAGAACTCCTAATGGAACTTGCATTTTTGTTATTTATTATACACATATGTAAGTTACCTTTAAAAAGGGATACACGAAGAACGTGGATTTCACTTGCCAACAAGGTCCCAATAGATTATAGATGCACTTGTCAAAAAATGGTTCCAAAATAAAAGAAAATGACATATTGACTATCTCTTACAACTTGAAAAGAGAAAACAAAATTATGTTCTACTCCCTCTGTTTCTAAATATAAGCCATTTTAGAGATTTTAATATGGACTACATACAGATGTATATAGACGTATTTTAGAGTGTAGATTCACTCATTTTACTCCGTATATATGCTATCCATATTGAAATCTCTAAAAGGCTTATATTCAGGAACAGAGGGAGTAGCAAATAGAAGTCTTTCTTTTGGATTCCTAAGAAAAGACTTTGACGACATATAAACATTTTTCTTTTTTGCGCATAAGAGTGTTTAGGTATTTCGCATACATATAAGACATATGTAACAGGTCGATACTGTTGGGGAACGTTGTAGAAAATAAAAAATTTCCTACGGTTTCACCAAGATCAATCTATGAGTTCATCTAGCAACGAGAGAGAGGAGTGCATCTACATACCCTTGTAGATCAAGCGGAAGCGTTCAAGGGAACGGGGTTGAGGGAGTCGTACTCGTCGTGATCCAAATCACCGGAGATCCTAGCACCGAACGGACGGCACCTTCGCATTCAACACACGTACGATCGGGGAGACGTCTCCTCCTTCTTGATCCAGCAAGGGGGAAGGAGAGGTTGGTGAAGATCCAGCAGCACGACGGCGTGGTGGTGGATGCAGCAGGGATCCGGCAGGGCTTCGCCAAGCGTCTACGGGAGGGAGAGGTGTAGCAAGGGGGAAGGGAGGCGCCAAGTGCATAGGTCCGGCTGCCCTCCCTCCCCCCTCTTTATATAGGGTCCCCAGGGGGGCGCCGGCCCTAGGAGATTGAATCTCCAAGGGGGGCGGCGACCAAGGGGGAGCCTTGCCCCCCAAGGCAAGTGGAGGCGCCCCCACCCCTAGGGTTTCCAACCCTAGGCGCAGGGGGGCCCAAGGGGGGCGCACCAGCCCACCTGGGGCTGGTTCCCCTCCCACTTCAGCCCATGGGGCCCTCCGGGATAGGTGGCCCCACCCGATGGACCCCCGGGACCCTTCCGATGGTCCCGATACAATACCGGTGACCCCCGAAACTTTCCCGATGGCCGAAACTCGACTTCCAATATATAATTCTTTACCTCCGGACCATTACGGAACTCCTCGTGACGTCCGGGATCTCATCCGGGACTCCGAACAACTTTCGGTTTACTGCATACTTATATCTCTACAACCCCAGCGTCACCGAACCTTAAGTGTGTAGACCCTACGGGTTCGGGAGACATGCAGACATGACCGAGACGCCTCTCCGGTCAATAACCAACAACGGGATCTGGATACCCATGTTGGCTCCCACATACTCCTCAATGATCTCATCGGATGAACCACGATGTCGAGGATTCAAACAACCCCGTATACAATTCCCTTTATCAATCGGTACGTTACTTGCCCGAGACTCGATCGTCGGTATCCCAATACCTCGTTTAATCTCGTTACCGGCAAGTCACTTTACTCGTACCATAATGCATGATCCCGTGACCAGACACTTGGTCACATTGATCTCATTCTGATGATGCATTACCGAGTGGGCCCAGAGATACCTCTCCGTCATACGGAGTGACAAATCCCAGTCTCGATTCGTGCCAACCCAACAGACACTTTCGGAGATACCCGTAGTGCACCTTTATAGTCACCCAGTTACATTGTGACGTTTGGTACACCCAAAGCACTCCTACGATATCCGGGAGTTGCACAATCTCATGGTCTAAGGAAATGATACTTGACATTTGGAAAAGCTCTAGCTAAACGAACTACACGATCTTTGAGCTATGCTTAGGATTGGGTCTTGTCCATCACATCATTCTCCTAATGATGTGATCCCGTTATCAATGACATCCAATGTCCATAGTCAGGAAACCATGACTATCTGTTGATCAACGAGCTAGTCAACTAGAGGCTCACTAGGGACATGTTGTGGTCTATGTATTCACACGTGTATTATGATTTCCGGATAATACAATTATAGCATGAATAACAGACAAATATCATGAACAAAGAAATATAATAATAACCATTTTATTATTGCCTCTAGGGCATATTTCCAACAGTCTCCCACGTGCACTAGAGTTCAATAATCTAGTTACATTGTGATGAATCAAACACCCATGGAATTCTGGTGTTGATCATGTTTTGCCCTAGGGAGATGTTTAGTCAACGGATCTGCCACATTCAGGTCCGTATGTCATGGATTTGTCACGGAAGATGTCCTCGTGAAAGGACTTAGTCGTGGAGCCATCGCTACGGGTTAACTTGAAGGGGTTAAAGCGGACACAAAGACACAAGGGTTTATACTAGTTCGGCCCCTTCGATGAAGGTAAAAGCCTACATCTAGTTGTGATGGAATTGATGTGGTTTCGATGGCTAGGGAGCAAACAAGCTTCACCTAGGCTCGAGCTGTTGTTGTCTGTCCTTGAACCGCCGCCGGGTCGTCCCCGTATATACACGGGTGACGCCCGTCGGTCCACAGAGTCCCACACCGGTTCATACTCATATCCCGGTTGGTCTCTCTCTATTCCTAACTTACAATGCAAGTTTACATATCAAGCCGGTTTACGGCTACAGGTTCTAAACCGACTACAGGCCTTGGGCCTTCATCTGCTTAATCACCTTTATACTATTAATGAAGTTAACCCGGCCCAGGTAGGCCGGTTCACACCTAGTAGTAATATCCCCAACATTAGGCCCCATATTGATTTGAACTGGTTCATGTCAATCCTTCACAAGGAAATCTTTGTCTTCAACATCCTCTGGTAATTGATAAACCGCCATGTCGTCATCATCTCTGGTTGCTGTAAACCGGCATGACGTCATCATGAAGTTAACATTTATGACACCTTCTTTTATTAATAGATCTGCGATACCCAAGGCAGCAGCTCCACTTCCGAATTCTGTGGCTCCCGGATTCGCGCGCCTGACACACGTCCTTTGCCTTATAAATAGGACCGAAGAGTCATTTCCTTTTCTCCCCTTCGTCTCTTTCTCTTTGTCTTACTCGCGTCGCCAGCCTCGGAGCTCCGCCACCGCCATCGACCTCTGCACCGTCTTGGGCCGCTGCATCAACCTGAATGATCCAGAGCACTGCGGTAGCTTTCCGCGTCTTCCTCGATTCTGGTAAGCCTTCTGCTCTTCTTGACATAGATCTGTTAAGGGTTTCATGTTCTTGCCGCGTTCCTCACTTGTTCATGCTCGTACCCAGACTCCTGGATAGATCTGTGAAACCCTGCTCTGATTAGCAGTAGCCTTTTAGTATCCACCTGTAGTTTCACGCTCAAGTCCATAGGTCTCATCTACGTACCTGCCCATTGATTCACTTCCGTTCTGCTTTAATCTTTTGAATATTTTCTGTTTTTCTGAACTTGCTTCAGATCCATTGCCGCAATAAGACTTTATAAAACCTGTTTCTGCATACTTAGCCATCCGCAACCTCAATTGCTTTCAATGTTTAGATCAGGCGGTTTAACTTAATATAGAAAAAGTTAATAAACCGGTATATACCATTAGTCCCCTTGTTGAACCGCCAGAACTCTTTAGCCATATGATGCCACTTCATAAAAATCCGGTTTAAGTATACTGCCTCCGATTTAGCATTGTTCATACCGGCACCTTCTTTTATCCAACATGTTCTTGAACCGGAATCACCTATTTCTTGTAGATCTCACCATGGCCAAACAAGTATATGAGTGCAACTGGGTTCCTTCTCGTGTCACAGAAACTCAGTTGGATGATTTAGTCTCGATCGGCGCTTTAGAAAGCAAAGAGATTATCCACTGGAGGGTTCCTGGTAATGAATGTCCTCCCACACCTCAAGAGGGAGAGGTTGTGATCTTTGCGAATCACTTAGCCCGGGGCTTCAAACCGCCCGGCTCTAAATTTTACCGGACGTGTTAGCCAATTTTCAACTTCGCCCGCAAGATACTGGCCCCAATTCTGTTACCAATTTATGTCACTTCCAAGTGCTCTGTGAGGTATACCTTCAAGAGGAACCCACAGTTGAATTGTTCAGAGACTGCTTCCACTTAAACCGCCGCACAGAATTCACTGATGGTCCCAATACCGAATTGGGTGGTATGGCAATTCAGAAAAGGAAAGAAATCACTTATCCCCATGCCAGATTACACAGTCACCCCAAGGAGTGGAATGCAACATGGTTTTACTGCAAAGACACTTCCCCTAATGATGAAAATCCTTTGCCTGGCTTTCGTCCGGAGCGGCTCAGCAATACACACCCCTTCCCACAAAGGTTAAGTGCCAAGGAGAGGAGTAAATACGCTCCGCAATTATCCAAGCTCCGAGCCTTCATGGCCAACGGTTTAACAGGAGTAGATCTCGCACGCTGTTGGATATCATGGAGCATACTGCCTCTCAGCCGGCGCTCCGGGTTAATGTGCAAGTATACTGGTAGCGTTGATGACCCACTCCGACACATCAACATCCAGCTCTCCGATGATGAAGTCACAGAGGCTGTGAAGAAAATGCTGAATGAACCGGAGCACCTCTGCGCTCAAACCGGCCTGCCCCCTTTCTGTGCTACCAACAAACCGCCAGCTGTAAGTTTTTGATTGTACTTTTTATTGAACCTGTTATTGCTATCTCTGTCTGACATCAATTGCTGCTTACCCAGGGTGATAATCCGTTTTGGAGCAAGAAGCTTTCACAAGACAAACCGGAGAAAGCAGAACGGCCAATCCGGCCAAAGACCAAGGTCATCAAGAAGCCTGCTAAAAAGAGGAAAACCACTGCTTCATCTGATCCGGCTGTTGATGATGATGTGGGTAACTCGGACCCTGAGGTAGAACTCGATTCACTAGGCTTACTTTTTACACGCCTTATTGATGATGATACTTGTCAGGACGACGCTGAAGCCAGTAATGCTGACGTCGCTGAGGTAATTATTCTCTCTTCTGATTCAGATCCTTTGCCTTTGCCAAAATTTCGCCAGGCAAACCGGAAAGTTAAATTTTCTCATACTCTTGCTTATTTGGATCCCAAATTTCTTATGAAGACTCGCAACATGAAGCTCGCCGCACAACCCGGCATAGCGGCCAGGTAGTTACCTCCGCCGGTTTACCAAACAGTCCGGTTTGAAAACGCCGCTCCGAGGTCTCCGACCTTTTTATTAATTTATGTCCTAAAGCGGGTTTCATCCGTCAACCTCTTAATACGTCCGACTCTAATTATCAGGTTACTTCCCATTCTTCCTCTGGTGAATCGTCGGCCACTCAACTGCCACCACTGAAAATGGTTCTTGGGTAAGCTAGACTGAACATATGCTTCTGGTATACTACGTTACAACTTAGGTTGTTCCTTGACTTTTTGTTTCTCTTACAGGGCTAAACCTAAACCAAGCAAAAAAGCCCGCCTGAATAAAGCGGCCGAGGAAGATGCTGCCCCTGAACAGGATAAAACACCAGATCTTGAATCGTTCGTTCCTGAAGATATTCCCAATGATCCTCCTTTGCAAGATGATGCTATTACTGATAAAAGGCCTATCAATACCTCAGTCCTTCTTGACCAGCCTGCTAGCTCCGTCCGGATTGATGGATCCCGCCGTCCTTCAAAACCTGCCGATAAACCGACCGCGCCAACACAAACCGGCGAGTCCAAGGATAATGACGTTGTAATTACCGGCGTAGGTCGCTTTGAACCAGGGAATCCTGTCGCTTTGGCCAAGCATACTGTGAAAGAAGATTCTTCTGGCATGAACAAAGGCAAATGGGATGTTGATCTGGAAACATATGCTGCTCTGAGTGCCCAAGATGTTCATTCTGGTTACTTGAACCGGCTATATACTAGTCGTGACTATGAAGCTGGCCTGGTAAAAAAAATGAGAGATAAATTTGAGGTAACTCCCTTGCGCTTCTTCTTTCTTTAATTACTGGCACTGTATTAATCCTCCTAGCCCCCAAGTGCCGGTTTTGTAATCTTCTTCAAACCGGAACTTGAATATAGTCCTCAATACTTTGAAATCCATCAATGTAACCCCGAAGGGCCGGTTCAACTTAGTATAGTTAAACCGGGACTCCATTAAAGATTCTAACATCAGAACATAACTGAGCAAATAGCCATTAGCCCCCAAGTGCCAAGTTGAATACCTGTATTGAGCTTGGGACTTTGCGATTTAGTAATAGATGAAAGTTGAAGGTGCATTAGCCCCCAAGTATCAAGCATATAACTTGTTATGTGGTTGGTACTTCAAATTCTTATACCGTTTGTTGAAAGCCAAGCACTGTCTTTATGCAGGCTGAAGTGAGGATCAAAGAGGACCGGATTACTGATCTGCAGGAAATTTTGAAAACCCAACAAGCTGAAACCGACAAGGCAAGGGAAGAAACAACCAGCACTTTAAGCATCACAGAACAGCTGAAAGAGGGCTTCAAGAAGGAGCGGACTGATTGGGCCACTGAAAAGGCCGATTTAATAAAAAGAGCTGAAAACGCTGAAGCTTCCCTTAAACCGGTGGTAGATGAGCTGACCACCGTAAAGCGGCAAGTACATTCCATGACTGCTGCTATCTTTGGTAAGTGCCTTTTGGTTTCCTGGACAACTCGGGCATGCTTATAATAGATCCGGTTTGTGATCTTTCCTGTATTGTTTGCAAGTACACGCATTGGTCACTTAGGGTCAGATGTTCGGAAGAAGCTGAAGGCTGCCTACACTTTAATTGAACAGTTGTATACCGGAGCGCAACGGATCATCACCACTGCATCTCATAACAATCCGGCACCCACTTTAATCCAAGACACTCTTAACAGATTGTCAATGCTTCCTGCTCGGATTGAAGAACTGAAAAAATCTGCTGCTCGAACCGGAGCCATCAACGCCTTAATCCGGGAAAAAGCATGGGTGCCGGATTTTGATCCTGTTGAAGCAGCTCAAGGCTATCCCAGCTTGAAGGAAGATGGCTCAGAGTTCAATCAAGATGATTTGAGGGCAATAAACCGTGCAGTACGCCCTCTGGCTTGTCAATTGGCTGAAGAGGCCGACTTGTCGCATTATCAAGCTCAGTACAATGATCAGAACAAAAGAGTGGCCGCACCAATTCCTGAAGCGGCGAATCTGGTTCCTCCAATCCGTAAGCATACTTACGCTCCTGATATTGAACCGTCTTCTCTGATCCATGAAGAAGCTGTCTTTCAAGCTTTAATGGGAATCGACTGGTCCACTGTTGATTTCCAGCCAAGATAGAGATGAGGAAGGTGAAGCGGCGCGGGACGACCCACAACCGTCAGACCGGTTTGATGAGCAGGCTTGAACCGGAAGCCGGTTTAGACAACTGCCTTATTATGATCTGCCAAAATAACAATGATCTTATCTGGGCACCATGTTGCCTTGTAATAGGATAGTCAATACTTCTGCCTTAAATATGCCTTCGTGCATAAGTACTGATGCTTTTGCTTGAAATCCTCAATTTATATTTCCTGCAATCAGAAAATCTTGAACTGCGGTGGCGGTTATACCGCCAACCGGTTTATAACCTTGATCAATGTATTTAAAACATATAATCAAAAAATGCGATACAAAATACCTTCCATCACTGGGCATAAAATTGGCTTAGCCAGGCTTGAAACGGAGGTTTTATAAACCGTTACCATCAAAGGGGAGAAAACAACTCCCATGTAAACCGCGCTGGGTCATTATGAGCCCCCCTGCTACTTCATGATGTTAACAGGAAAGTTAAACCGGGCATATTTCTCCGGAATACAAATGAACCGATTTCCGTCAGCTGAACCGGTAAAAAGGTGTTGTTGGTTTAAAGGAAGCACAACAAAAATTGAAGAATAGCCATAAAAGAAATATGGAAACAAAGGCAATGATAAAAACCGTTTGCAAAAACATGCTTTACTGAGCTGATCAGATGGTGTTACCATGGTCGGACAGGACCAAGCCCCCAAATAGGAGTGAAAATAGTTCAAGTCAGCGAGGTCCCCAAATGAAACCGTGGCATTTATGCCGATCAAAAGGTGTGGCAATGGTTCGGGTTCGACCAAGCCCCCAAGTGATTCTGTGGCCTTAGGCCGATCAAGAGGCGTGACTGGTTCAGACTTGACCATGTCCCCAAGTGATCTGGTGGCTTTCGCCTATCAAAAGGCGTCGCATTGGTTCGGACACGACCAAGGCCCCAAGTGATATCACAAAGCTTTTGTTGAAAAGAAAATTTCAAGGGGTAAACCAGAGGCCGCTTTAAAACAGAACCACTCCATGTAACCACACATGATATGAAAGAACAGAGACCCCGCTTTAGCTGAGGCTCCGGTTTTATTATATCAATGATAATATATACACTACCATAGTATGTACATAGATAGAGCCGATGGCTCAAGTGTAGTAAGGCCGAAGATGAGCTATATTCCACGGCCTGTTAGTCTCCTCCTCTGATGTGCGTGAGTCTTTATGCTCTCGAATATCAATCAGATAGTACGACCCATTGTGCAGATTCTTGCTGACCACGAAAGGTCCCACCCAAGGTGGGGATAACTTGTGCATATCCGTCTGATCTTGGATGAGCCGAAGCACCAAATCTCCTTCTTGAAAAGTTCTGGTTCTGACCCGGCGACTGTGATAGCGACGAAGATCTTGTTGATAAATCGCCGAGCGGGCAGCCGCTATGTCACGCTCCTCATCTAATAGGTCCAAAGCATCTTGCCGTGCTGTCTCATTGTCCGCTTCAACATAAGCCGCCACACGAGGCGAATCGTGCCGGATATCACTAGGGAGAACCGCCTCTGCTCCGTAGACCATAAAAAACGGTGTGTATCCTGTAGATCGGTTGGGCGTAGTGTTGATACTCCATAGCACAGATGGTAGCTCTTCAACCCAACATCCCGGTGTTCTTTGCAATGGAACCATAAGCCGGGGTTTGATGCCTCGCAAGATCTCTTGATTAGCTCGTTCTGCCTGCCCATTGGACTGGGGGTGAGCCACTGATGATACGTCAAGTCTGATGTGCTCACGTTCACAGAATTCCTTCATAGCACCCTTGGATAAATTGGTACCATTGTCAGTAATGATACTGTGTGGAAAGCCAAACCGGAAAATCACCTTTTTAATGAACTGCACCGCTGTAGCTGCATCACACTTGCTGACAGGCTCCGCTTCAACCCACTTGGTAAACTTGTCAACTGCCACCAAAAGGTGGGTTTTCTTATCCTTGGACCTTTTAAAAGGTCCGACCATATCCAGCCCCCATGTTGCAAACGGCCAAGTAATTGGAATCATCCTCAATTCTTGAGCCGGCACATGAGCACGCCTTGAAAATTTCTGACAGCCATCACACCGTTTAACCAAGTGCTCCGCATCAGCATGAGCTGTCAACCAGTAGAACCCATGACGAAACGCCTTAGCTACCAGAGACTTTGAACCGGCGTGGTGACCACAATCCCCTTCATGGATTTTGCGTAAAATTTCACAGCCTTTCTCAGGGGAGACGCAGCGTTGAAACGCCCCTGATACACTGCAATGATGCAATTCGCCATTGACAATAGTCATAGACTTGGATCGCCGGACTATCTGCCTGGCTAGAGTATCATCCTCTGGCAACTCTCCCCGGTTCATGTACGCAAGATAAGGAACTGTCCAATCCGGTATAATATGCAGGGCTGCCACCAATTGAGCCTCCGAATCAGGAATAGCCAAATCCGCTTCACCTAGGAGCTTGACTGACGGATTGTGCAACACATCAAGAAAGACATTAGGCGGGACCGGTTTACGCTGAGAGCCCAACCGGCTTAAAGCGTCCACCGCTTCATTTTTTCCACGATCCACATGATCCACCTGATAACCCTTGAAGTGACCTGCAACAATATCCACCTCACGACGATATGCCGCCATAAGTGGGTCTTTAGAGTCCCAAGTGCCAGACACCTGTTGAGCTACGAGGTCCGAGTCACCGAAGCACTTAACCCGACTTAGATTCATCTCTTTAGCCATCCGGAGACCATGGAGCAAGGCTTCATACTCAGCTGCATTATTAGTACAAGGGAACATTAAGCGGAGAACATAACAAAACTTATCACCTCGTGGGGAAGTTAACACGACTCCAGCCCCCGAGCCTTCCAATTGCCTGGATCCATCAAAATGGATAGTCCAATATGTGTGATCCAGCTTTTCCTCTGGTGCTTGCAACTCCGTCCAATCATTGATGAAATCAACAAGTGCTTGAGACTTCACCGCCGTCCGAGGCACGTACTTCAATCCGTGCGGCCCAAGTTCTATGGCCCACTTGGCAATCCGGCCAGTCGCCTCCCGGTTCTGTATGATATCGCCCAAGGGAGCTGAACTGCCCACTGTGATGGGGTGCCCTTGGAAATATTGCTTCAACTTCCAGCTTGCCATGAAAACTCCATATACCAGCTTCTGCCAATGCGGATACCTTTGTTTGGATTCAATAAGCACCTCGCTGATATAGTAAACCGGCCACTGAACCGGATACTCCTTGCCTGCCTCCTTGCGTTCTACCACAATAGCCACGCTAACTGCACGAGCATTGGCCGCTACGTATAACAATAACGGCTCCTTGTCGACTGGAGCTGCAAGAACGGACGGATTGGCTAATTGCCGCTTCAAGTCCTCCAATGCTTCATCAGCAGCCAGACTCCAGATGAAGTGATCTGTCTTTCTCAACATCTGGTATAAAGGGATGGCCTTCTCTCCGAGGCGGCTGATAAACCGGCTCAGGGCGGCGATCCGACCCGCCAAACGCTGAACATCGTTGATACACTTCGGTTTAGCCAGGGAGGTGATAGCCGTAATCTTCTCCGGATTAGCCTGAATTCCTCTGTTGGACACAAGAAAGCCCAGTAACTTGCCTGCCGGAACACCAAAAACACATTTGGCAGGATTAAGCATCATCTTATAAACCCGCAAGTTGTCAAAGGTTTCCTTCAAATCACCAACCAGTGTCTCCTTCTGTCTTGACTTGACTACAATATCATCCACATAGGCGTGCACATTGCGGCCGATCTGTTTATGTAGACAATTCTGTACACACCGTTGATAAGTGGCTTGGGCGCTCTTGAGCCCAAAAGGCATAGATACATAGCAGAAGGCTCCAAAGGGAGTAATGAACACCGTCTTCTCCTGGTCTTTAACCGCCATTTTGATCTGATGATACCCAGAATACGCATCCAAAAAACTCAAACGCTCACAACCCGCCGTGGCGTCAATAATCTGGTCAATGCGAGGGAGGGCAAAAGGATCTACTGGACAAGCCTTGTCAAGATCCGTATAATCCACACACATACGCCAAGTGCCATTTTTCGTAAGAACCAGCACCGGATTAGCAAGCCACTCTGGATGGAACACTTCAATGATAAAACCAGCTGCTAAGAGCCTGGCCACCTCCTCCCCAATAGCTTTGCGCCTCTCTTCGTTAAACTAGCGGAGAAATTGCTTTACCGGTTTATACTTGGGATCAACATTACGAGTGTGCTCAGCGAGTTCCCTCGGTACACCTGGCATGTCAGAAGGCTTCCATGCAAAAATGTCCCGATTCTCACGGATGAACTCGATGAGCGCGCTTTCCTATTTAGGATCCAAGTTGGCACTGACAGTGAACTACTTGGACGAATCGCCGGGCACGAAGTCAACAAGCTTGGTCTCAGCCACTGATTTGAACTTCAGATCTGAATCATGCTCCGTAGTTGGCTTCTTCAAAGGGGTCATGTCCGCCGGACAAACATTGTCCCTATAATATTTTAACTCCTCCGTGGCACAAACCGACTCTGCATAGGCTGCATCACCTTCCTCACATTCCAAAGCAATCTTGCGGCTCCCATGAACCGTTATTGTCCCCTTGTGACCCAGCATCTTGAGCTGTAAATAGATATAACAAGGCCGTGCCATGAATTTGGCATAAGCCGGCCGCCCAAACAATGCGTGATACGGGCTCCGGATCTTCACCACCTCAAAGGTTAGTGTTTCGGATCAGGAATCATGCTCGTCCCCAAAAGCCACCTCCAGGGCTATCTTACCAACAGGATATGCTGATTTGCCAGGCACCACACCATGGAACACTGTATTAGACGGTCTGAGATCCTTGTCTGTTAGCCCCATGCGGCGGAATGTCTCATAGTACAGGATGTTAATACTACTCCCTCCATCCATGAGTACCTTGGTGAATTTATAACCTCCCACTTGAGGGTCTATCACTAATGCCAACTGGCCCGGATTGTCAACCCGGGGGGGGGGGGTGATCCTCCCTGCTCCACACGATAGGCTGCTCTGACCAGCGTAAATAGCGCATTACGGCCGGTTCAACAGAGTTCACTGCTCGCTTATGAAGTTTCCGGTCGCGCTTATCCGAGCTAGTTGTGAAAACGTGATACTGCCCATTGTTCAACTGTTTTGGCTGGCTCTGATAACCCGACCGCTGCTGATGTTGCTGTTGGTTGTAACCTCCTTGGCCGCTCTGATTATCCTGGTTATTATTACCGCCCTGATTGAAACCTGAACCAGAAGCTCCATCGTGACCTGGCCCATGGAAACCGGATCCTGAGCCACCACCTGTCCCACGGTCATACCGGAAGGCATTAGAGCTTTTAAATTCCTGTATAATGTAACAATCCTTCCAAAGGTGGTTAGCCGGCGCCTCCTTCGTCCCGTGTTTTGGGCAAGGCTGATTCAACAAATAGTTTAAGCGATCCGGGTTAGGATTTGGAGCCCCATTACGATTCGCCGCTTTACCTCTGCGCCGCTGACCATTGTCCCGCACATTAGTGTTAGCCACAAAGTCCATGCTGCCATCCCCTTTACGCTTGCCTCCGTTTCCATGGCCCGCCGGTCTGTATTGATGCCCCTTAGAGTTGCTATTCTTTTTTCCCTTCCCCGCTTCGTCATCGTCAGTCTCGGGATCCTTGGTACTATCAGAATCAGCATACTTCACTAAAGCGGCCATGAGAGTTCCCATGTCATTACAGAACCTCTTCATACGCCCCAACTTCAACTTTAGAGGCTTAAACCGGCAGTTGCCCTCCAGGGTCAAGATCGCAGAGTCGGCATTGATCCTGTCAGACGAGTGCAAGACTTCAGAAACGCGGCGTACCCAATGGGTTGTTGACTCTCCGTCCTCCTGAACACAAGCCGCCAAGTCTACTATGGACTTAGGCTGTTTACACGTATCTTTGAAATTCTGGATAAACCGGGTCCGCAACTGGACCCATGAACTGATAGAATTAGGCGGCAGGCTCTTCAACCAAGTACGGGCTATGCCTTCAAGCATCATGGTGAAGTACTTTGCACACACGGTCTCATCCACATCCAGCATCTCCATTGCCATCTCATAACTCTCTACCCACGCTTCTGGAGATAAATCAGCGGTGTAATTTGGCACTTTGCATGGACCCTTGAAATCCTTGGGCAGGCATACATTGCGTAAAGTGGGGACTAAACAGGGCACTCCCAAGCTAGATGCGACCCCTGGCCCGACAAAGGTGGTAGGACGAACCGGTGTAAGCTGATCCGCCTCGTTCTGTGCTGCTAACTCGGCCTCCCTTCGTGCCTGGGCCCGGTCCACTACATCCTGAGCATCGTGAACACCACCGGCCGGGTTATTGCCACGGGCTGCCTCACGGCCCCGCGCATTGCTTGATATGGCCGGTTCATCCAGGCACCTACTATAGCTTCGACTTGGACGAGGTGTGGAATGAATCTGATCGCGGCTGTATGAATATGCCTCCTGTTGAATCAAAGCGGTCCGGAGAAGTTCCTTAACCCGGCGCGTCTCTATTGCTTGCGGAGAGTCTCCTTCGACCGGGATAGCTTCTAATCGCGCAGCAGCGGCGACAAGATTGTCCATAGGATTAGAATAATGGCCCGGAGGTGTCTGGACCGGCGGAGGAATCATAATGTTCTGCCGAGGAGGTTCCATCAGGCGGGGTTGGACCGTCGCTCCTGGCCCTGGTGCCTCGACCCGGTTTACCACCAGGTGCCCCGGCGGATTACTGGTTCCAGCTCCCGGAGTGTGAAACAGATTGCGAGGGTCGAACCCTAACGGCAGGCGTGATCTGTGCTTCCATTTCAAGACCTCCTATGATGCGTTCTGGTCGAGCATGAGCTTATAGGCCTGGGCGTCCAAAGCGGCCCGCTCTGCAGCCATCCTGTCCTTTGAGCTTTCCCTCCAAGATCATCAAACCGTCGTGCGATAGCCCCACGGTGGGCGCCAACTGTCGTGGATTTGTCACGGCAGATGTCCTCGTGAAAGGACTTAGTCGTGGAGCCATCGCTACAGGTTAACTTGAAGGGGTTAAAGCGGACACAAAGACACAAGGGTTTATACTAGTTCAGCCCCTTCGATGAAGGTAAAAGCCTACGTCTAGTTGTGATGGAATTGATGTGGTTTCGATGGCTAGGGAGCAAACAAGCTTCACCTAGGCTCGAGCTGTTGTTGTCTGTCCTTGAACCGCCGCCGGGTCGTCCCCTTATATACACGGGTGACGCCCGTCGGTCCATAGAGTCCCACACCGGTTCATACTCGTATCCCGGTTGGTCTCTCTCTATTCCTAACTTACAATGCAAGTTTACATATCAAGCCGGTTTACGGCTACAGGTTCTAAACCGACTACAGGCCTTGGGCCTTCATCTGCTTAATCACCTTTATACTACTAATGAAGTTAACCCGGCCCAGGTAGGCCGGTTCACACCTAGTAGTAATATCCCCAACACCGTATGTACTTTACAAATATCTATGTCTCCATCTTGAACATTTTCATGAATGGAGTTGAAGCGACGCTTGATGTGCCTGGTCTTCTTGTGAAACCTGGGCTCCTTGGCAAGTGCAATAGCTCCAGTGTTGTCACAGAAGAGTTTGATCGGCCCCGACGCATTGGGTATGACTCCTAGGTCGGTGATGAACTCCTTCACCCAGATTGCTTCATGCACTGCCTCCGAGGCTGCCATGTACTCCGCTTCACAGGTAGATCCCGCCACGACGCTTTGCTTGCAACTGCACCAGCTTACTGCCCCACCATTCAAAATATACACGTATCCGGTTTGTGACTTCGAGTCATCCAGATTTGTGTTGAAGCTAGCGTCGACGTAACCCTTTACGACGAGCTCTTCGTCACCTCCATAAACGAGAAACATGTCCTTTATCCTTTTTAGGTACTTCAGGATATTCTTGACCGCTGTCCAGTGTTCCTTGCCGGGATTACTTTGGTACCTTCCTACCAAACTTACGGCAAGGTTTACATCGGGTCTGGTACACAGCATGCCATACATAATAGATCCTATGGCTGAGGCATAGGGGATGACACTCATCTCTTCTTTATCTTCTGCCGTGGTTGGGCATTGAGCCGAGCTCAATCTCACACCTTGTAATACAGGCAAGAACCCTTTCTTGGACTGATCCATATTGAACTTCTTCAATATCTTATCAAGGTATGTGCTTTGTGAAAGACCTATAAGGCGTCTCGATCTATCCCTATAGATCTTGATGCCTAGTATGTAAGCAGCTTCTCCAAGGTCCTTCATTGAAAAATACTTATTCAAGTAGGCCTTAATGCTGTCCAAAAATTCTATATCATTTCCCATCAAAAGTATGTCATCTACATATAATATGAGAAATGCTACAGAGCTCCCACTCACTTTCTTGTAAACGCAAGCTTCTCCATAAGTCTGCATAAACCCAAACGCTTTGATCATCTCATCAAAGCGAATGTTCCAACTCCGAGATGCTTGCACCAGCCCATAAATGGATCGCTGGAGCTTGCATACCTTGTTAGCATTCCCAGGGTCGACAAAACCTTTCGGCTGCATCATATACAGTTCTTCCTTAAGATAACCGTTAAGGAATGCCGTTTTGACATCCATCTGCCATATCTCATAATCATAGTATGCGGCAATTGCTAACATGATTCGGACGGACTTCAGCTTCGCTACGGGAGAGAAAGTCTCATCGTAGTCAACCCCTTGAACTTGCCGATAACCCTTAGCGACAAGTCTAGCTTTATAGATGGTAACATTACCATCTGCGTCCGTCTTCTTCTTAAAGATCCATTTGTTTCCTATCGCTTGCCGATCATCGGGAAAGTCTGTCAAAGTCCGTACTTTGTTTTCATACATGGATTCTATCTTGGATTGCATGGCTTCAAGCCATTTGTTGGAATCTGGGCCCGCCATCACTTCTTCATAGTTTGAAGGTTCACCATTGTCTAACAACATGATTTCCAGGACAGGGTTGCCATACCACTCTGGTGTGGAACGTGTCCTTGTGGACCTACGAAGTTCAGTAGCAACTTGATCCGAAGTAGCTTGATCATCATCATTAATTTCCTCTCCAGTCGGTGTAGGCACCACAGGAACATCTTCCCGAGCTGCGCTACTTACCGGTTCAAGAGGTAGTACTTCATCAAGTTCCACTTTCCTCCCACTTACTTCTCTCGAGAGAAACTCTTTCTCCAGGAAGGACCCGTTCTTGGCAACAAAGATCTTGCCCTCGAATCTAAGGTAGAAGGTATATCCAATGGTTTCCTTAGGGTATCCTGTGAAGACGCATTTTCCCGACTTTCGAGCTTTTCAGGTTGAAGTTTCTTGACATAAGCATCGCATCCCCAAACTTTTAGAAACGACAGCTTAGGTTTCTTCCCAAACCATAATTCATACGGTGTCGTCTCAACGGATTTAGACGGTGCCCTATTTAAAGTGAATGTAGCTGTCTCTAGAGCGTATCCCCAAAAAGATGGCGGTAAATCGGTAAGAGACATCATAGATCGCACCATATCTAATAAAGTGCGATTACGATGTTCAGACACACCATTACGCTGAGGTGTTCCAGGCGGCGTGAGTTGTGAAACGATTCCACATTTCCTTAAGTGCGTACCAAATTCATGACTTAAATATTCTCCTCCACGATCTGATTGTAAGAACTTTATTTTTCGGTCACGTTGATTCTCTACCTCATTCTGAAATTCCTTGAACTTTTCAAAGGTCTCAGACTTGTGTTTCATCAAGTAGACATACCCATATCTACTCAAGTCATCAGTGAGAGTGAAAACATAAAGATATCCTCCGCGAGCCTCAACACTCATTGGACTGCACACATCCGTATGTATGATTTCCAATAAGTTGGTTGCTCGCTCCATTGTTCCGGAGAACAGAGTCTTGGTCATTTTGCCCATGAGGCATGGCTCGCATGTGTCAAATGATTCATAATCGAGAGACTCTAAAAGTCCATCAGCATGGAGCTTCTTCATGCGCTTGACACCAATGTGACCAAGGCGGAAGTGCCACAAGTATGTGGGACTATCGTTATCAACTTTACAACTTTTGGTATTCACGCTATGAATATGTGTAACATCACATTCGAGATTCATTAAGAATAAACCATTGACCATCGGGGCATGACCATAAAACATATCTCTCATACAAATAGAACAACCATTATTGTCGGATTTAAATGAGTAGCCATCTCGTATTAAACGAGATCCAGATACAATGTTCATGCTCAAAGCTGGTACTAAATAACAATTATTGAGGTTTAAAACTAATCCCGTAGGTAAATGTAGAGGTAGCGTGCCGACGGCGATCACATCGACTCTGGAACCATTCCCGACGCGCATCGTCACCTCGTCCTTCGCCAGTCTCCACTTATTCCGCAGCTCCTGCTTTGAGTTACAAATATGAGCAATAACACCGGTATGAAATACCCAGGAGCTACTACGAGCACTGGTAAGGTACACATCAGTTACATGTATATCACATATACCTTTAGTGTTGCCGGCCTTCTTGTCCGCTAAGTATTTGGGGCAGTTCTGCTTCCAGTGACCCTTCCCTTTGCAATAAAAGCACTCAGTCTCAGGCTTGGGTCCATTCTTTGACTTCTTCCCGGCAGCTAACTTACCGGGCGCCGCAACTTCCTTCCCGTCCTTCTTGAAGTTCTTCTTACCCTTGCCTTTCTTGAACTTAGTGGTTTTATTTACCATCAACACTTCATGTTCCTTTTTGATCTCAACCTTTGCTGATTTCAGCATTGAATATACTTCAGGAATGGTCTTTTCCATCCCCTGCATATTGAAGTTCATCACAAAGCTCTTGTAGCTCGGTGGAAGCGACTGAAGGATTCTGTCAATAACCGCGTCATCCGGGAGATTAACTCCCAGCTGAGTCAAGCGGTTGTACAACCCAGACATTTTGAGTATGTGCTCACTGACAGAACTATTTTCCTCCATCTTACAGCTGAAGAACTTGTCGGAGACTTCATATCTCTTGACCCGGGCATGAGCTTGGAAAACCATTTTCAGCTCTTCGAACATCTCATATGCTCCGTGTTGCTCAAAACGCTTTTGGAGCCCCGGTTCTAAGCTGTAAAGCATGCCGCACTGAACGAGGGAGTAATCATCAGCACGAGACTGCCAAGCGTTCATGACGTCTTGGTTCTCTGGGATGGGAGCTTCACCTAGTGGTGCTTCTAAGACATAATCTTTCTTTGCAGCTATGAGGATGATCCTCAGGTTCCGGACCCAGTCCGTATAGTTGCTGCCATCATCTTTCAGCTTGGTTTTCTCTAGGAACGCGTTGAAGTTCAGGTGGACATGAGCATTGGCCATTTGATCTACAAGACATATTTGCAAAGGTTTTTAGACTAAGTTCATGATAATTTAAGTTCATCTAATCAAATTATTTAATGAACTCCCACTCAGATTAGACATCCCTCTAGTCATCTAAGTGATACATGATCCGAGTCAACTAGGTCGTGTCCGATCATCACGTGAGACGGACTAGTCATCATCGATGAACCTCTCCATGTTGATCGTATCTTCCATATGACTCATGTTCGACCTTTCGGTCTCTTGTGTTCCGAGGCCATGTTTGTACATGCTAGGCTCGTCAAGTTAACCTAAGTGTTTTGCATGTGTAAATCTGTCTTACACCCGTTGTATGTGAACGTTAGAATCTATCACACCCGATCATCACGTGGTGCTTCGAAACGACGAACTTTCGCAACGGTGCACAGTTAGGGGGAACACTTTATTGAAATTATTATGAGGGATCATCTTATTTACTACCGTCGTTCTAAGTAAACAAGATGCATAAACATAATAAACATCACATGCAATTAAACAGTGACATGATATGGCCAATATCATATTTCTCCTTTGATCTCCATCTTCGGGGCTCCATGATCATCTTCGTCACCGGCATGACACCATGATCTCCATCATCATGATCTCCATCATCGTGTCTCCACGAAGTTGCTCGCCAACTATTACTTCTACTACTATGGCTAACGCTTTAGCAATAAAGTAAAGTAATTACATGGCGTTAAATCATTGACACGCAGGTCATACAATAATTAAGACAACTCCTATGGCTCTTGCCGATTGTCATACTCATCGACATGCAAGTCGTGATTCCTATTACAAGAACATGATCTTATACATCACAATATATCATTCATCATTCATCACAACTTTTGGCCATATCACATCACAAATCATATGCTGCAAAAACAAGTTAGACGTTCTCTAATTGTTGTTGCATCTTTTACGTGGCTGCAATAGGGTTCTAGCAAGAACGTTTTCTTACCTACGTGAAAGCCACAACGTGATTTGTCAACTTCTATTTACCCTTCATAAGGACCCTTTTCATCGAATCTGCTCCAACTAAAGTGGGAGAGACAGACACCCGCTAGCCACCTTATGCAACTAGTGCATGTCAGTCGGTGGAACCTGTCTCACGTAAGCGTACGTGTAAGGTCGGTCCGGCCGCTTCATCCCATAATACCGCTAAAGAAAAATAAGACTAGTAGTGGCAAGAAAGTTGACAACATCTACACCCACAACAAAATTGTGTTCTACTCGTGCAAAGAGAACTACGCATAAACCTGGCTCTGATACCATGGTTGGGGAACGTTGCAGAAAATAAAAAATTTCCTACGGTTTCACCAAGATCAATCTATAAGTTCATCTAGCAACGAGAGAGAGGAGTGCGTCTACATACCCTTGTAGATCAAGCGGAAGCGTTCAAGGGAACGGGGTTGAGGGAGTCGTACTCATCGTGATCCAAATCACCGGAGATCCTAGCGCCGAACAGACGGCACCTCCGCGTTCAACACACGTACGGTCAGGGAGACGTCTCCTCCTTCTTGATCCAGCAAGGGGGAAGGAGAGGTTGATGAAGATCCAGCAGCACGACGGCGTGGTGGTGGACGCAGCAGGGATCCGGCAGGGCTTCACCAAGCGTCTACGGGAGGGAGAGGTGTAGCAAGGGGGAAGGGAGGCGCCAAGTGCATAGGTCTGGCTGCCCTCCCTCCCTCCTCTTTATATAGGGTCCCCAGGGGGGGCGCCGGCCCTAGGAGATTGAATCTCCAAGGGGGGCGGCGGCCAAGGGGGAGCCTTGCCCCCCAAGGCAAGTGGAGGCGCCCCCACCCCTAGGGTTTCCAACCCTAGGCGTAGGGGGGCCCAAGGGGGGCGCACCAGCCCACCTAGGGCTGGTTCCCCTCCCACTTCAGCCCATGGGGCCCTCCGGGATAGGTGGCCCCACCCGGTGGACCCCCGGGACCCTTCCGGTGGTCCCGGTACAATACCGATGACCCCCGAAACTTTCCCGATGGCCGAAACTCGACTTCCAATATATAATTCTTTACCTATGGACCATTCCGAAACTCCTCGTGAGGTCCGAGATCTCATTCGGGACTCCGAACAACTTTCGGTTTACCGCATACTTATATCACTACAACCCTAGCGTCACCGAACATTAAGTGTGTAGACCCTACGGGTTCGGGAGACATGCAGACATGACCGAGACGCCTCTCCGGTCAATAACCAATAGCGGGATCTGGATACCCATGTTGTCTCCCACATGCTCCTTGATGATCTCATCGGATGAACCACGATGTCGAGGATTCAAACAACCCCGTATACAATTCCCTTTGTCAATCGGTACGTTACTTGCCCGAGACTCGATCGTCGGTATCCCAATACCTCATTTAATCTCGTTACCGGCAAGTCACTTTACTCGTACCGTAATGCATGATCCCGTGACCAGACACTTGGTCACATTGAGCTCATTATGATGATGCATTACCGAGTGGGCCCAGAGATACCTCTCCGTCATACGGAGTGACAAATCCCAGTCTCGATTCGTGCCAACCCAACAGACACTTTCGGAGATACCTGTAGTGCACCTTTATAGTCACCCAGTTACGTTGTGACGTTTGGTACACCCAAAGCACTCCTACGATATCCGGGAGTTGCACAATCTCATGGTCTAAGGAAATGATACTTGACATTTGGAAAAGCTCTAGCTAAACGAACTACACGATCTTTGAGCTATGCTTAGGATTGGGTCTTGTCCATCACATCATTCTCCTAATGATGTGGTCCAGTTATCAATGACATCCAATGTCCATAGTCAGGAAACCATGACTATCTGTTGATGAATGAGCTAGTCAACTAGAGGCTCACTAGGGACATGTTGTGGTCTATGTATTCACACGTGTATTACGATTTCCGTATAATACAATTATAGCATGAATAAGAGACAAATATCATGAACAAAGAAATATAATAATAACCATTTTATTATTGCCTCTAGGGCATATTTCCAACAGATACATTTTTTTCGAACTGGGCATGACCCCTTTCCATTGCAAATGAACGGAAATACAAAGTTCCGAGAATCAAAACAGGGGAAGGGGAAAGAGGTGCAGCGAGTTCGATCACTGCCAGGAAACCCACTGCGTTCGGCCAACATCGAAACGAACGCCATGGGGCGAAAACCTGACAGCATCATAGTCTCACATCAACCCAATGAACTACAGTCTATTACAGCCAAAAGCCCAACACAAGATCCAAATAAGAAACGAACAGTAGCAGGAAATGTCAGTGGCATCTCTGAATGCAGGCGAATTCGCGAGATCATTCTCCCTCGATTGGTCTCCTTGCCATCTCGCACATCTTCATCATGTTCATAGTGCTTGACCTGACCATCACCACCCCACTGCGCAGCTCCTTGACTCCTTCACCGTGCTGCAGACCTGCCCAATATAAAAAAAAGGAGCACATGGAAAACACAATTTCAAACGGTATCTTAATCTGTTTTTCTCAAAAGTGGCTCGATTTCAAGCCAGCCAGATAGCCTAGCAAATGGCCGCGAGGCCAACCGTATAGTATTTCCTCCCAGAAGGAAGGAAAGTGTGGCACGAGGAGAAATATTGCCAGTAACTGCTCGGACATAAATCAGTCCCTAGAGCCATCCCAACACAATGCCATACCATTCTAGCCACAGGACATGTGAAGAACAAATGCCGAGATGATTCAATATTATCACAGAAGGAACATTTGGGATCCCAGGCCATCTTCTCTCCTTCATAACTTGCCTGGTCAACACAGCATCCTGAGATAGCTGCCATAAGAAAATTTTGATTTTGAGGGGGATCTTGGCCTTCCAGATCCATCTATAGTGGCAACCACTAAGAGGGTTTTCTAGCCATTTGTACATAGATTTAGTAGAAAATCTACCATTCCCATTGAGCCCCCAGTACACTTGGTCCCCCCCTTTTCCCAGCTGTAAATTGTCAATATGTTTCCTCATTTCCTCCCATTGCCTCTGAAGATCAGGGGTAAGCCTTCTCCTAAAGAAGGTGTTGGGTTTCACATATTTGAATTTGGCAACAATGCAGTCCTGATCAGTGCATATATCAAGCAACACGGGATAACGGTCCTGGAATGGCCTATACCCATTAATGGAGTCTTTCCACACTCTAGTAAGATCACCTGATCTAGTTTTAATTTTCCTACCAGCCATATACAGGGTCTTAACTTTAAGCAGGGCTTTCCAAGATGGAGAATCATTGAACCTGGGTTTGACCGTAGCCACAATTCTATTTTTCAAATATCGGGCACGAACAATTTTTTGCCATAGGCCATTTTGGGTCTCAAGTTTCCACCACCACTTGACCATCAAACTAATGTTTTGTTTCCGAAGATCTTTAACTCCCAGGCCACCTTTATCTCTAGATCTACATATCCTGCCCCATTTGACCAAATGGTACCTCTTTTTCTTGTTACAACCTTGCCAAAAGAATTTCCTTCTATGCTTATCAAGCTTTTCAATGAAAGTTTTACTCATAAGCCACATAGACATATGATATAAGGATATTTGGGTGACAACTGAGTCCAACAAAGTTAATCTGCCCCCCATGGATGCAGCATTACCGATCCATGCCTCGATTGTTTTGAGGTACTTAGCCACTATGAACTCCCAATTGGAATCTCTTAGGGTGGATTAACTAATAGGCATACCAAGATATTTGATAGGAAAGCTACCTACATCACAGTTAAACAACTCAGCATAGTATTTCACCGTGTTCTCATCGCCACCCACAGTGAAAATCCCACTTTTCTGATAATTAACTTTAAGTCCAGACATCAGCTTGAAGATGTACAACAACAACTTCAGGTTTACTGCTTTATCAACATCGTGTTCCAAACAGACAATAGTGTCGTCTGCATATTGGAGCACCGCAACTCCATTAAGGATAAGATCCGAAGCCAAACCCACCAGCAAGTTATTTTTTTGGGCATTAGTGATCATCTTCCCAAGACAATCAGCAGCTAGATTAAAAAGGAAAGGGGAGTGGGGATCCCCTTGGCGAACACCCTTAGCACTCTGGAAATATGGACCAACCTGGTTATTAAGTTTGATACTCACAGTACCATTGTGCAAGATCTGCTTAATCCAGCCGCACCACGTGCCACTAAAACCTCGAAGCTTGTGACATTCCAACAGAAAGTCCTAGTTCACCTTATTGTATGCCTTCTCAAAGTCTAACTTCAGGACGACCCCCACCCTCTTTTTCACATGAGTATAGTTTAAAATTTCATGAAGCGACAGCACCCCATCCATAATGCTTCTCCCCTTAATAAAAGCGTTCTGGTTCTAGCTAATGAGCTTATCAGCGTATCTCTCCACTCGCCGATCCAAAACTTTAGTAATAAGCTTGTATGGACATCTCAGGAGACATATAGGTCTAAATTGCTGGATTTTATCCACGCCCGTAGTTTTTGGTAAAAGAGTAATCACCCAATAGTTAAGACGTTGCACATCCAAAGTCCCATTATGAAAACTCACAAACAGCCTCATAATATCATATTTAACAATATCCCAGCACACCTGATAGAAGTCAACAGGTATGTTATCTGGGCCAGGGGCTCTATTATGTGCCATAGAGAACAGCGCCTCATTGACCTGTTCCTCCGTGAATTCTCGGCACAGATCTGCATTATCATTTGCATTGAGCTTTTCCTCATCAGTCCATGTGTCAGGGTCAAGGTGAAACAAATTACCAGGCTCAGGTCCAAATAGACTTTTGTAATATTCTGTGGCATGAGCAATCAGCTCGTCAGTACCCTTGATCTCCACCTCCCCAACTTTAAGGGAGTGAATTGTGTTCTTCCTCTTACGGCCATTTGCAATTTTATCATAATAGTCTATGTCCAGGTCTCCTTTTAAGAGCCAGTGTTCATGAGACTGTTGGAGCCAATATATCTCCTCATTTATCAGTATGTCATGAAGCTCAGTACTAACATCAATCTTGATGCTGTATAGCTCAGGGGACAAGGGACCACTTTCTTCAAGTTCTTCTAGCATAGCCAGCTCCATCCTGAGCTCTTCTTTCCTTTTTTTTGTCATGGCCATATTTATCTGATCCCCATCCCTTGAAGTAGGTTTTGAATCTTTTTAATTTGATATTCATGATATCAATAGGGTCGGAAGAATGGACCCTCCTAGCCCAGATCTTACTAAAAGTAGGCAGGAAATTCTCATCTTTAATCCAGGCAAGATTAAAACGAAACTCACGAGGTTTAGGAGCTTCTCTACTTTCCTCCCCACTAGAAAGCAGTAGTGGGTTATGGTCAGAGAGTTCTCGAACCAATTTCCTATCAGAAACCATAGGGAAAAGATTTTCCCAGTCTTCAGACATCAGGATCCGGTCCAGTTTCTCCAGAGTTGGGTGTGCCTGATTGTTAGTCCATGTATATTTTCCCACACTGGTATAGATCTCTCTGAGGGCCAGGGCATCGATAATGGAATTAAAGAGATCAGTAGATCTGCTACAATTCATCTTCTTATTTTTCTCATTGCAGCTACGCAGAATATTAAAGTCACCTCCTACAATGTAGGGGATACTCATATTGCTACACATTGCAGCAAGCTCCACCAGGAATTCCTCTTTAAACTCCTCATGAGCAGATCCATACACTACCAGGAGGCCCCAATCCTTCTTATTCTTCTTGTCATGCACCACTGTTCGCAAAATGTATTTGCCTTTATTGCAGGAAATAACATCAAAAGTATCATGTCTCACACCACTCAGAATTCCACCAGATTTCCCAGCAGATGGAATCCATTCCCAATGGAATAGTCCAAAGGGATCAATCCTCCTAATAGATTTAGGGGAAAATTTTGTTTTCATAGTCTCCTGCAACCCAACAAAGTCTAAGGAATGGTCACTAATCAGGTCAGAGAGGTAGGTGGCCATCCCTTTCTTGCCTGCCCCTCTACAGTTCCAAATGAGGCCTCTAATTTGGAACAATTCTTATGGAAACGAGATCGAGTAGCCCTACCAGGAGGCTTTGCAGGGCTACAGAGCACCTCTTCAGTAGAGGTTTGTTTCATTTGGCTCCTAGTCACAGGTCTAGGTAGCTTAACAACATACTTCTTTTTAATTTTCTTTTTGTTTTTACCCGAAGAAATCTGCTCGTGCAAGACCTCTTCCTGGTCCAGCCAGGTAAGATTAACAGGGACAGATTTACCCAACCCATTAGTAACCAAAATGTCATCCCCATTATCATCAGTGTGTTTACTATTCTCTTCCACCTTATTTTTATCAGCTAAATTTTCTCTCATCCTCTCCAATTCTCTAAGTACATCCACACAAGAGAAATCATTATCAGGTATATTCACACCCATGCAAGAAGCTCTATGTAAAAGTTCAGAATTGGAGAGAACATCAAAAGCATTAATACAAGCTGTATGATTACCTCCCAAGTCTTTTTTCTGGGCAAGATTGATAGCTTTTTCCACAATACTCTCCTACATCCTCTGCACATTATGCTTGCTGAATTTAAGAGCTGCTTCAGGGGCTAGGGGAGGAGTGAGAATAATCTCATCACTTTATTCAGAAGGTGGGAGCTGTACCACATAGTCACTGTTGTTCTTCAAACCTGCATCAATGTCTCCCTCCACCACAATCTGAGCAGGGTTAGAAACCACATCAGCATAAGACAAGGATCGACGAATAGCGGATGAATTTTGTACCTTCATTTCCTGCTTCATATTTCTTTTTTCCATTGGAGCACTGGTTTCAACATGATTCAGTGTTGTTAGCCATTTAGAGGTATCATGGATCATATCATTTCCTACAAGCTCGTGCTCTTTAGCCATTGTTTCAATGAGAAGAGAGGAGTCCACCTCGCTGTCAGAAGACATAGATATCTCTTGCTCCTGTGGTGACAGACGACAGGTCTTGCCCCCACGAGCAGATGATTCCCCTTTATCCCCACTTTTTAAGCTATATTGCCCTTCATCTACCCCCTGATCAGCTCGCTTGCATTTAGGAGTCTAATCAGGCTTAGGAGGATTGTCTTTAGCATCAACACGCACAGCCTCATCGTTAACAGTATTAACCACCAGGATTTCTTCCACCTCATAAGTGAATTTATAGAAACGCCCCCCAACACTCCTTCAGCTATGTTAGGGAGTTGTTTCACTGATCGACATCCAATTTTAGCTCTCATTGAAGACGGGCGGTTCAAAGTAGACATATCAACCTCCAGGGTTATGCCCACAAGCCCCCCCCCCCCCATAAGCCACAATCTTATCACAACGTTTATTAGGAGGAATTCTCCCAATCCTCACCTAAGCAACTTCCAGAAGCCCCTCGGAATCGATATCCTCAGACCAAGGGGAAACTTTAACAGCCACACCACACTTTTTCAGCTTAATATGTTCAACAAATAGAGCACGATCCACTTCTCTGGGGTTAGGCATCCTCATCGCAAACATGTTCGGAGCAAAGAATTTAGCAGAATAGCGCCATCCCTGACCCACATAAACACTAAACTCGTGATGTATATCTTTAGTAAGCGCATCCCCCTCGGTGATAGTAACAACAACATTGAAGATCCTCTCCCTAGGCTGTCTATCAACACTGAAATCAGGAATATAGAAGAACCCTAGCCCTTTGCTTTGAAAACCACACATAGCAGGCGAAAATTCCCAAGGTAAAAATTCAGAGCAGATAACAGACAGGTGCCCTTTCTTTTTGCACCGCTCACACATAGCTTGCGTGCATCTAGCAGTAGGATGTCCATTCAGATTACAAATCTGACATGGAAAAGGAGGAGGGGCATTGTTACCAGCATAAGCAGGAGGATCATGCGCTCGCGGAGATGCAGGGTTCTTCTCCACCGCTCAAGGCTCGCTCGTGTCCCCATCTTCTTCGCCCCACCTCCCATTTCGAGGGGGAGCAGCAAGATTGCCGCCGGCCGCCTCGTCCCACTTTCTGGATCCAGCATCCCCCGATCCAGAAGCCTTCTGTGTTGAGGATCCGCCCGAATCTGTTTTGCGCTTCCACACGTTGCGGTCGAGGCTGCGACCGCGTCCCAGGCCGCGGTCGAAACGCCCCCCCCCCCCCCCCCCCCCCGACCATGGCGCCCAGCCCCAAATCCCTCCTCTCTCATGGTATTTTTCCTCACGAATCGATACATAATCTTCCAATTCCAAATATATAAGAAAACAAGAGCGTTTAGGTATTTCACATAAAGCAAGCACCAACATCATCAAACAAACAGGCCCCTTTAGTAGTTACAAATACTAAATTTTCAACTTCTCACGTCCACACTCTCCTCGGTGCTCTCGCCCTCGGCGTTACTATTTGTAGCTTAGAGATGGAGCAGCTTTATTACATCGGGAAGAAAGCACAAAAGAATCAAACTAGGGACATCATAATCATATATGATCCCTCTCAACTGATTCAGTTGTAGGCGTCAGGGTTGGCGATGAGGTAGGCATCGGCGGCTTTAAAGATGGCGGTGACGGATTCCTTGGCCTTGGTGATTTCGTCATTCACCTCCACGCCTGGCAGCAGCTTGTACGTCGAGTCCACCTTCACGAAGCACCCTCCGTTGGCCGCCGGCTCCACCTTGATGTGCGACGTCGCAGTCTCGATCGCCGTGTCGATGCCGCCGCCCTCGACGAGGGTCGACTTGCACTCACACTTGTCTGTGTCCAGGAACTCAAGCCTCTCCTTCATGAGGGTAAAGGGCATGACTGCAAGAGCAAAGAATCGCGTATTATGCCGCCGCCTGACTGAGGTGACATGCGTGCATTGTATGTGGTGCATATGTATGTACCTGAGGTGAAGTTGAACTGCCTGACGCTGCCGATGCCGCCTTCGCCCTCCACGGGGTGGGCGCTGGCGACGATGTGGGGCGCGAGCTTGGGTGCCAGAGTGTGCCAGTCCATGACGCCGGCACGGAACAGGCGCGGTGCCGCGACCGACGACTCGATCTCGTGGGTCCAGCTGTTGGTGGAGGCCATTGCTGCGGTGATCAACTAGTTAAGATGGGCAGGTGCAAACGCTATGAGCTCAGTAAGAGCGTTGTGTTGCTAGTGCAAAGTAATTGTACAGTATGTTGCAGCGGCTGCTTGGTTGCCGAGAGCGTGCGCGGCGAGAGCTATAAATAGGCGTCCTGGAGAGCGGGGTTGGTGGCGGATGGGTCTGGTGAGGTCGCCGGTCGCCGAGTTTCCACGAGGGACAGCAGTTCAGACTTAATTATGCAGGCAGGGTTGGCACGGATGATGGATGGCACCCCTCGTGGCCCTCGTCGTCAACGTTTATTGATTCTGGTGTGCAAAGAATGTGTTCCAGGGAGTAAAATACGGTAATGCCAAACGAAAATGATGGTGACAGGTGTGGTTGGCATATGGCATGGTTGGTGTCTGGTGGGAAAAGAAAACGCCACTCTTTCAGTGGGCTACATGTAGAAATATTTTTTTCTCAAATAATCAGAGATAAAAATTGGGGCCACATGTAGCTACCATCATGGGTAGTAAATTATTTTCGTAAGCAGAAAAGCTAGTACTCACAATGCTTGCCTTGCGTATTTTATGGATCTGTTGAGCTCATGTGTACACGTGTGTTTCTCTTAACAGTCCTGATTCTGGACTAACCGTACCATTCAAAAAAAAAAACTTCATGTGACTTCCCCTCCTCTTTCATTGTGCACCTGTGCTTATGCTTGGTTGAGACCATGGGATAAAAAAAAAAGAAAAACAGTTGTGTTTCCAGTGTGTCAAACAGATTGAGAGGGCGACTAGAGAGGGTGGTGGGTGAATAGGAGACTATAAAAATTCAGCTTAACTTCCAAATTTTTGGGTCAATGCGGATAAAGTAAGCTCTTTCTAATATGCAATTGCTGACGGGTGATCATCGAGATTGGAGCTATGATGCACCTTCTAGATTGTTTGCAAGGGTTAAAACACTCGAGACACACACGATAAGCGAATTACCCAGGTTCAGGTCATCGCGAGGTGTAATGCCCTACTCCGCTTATAGTGTTGTTCATATATTGATTTCTTAGATTCCTAAAAAAAGTCTTTCTCGACATATAAACTTCTTCCTTTTTTGCGCATAAGAGTGTTTAGGTATTTCACATGCATATAGACATATGTAAGACACATAATCTTCCAATTCCAAATATATAAGAAAATAAGAGTGTTTATAGGTATTTAACGTAAGCAAGCACCACCATCATCAAACAATAGGCCCCTTTGGTAGTTACAAATACTAACTTTTATACTTCTCAAGTCCACACTCTCCTGCCCAAGGCCCCCGCGTCGCCCCCGTCTCGGGCGACTCGGGTGGCTCTTCAAACCCTAGCTGCCAGGGTCACCACCACCTCCCTCCCTTCCCTCCGCCGCCGCCGGAGGACGCCGCTGAGCTAAGCCCCGGGGCCGACGGCGGTGGCGGAGGCTCTCCTCCCTGGATCACGCCGGAGGGGGTGGGGTGGGACCCCCACGCGCGTGAGGGCGCAGCGGCGATCTGATCCATGGCGGCGCGACGGCGTGCTCCGGGCGGAGGCCTTGGGAGGCGGCGCGGTTGCCTGGTGTCGAGCCAGCGGCGGTGACATGAAGAGGGCGCCGTGGAGGTCCGGGCTGTCATGATCCTGGGGCGGTGGCCCTAGACGGCGGCCGCGGGTGAAGCTCGGGCTTTCCGCGGCGGCATAGCGTTGTGCAGTCCATATCCAAGGCGGATCTGCGTCGGCAATCTCGTGGTTTTGCCACGGATTGGTTCCGATCAGGGACGGTGATGAGCGTGCGGGATCGATCTCGGCGGCTCTCGCGGATTGGCGAGGTGGGGTGGGAGTCCTCCTCCCAGGCTCCAGTGGTGGCGCATTCAGGCGGTGGCCGGTGTACCAGGGCTCCTACAGTGCCACTACTATTGCGGTTGGTCGCCGGATATAGGCGGTTAGATCTGGGGCTTAGAAGGCGGCCGAGACAGTGCACAGGTTGTCGGGTGGATTTCTTGGGACGGATCCAAGTGAAAACTTACTCTTCTGTCGTTGGCCGGAGCCGGTGATGACGATGCCCTTATCATTGTTTCCCTCATGAAGGCATCATCGAGGTACAAATCCCAAACCCACCCAATACCTGGAAACCCTAGATCAGTTGATCGGATGACGGCGGCATTCATGTGTCGTTACCTCCTTGGGGGAGGCATTCTTGGAGATGCACTCGGGCTCAAGAGACCAGCGGATGGCTTCTTCGGTGGAGCGGTGTTTCTTTCTACATATTCATGGCGGCGGCTCTTGGTGGCATGGAGCAGCGGAGGCTTGGCGTCAGATGTGTGCGGATGGACATGCGCAGGAGGTCGATGTTGTCTGGCGTCGTGGTGGCGTCGACGGCAGCTAGACCGGGCAAGGTTGATGCAACAGTACAGCTCTGAAGATGGATTGGTGGCAGGTGGCTGTGGCAGCCTCATACCCGGCAGGCGTCCTGGTTGAGGAGCACGCCGGACTAGTGGGTGCCCATACCCGGCAGGCGTCCTGGTTGGGACCTCAGGTCTTAGATGTTAGGTTTGGCTGCGAGGTCTGTTTGGTATTAGGCCGAGACTATCAGCATCCCTTCATCAACTAGATAGGAGTAGCGACATATATTGCTTAGATGGTGGCTTTGGTCTTACTTTTGTACGACTTTGTAAGGTCTTGTGTCAATAATTAATAAAATGGCCGTATGCATCGTCCGGATGCAGAGGCCGGGGTATTCCTCCTTTTCTAAAAAAAATTCCACACTCTGCCCGGTGCTCTCGCGCTCGGCGTCACTACTATAGCTTAGAGATTGTAGCCAGTGGCGGAGACAGGGGTAGATCGGGTAAAAAGCACACAAAACTCAAACTTGGGACATCATAATCATTCCCTCTCAACTGATTCAGTTGTAGGCGTGGGGGTTGGCGATGAGGTAGGCTTCGGCGGCCTTGAAGATGGCGGTGACAGAGTCCTTGGCCTTGGTGATCTCATCCTTCACCTCCACGCCCGGCAGCAGCTTGTAGGTCGAGTCCACCTTCACGACGCTCCCGCCGTTGGCCGCCGGCTCCACCTTGATGTGAGACGTCGCGGTCTTGATCGCCGTGCCGATGCCGCCGCCCTCGGCCAGGGTCGACTTGCACTCGCACTTCTCTGCGTCCAGAAACTCGAGCCTCTCCTTCATGAGGGTAAAGGGCATGGCTGCAAGAGCAAAGAATCGCGTGTTATGCCGCCGCCTGACTTAATTAGGTGACATGCATGGATTGTATGTGATGCATATGTACCTGAGGTGAAGTTGAACTGCCTGACGCTGCCGATGCCGCCTTCGCCCTCGATGGGGTGGGCGCTGGCGACGATGTGGGGCGCGAGCTTGGGTGCCAGAGTGTATTATCATGTATTATGATCGCCCATATAATACACGTGATTTGGTGTATTATGATGCACCGTAAAATTTCCTATAACACATATGTAATAGGTCGACACATAATCTTCCAATTCCAAATATATAAGAAAGTAAGAGTGTTTAGGTATTTCATATAAGCAAGCACAACATCATCAAACAACAGGCCCCTTTCGTGTCACAAACATTAACTTCTAAACTTCTCACGTCTACACTCTGCCCGGTGCTCTCGCGCTCGGCGTCACTACTATAGCTTAGAGATTGTAGCAGCTTTATTAGATCCGGAAGAAAGCACACAAAAATCAAACTTGGGACATCATAATCATATATGATTCCTCTCATCTGATTCAGTTGTAGGCATCGGGGTTGGCGATGAGGTAGGCCTCAGCGGCCTTAAAGATGGCAGTGACTGATTCCTTGGCCTTGGTTATTTCGTCATTCACCTCCACGCCTGGCAGCAGCTTGTACGTCGAGTTCACCTTCACCAAGCTCCCTCCGTTGACCGCCGGCTCCACCTTGATGCGCGACGTTGCAGTCTCGATGGCCGTGCCGATGCCACCGCCCTCGATGAGGGTCGACTTGCACTCGCACTTCTCCTCGTCCAGGAACTCGAGCCTCTCCATGAGGGTAAAGGGCATGGCTGCAAGAGAAAAGAATCGCGTGTTATGCCACCGCCTGACTGAGGTGACATGCGTGGATTGTATGTCATGCATATGTATGTACCTGAGGTGAAGTTGAACTGCCTGACGCTGCCGATGCCGCCTTCGCCCTCAACGGGGTGGGCGCTGGCGACGATGTGGGGTGCGAGCTTGGGTGCCAGAGTGTGCCAGTCCATGACGCCGGCACGGAACAAGCGCGGTGCCGCGACCAACGACTCGATCTCGTGGGTCCAGCTGTTTGTGGAGGCCATTGCTGCGGTGATCAACTAGTTAAGATGGGCAGGTGCAAACGCTATGAGCTCAGTCAGAGCGTTGTGTTGCTAGTGCAAAGTAATTGTACTAGTATGTTGCAGCGGCTGCTTGGTTGCGAGAGCTATAAATAGGTGTCCCGGAGCGCGGGGTTGGTGCCGGATGGGGTCTGGTGAGGTCGCCGGTCGCCGAGTTTCCACGAGGGACAGCAGTTCAGACTTAATTATGCAGGCAGGGTTGGCATGGATGATGGATGTAAACCCCTCGTGGCCCTCGTCGTCAACGTTTATTGATTCTGGTGTGCAAAGAATGTGTTCCAGGGAGTAAAATACTGTAATGCCGAACGAAAATAATGGTGACAGGTGTGGTTGGCATATGGCATGGTTGGTGTTTTGGTGACATAGTTGGTGTGGTTACGTGACAAAAGAAACGGCCACTTTTTCAGTGGGCTACATGTCTGTACGTAAACTATTTCTGGCGTGTTTTACTCTGAGTTTTTAAAACTAATTTTTATTATGAGTTATTATTTGAGTACATACCAGCTGTTCTTTTGACCACTCTTGACACTATGTTCTGTTGTATTTTATTTATACCCAGTTTCGTTGGAATCCTAACGGGCATGGTTGCACCAAAGTTACATGCCCATCCATATTTCCATCAAACTTCGGTTGGATTTAGCTAAATCCTTATGAGAATTCAAGTCCCTTCACCGAATTGTGAAATCGCATAAGCAAAAATCCAAAAGATAAATTGTGTATTTTCTGCGGGAGAAACTTTTGATGTATTCATAATCAATCATGACAGTAAACAGAACAGCAGAGGTCACAAAAATTACAAGAAAATTACCACCTAGCAACAACTACAAGGACTAGAGAAAGCCAAAGACATGCCACCATCATCACCCCTCCCTCACTTGAGTTTCGCAAATCTTGTTATAGTAGACAGTAAGGAAGTCATCGTGCTAAAGCCCCACAAGACCAACACACTAGAGTAGGGATGGCAATGGGCACCCATTACCCGCATACCCTGCGGGTAAAAACCCTATTAGGGCAAGGGTATGGGTCAAAAAAATACTCACGGGTACATAAATAGAAAATATTCATACCCATCGGGTATAGTGGGTACAGGTATGGTTTAGTATAAACCATACCCATGTACCCATGTACCCGCATATATTTTGACAAATAGGCCTTATATATAGTATCTATTCACATATTAAAAATATTATATGTACATAAATCCCACAGTCCTAAAAAGACCTCATCATGCATTCATGTTAGGCCGCCGCACCACAATAGCTAGCCCAGGAACGAGTACACGTTGCTGTCATGATGTGTTGTTGTTTATAAATTATTGTTATAAGTTCTTGTTTATGCCTATGTAATGTTCAAATTGATGTGTTACAAATCTGGGCAATTTTACCCGCGGGTACCCATTTACCCTGATGGGTGACGGGTACGGGGGGAAATTATACCCGTCAACGGGAATGGGTACGGGTGATGGGTAAGGTTTGGGATGACGGGTAAGGTATGGGGTGGCTCCACCCATACCCAAACCATGCGGGTGCCATCCCTACACTAGAGTAGCAACCATCACCGATGAAGAGAATCGTAGATCAAAAGAATCAAACCTCGTAAACACCCAAAGAAATACTAGATTAAAATAGATCTTCTAAAGACCGGCACCGACTGAATCCCGGGAGATCTGGTGAAGACACACCTCCAAACGCCCTCTAACGATGGTGGATGCACCATGGGGACGGGGATCGAATGTGAGCAACATGATTCATGCCGAGGGACATCACCACCACAACCCCGACCAAGAGGATGAACCTAACAAGAACGAGAGTGGGGTCCCTCCCGCCGGCGGAGGGTCGAGGTCCTCCGCACCTCCACGGCCCAAAGGACATCAGAGACGGGGCGAACCGGCGATGGCGCTGACGGGAGGAGGAGGAAACCCGATTGCCCTGATTCTTTTCTTGGGGGGAGGAATGAGTGTGATTATCCTTAGTTTTATCCTAGCTTCGTGAGATAAGTAGCAATTTTAGTGGTTCCCAATATATTTTGGAACCTCAAAATGGAAACCAACATCATAACGATGAGCAAAATGACCAAAATTCGATAGGCAGTTGGGAGGAAGGTATCAAATAGGATGAGGGGCTCTAGCCTAGGGGGGCGATGAAATGAGCCGCCTATTTTAGTAGACAGTAGAAGAGAAATAAAGAATAATTTTCCATTAGTGTTGCAAACTTAGATATTCCTCATAGCACAATACTTCCTAATCCATCGATGCTCTTTAGTGCGGAGGGGCCGGGGGGGGGGGGGGGGGGACCATCACAACTTCTCAGTTGGCTCTCTTATTTTCGGTGATATTATGCCCCCCCCCCCTAAACCTGTTTAGTTTCTCGTATGATATTCCCACCGTTACGCCCATGGCTCAAACTCGGTTTCCCATGTCAGCATCGACCTAACGGAATTTGTTAGTCTGATGGTTAAAAGGAGTCATGGATGAAATGGATAAAAGATTAGGGAGTCTCACAAAAAAGGCAAGCGAGAAGGTTGTGATAGTTTAAGGACTCCTCATACAATTTGCATTTTTGTTATTCATTACACACAAATGTAAGTTAGCTTTGAAAAGGGGATACATGAAGAAATTGGATTTCACTTGCTAACAAGGTCCCAATAGGGCGAACCAACCTATGCTTGGATGGTTAGAGGGACTGTGGTATCCCCAGCCCACCAGGGTCAAGTCCTTGTGCTCGCATTTAGAGACGTTCCCCTCGACGACGAGGTGCCTATGGTGACTTCGTAAATTTCAAGATGATTTGCCGGCTCAATCTTTTGGATGTGCTCATAGGGGTAGGGTGTGCGTGTGTGCGTTCATATGAGTGAGTGTATGCGTGTATACATGAACGCTTGTGTTTGTACTGATGTTAAAAAAAACAAGGGCCCAATAGATTATAGATGCACTAGTCGAAAAATGGTGCCAAAATAAAACACAATGACATGTCGACTGTCTCTTACAACTTGAAAAGAGAAATCAAAATTATATTCTACTCCCTCCGCTTCTAAATATAAGTTTTTTTTAGATATTTTAATATGGACTACGTACGGATGTATATAGATGTATTTTAGAGTTTAGATTCACTCATTTTGCTACTTATGTTTTTCATATTAAAATATCTAAAAAGTCTTATATTTAGAAACAAAGGGAGTAGCAAATAAAATTATTTCTTAGATTCCTATAAATAGACCTTGACGGCATATAAACAAATTTTTTTGCGCATAAGAGTATTTAGTTTTTCTATTTTCCTGGAGAATGTTTAGGTATTCCACATACATATAAGATTTGTGGAAGAGGTCTGACACATAAACTTTCAAATCCAAATACTCGCTCCGTTCCACAATTCTTGTCGTGTTTTTAGGTCAAAACTAAAACCACGACAAGAATTATAGAACGGACGCAGTATATAAGAGTGTTTAGGTATTTCACATAAGCAAGCATCAATATCATCAAACAACAGAACCCTTTGCTAATTACAAATACTTAACTTTTTAACTTCTCACGTCCGCCACACTCTGCTCGGTGCTCTCACGCTCGGCGGCAGTATTACAGCTTAGAGACTGGAATAGCTTTATTACATCGGGAAGAAAACACACAAAATTCAAACTAGGGACATCATAATCATATATAATCCCTCTCAACTGATTCAGTTGTAGGCGTCGGGGTTGGCGATGAGGTAGGCCTCGGCTGCCTTAAAGATGGCGGTGACGGATTCCTTGGCCTTGGTGATTTCGTCATTCACCTCCACGCCTGGCAGCAGCTTGTACGTCGAGTTCACCTTCACGAAGCTCCCTCCGTTGGCCGCCGGCTCCACCTTGATGTGCGACGTCGCAGTCTCGATGGCCGTGCCGATGCCACCGCCCTCGATGAGGGTCGACTTGCACTCGCACTTCTTCTCGTCCAGGAACTCGGGCCTCTCCTTCATGAGGGTAAAGGGCATGGCTGCAAGAGCAAAGAATCACGTGTTATGCCGCCGCCTGACTGTGGTGACATGCGTGGATTGTATGTGATGCATATGTATGTACCTGAGGTGAAGTTGAACTGCCTGACGCTGCCGATGCCGCCTTCGCCCTCGACGGGGTGGGCGCTGGCGACGATGTGGGGTGCGAGCTTGGGTGCCAGAGTGTGCCAGTCCATGACGCCGGCGCGGAACAGGTGCGGTGCCGCGACCGACGACTCGATCCTGTGAGTCCAGCTGTTGGTGGAGGCCATTGCTGCGGTGATCAACTAGTTAAGATGGGCAGGTGCGAACGCTATGAGAGCTCAGTCAGAGCATTGTGTTTGCTAGTGCAAAGTAATTGTAGTATGTTGCAGCGGCTGCTTGGTTGCTGAGAGCGTGCGCGGCGAGAACTATAAATAGGTGTCCCGGAGCGCGGGCTTGGTGCCGGATGGGGTCTGGTGAGGTCGCCGGTTGCCGAGTTTCCACGAGGGACAGCAGTTCAGACTTAATTATGCAGGCAGGGTTGGCATGGATGATGGATGGCACCCCTCGTGGCCCTCGTCGTCAACGTTTATTGATTCTGGTGTGCAAAGAATGTGTTCCAGGGAGTAAAATACTGTAATGCCAAACGAAAATAATGGTGACAGGTGTGGTTGGCATATGGCATGGTTGGTATCTGGTGGGAAAAGAAAACGCCAGTTTTTTTTTTTTTGACGGTGCTACAGCGGGCTTGCACCGGCCTGAACCATTTTCATTATAAATAAGAGAGATACAAGACAACGAGTACAAGAGATAGCAGCCAACACACCCCAGAAGGAACGAAGAAAAACAGAGAAGAGAACTAGACGCAAGCTACGAACAAAGAACCACAGAGAGAGAACCAGAAGCAAGTTGCGACAAGCAGCCAACACCAAGAACTTAGCACCCATCGCCACCGGCGGACCGAGAAGAGCGGGAACTAGCTTTGTTGGATTGGTCGAAAGGAAATCCGCCGCCGAGAAGACGTAGAGAAGAAGTCGTCTGCTGCTCTGCATTCACTCAGCACCTTGAAGAGCTAGGAAGTCGCAGCCACCGTCGAAGGGCATCCCACTGCCTAGGAACGTCGCGACAGAGAGAGTCACAGACCGCGCCGAAGGGCAATGATCCACCGAGACAATCCTGCACCTCCTCTGGGCCACACCACGGCCACCATCACAAATAGAGAGAACCAGAGCACTCTGCGAAGCAACCAAATCACAAACGCCGTCGAAGAGCAGCGACCACCGAGACCTCACTGCCGCCACGAGCCCCCAAAAGGAGAGGCCAGTCATCAGCACTGGATGACCAAGGCATTGGTCACCGCCACAGAGCACCTCCACCGCCACCGCCCTACAAACCAACAACCCGAACCAACGCTCCAACCCAGACATCAATAGACCAACTGCGGATCCATGGCTCCTAAAACAACGCCCCCAAGGGGGAAAACGACATTAAAGATGGCGTCGTCGTCCGATCTAGAGAAGGATCTAAGGCTTTCGCCCAGAGCACAGGAAAATAGCGGCCAATGGTAGCTCCCCGGTGATGCCTTCATGAAGGAAAACGGCGCCCGAGGTCGTCGCCATCATAGTTGCCGACGATGTCGACAGAAGGCTTTCGCCTGAAGCATCCCAGCCCGGCCATCTCCGCCACGCCGGCCACCAAGTCCGGCAACGGTAGACCTACCCACTCCTGCCAGTCCCCGACGAGCGTCCCCGCTAGGTCCAGCAAGAGACATCCGCTATCATAGCCAGTCACCTCGAGCACCTGCATAGACAGAGCCGGTCGGTCTCGGCCGCCACCTGCACCCAAACCCTCACCGTCGGCCACAACACACCACCACACGCCTACCCCGCTGACAGCAGCCACCGCCGACCTCCCCAGCGGCAGCAATGGAGCCTGCCGGGCCATGTGAGCCACCGCACCGGCGGTATCCAGATCTGGGCGAAGAGAAGCCCCCAGATCAGGCATGGCAGCTCACAGGGACACCGCGTCGTCCGAGCCCGCACGTAGCGCTGACCACCGGCTCCGCCCTGCACCACCAGCCCCCGGCCTCGGCCATGGGGACCGCATGCGAAGGGAGCAGGCTGCTGCCCCAAGGGAGCAAGATCTGAAGCAGGAGCTCCCAGGGACAGAGCAGCGCCGAGCCCCCTGTCGAGCCGCCCGCGGCTCCGCACCACCCGCGCCGCCGCACTGCACACCCACTGCGTGGGCATGCCCACATCCGCGCGCGAGTCCTCGTCGCCAGCCGAGCGCCCCGCGCCGCCATGCCTAGACGAGAGGAGGGTGAGACGTCCCCGCCGCCACCGCCGCCGCGCGGGCTTTGCCCGGCGACGCCCTCCGGCGGCGGCGGGAGGAGGAGGAGTGGTGGTGGGGTAGGTGGTGGCGGCGGCTAGGGTTTCTCCCGAGCCGCCGGCGGGAGCGACGCGGGAGCTGATGGAGCAGATCCAGGCCTAGTTCAAAAAGCCAGTCTTTCAGTGGGCTACATGTCTCTATGTAAACTATTCTCGCGTGTTTTATTCTGAGTTTTTAAAACTATTTTTTATTATGAGTTATTATTTGATTTACATGACGCTTGAATAGGGCGATACTCAAATCATGACTTCAAATCTACGTAATCCTGACGGGCATGGATGCACCAAAGTTACATGCCCGCCCATATAGGGCGATACTCAAATCATGACCTCAAATCTTGTGTTTGTGCTAAATGTGTACATGCTATATGTTGTCGAATTATCGCAACGGAACTCTACATAGGAATCTCTTAGTCCCTTAAGTTATCAAGATAAGTTTGGTTGCTTCTCAGAAGTTGGAAGCAGGTGGGAGCGTCTACATCCATGGGCTGTAGACTAGGTCGATTATTCATGGACAAACCACCATTGCGGATGATCTTACCACCCGTCGCGAGGTTTCCATCGGTGATGTAGAGATCAAGGCGGCGACTTCCTTGCCATTGGCCTTCTTGAAGGCATTATCATGGAGCGGGCACGATTGTCGGAGCCGGTGGTGCAATGTTCGATGTGGATGTCGGGGCGGCTACACTGGATCTGTATAGCGGGGCAGTTCTTTGATGATGATGACAACACCGAGTTTCTACAGAGTCGCGACATGCTTAGGTTGATGGTCTTTTCAACATATCCAAAGGGTCTTTTCAAGCTTCATCATTCCTTGTGCAGCAGAGTTGCCATGGTTGTCTTGGTGGTTACAATGATATGCAAAGGGTGCCCATCTCGGGAGGCCCAGGAGACGCAAGCCTTGCATATTTCTCTTGTGAAGCTCGTTATCGAAGTCGTGGTTGTCTGTCGTCGACGGTTTGGCATGAGCTGATACAATCCTCGTACATATGTTGTGAGGATCGCGCCGTTGGTGGTAGTCCATGGCGAAGTCGGAGTTGCTGGATCTAGGCGGTGGGTGATGACCATGCTGCTTATGGGCAGTCACAACGGTTGTTCTTTTCTCGGTGGTGTGTGTGACGATTTTGTTTCGTTATTTAGGTTGATCGGGTGCCATGTTAGCGATTGTCATGCTCCATGATGGCCGGCCTTTGTTCTTGTAATTTTGGTTTTTGTTGGATTTTCGCGTAGGCAACTCTCTTCTACTTAATTAATCAAATGAGGCCAACGCCTCCATTTCAGAAAAACACTGGCAGGCAGCCAAAACCCTTGGACATGAGACAACCAAGAGTTTGAGCAGCTCGTGGAGAATTTTGTCGGTGGTGTTAAATATGACCAGCAAGAACATAATTATAAAGAGTGAGATCCAATTTTTCGTGACGCTCTGTTGAAACAAGATGAGTGCGCCCAAACTTTACTTCTGCAGTAGGTGAAGGGGAACGTGATATGCAACGAAAAAAGATTGCATGCCCTCCTGGTGCTCCCCCTCCCACCTATATATAGGTTGTTGGGAGCGGGTCGACTGACCTAGAAGGTGGAGTCCTTCTAGGATTCCTCTCCCTGATTTGCCTGCCCCCCAAGGCAATAGGGTGCCGATCGACTTGGGCATCATGTGGAGCCTCCACCCCCCCCCCCCCCCCCCATCCCTAGGGAAAGCATCTCAAGGTATAAGTTTGCAAGAAACAGAGTACAGGAATAAGCAAGATGACGTAATGTGGACAGAAAGAAGTCAATCAATATAACAAAAACCCATTGTTTTTCCTTAGTGACAACAATACAATACCACTACTAGGGAAAAACCTAGTGGTAGCGCTGGTTTTTGGCCTAGCAGTAGTGCGGGGTGCCGCTCTACTGATAAGGCGCTACAGCTAAAGGTTAGCAGTAGCGTTGGTCTACGCTCACTACTACTATATGAACTTAGGTGTAGCGCGTTTTTTATAAAGCGCTACTAGTAAGTACTAGCAGCGCACCTCTGTGCCCGCGCTACTACTATTATTGCGTATTCTATTTCTTTTTTATTTTATGTCGTATTCATACACCATTATACAAGTTTTCATACAGTAGCAATTTAGAGATCATTTTTACATCATAATGAGTTATTACATCACTGGGTGAAAGAACCACGGACTAGTTTCAAGTGGATGGATCCATCCACTTGAAACTAGTCCACGGTTCTTTCACCCAATGATATAATAAATCATCATCATCATCATCATCATCATCATCATCATCACCATATCATTAACAACTTATCATCATAATACATCATTGTCATATAACAACTCCTCATGATCATCATTTTCATCAATGAGACATCATATAGCAAGTTGGTCACTAGTCATAATCACAACTCCTCCTCCTCATCATCAACTCTAACACATTGTACCTAGGACCTACTCCTCTCTCATTGGACCTACTACCCTCTCTTAGGTAAAATAGCATAAAACAAGATAGGCACTGACTCTCCATTATGGAGAATGGAGATTATCCTGTCTCCAATTCTTGCGCTTCGCATAATGTTGCTTCCAAGTAGCTCCCTACGATTTACCACACATTTTTTTTCAATCCTTGATTATCATGCCTTCATCTGTTTTAGAAATCCGGTATGAACAGCAGTGATGCGTAGGATGACCTGGTCGTAAGTTCATAACATCAAGGCGAACTTTCAGAAACATCAGATGAGGCACACAATCCTTTGGTATTTTCTGTTGAAAAACATAGTAATAACTTCGTAATTAGCAATGTAGTTGAGTTTTAGAAGAATTTATGCAAAAGATGCACGATGTCGTAATAGTAAAAAATCTTACCATGACATCTCCATGGATGTTACCATAGTTCAACACATGCACTAGTGGCACGTATTGACTATAATGTGCAGGAGTTTGATAATAGATATTGTAATTCTCAAAATCATTAATAAATGAAATCGGATGATTTTTCTCCTGATAAGTAAATTCTGAGCCATCGTTGTAGTAGGTTTTGTCTACCATCTTCCGCATATTCTTTGAAGAATGAAAATAAGCTATCAATGGAAATAAGTTGTCAACTATTTTGAAATAAATAATATAAATTACTTAATAACTATGTTTGATAAACTCACATAGCGGTAGAATTGGAAGCATATCAACAAGGACCCAAATGTCCATATTGTCTTCGCCGATGGCAAGATCACCATGATTCGTGGTCACAAGCATGCCCTCATGAAAATCATACATCTTGCAAAGTGCTTCCCAATTCGAGCAACCAAAATGGGTTACGCTCTCAGAATTGTATAGATTTACATCAAAATCCATACCATGATGGGTCCTTAGGTGAATTATCTTTGTTTTCCTAATTTCATGATCTTCAAAATCCATCCTCTCCAAGACATAGCGTCTTGCATGGTATGGGATAAGCTAGTCGAATTATAAAAGACGAAAATTACACGTTGAAGAAGCAGAAGGCGTGCTTAATTATGAACAAAACACTTGTCGTCGTTGCGTACCGTTTGAACATCGAAGGTCTCCTGAAGCTTAATGTTCAAGGGCCGACCTTCTACCAGGTGAGGCCTATCGCACAGACCCCGGTCGTCACCGCACCGGTCGCACTCCGTCGGGAGACTTTCATCGTCCAACGACGACATCAACGACATTTCCTATGTTCATAATTCAAAGATTAAACTTGTACAATTAAATATATGTACTACAAAAACTAAATTAGATCATTATTATTCATCATGGGTTGTCTATCGGTCTGTCGAGTATTTTCTTGAAAACTCTCAGCTCACGTGGTGTATATATTCGACCATCGGTGATGGTAGCTCCTCCTTTCGTTCCCGAGTGCATTACACCAAATTGTCTAGCACACGGGGACGAAGGAGAAGCTACCCCCACGACAACAGTCGGCATTCTTCGTCCTCTCATATATGGTGGAGTCCCGACAGACTTAAAGTCAACTCGAAATGTCGTTTAATTATCTTTCTAGAAAATCCGTGGCACTCGATATTTCCTACATATTCTAGCACAAGTCATACTTAAATTCACGGAAAAATCTGGCATGACCTTTGCTGAAAAAGGGCATATCGAGCGCCTGAAATTTGCCGGAGCGGAAATGAATCAACACTCCGGCAAAACATAGGCCACTCGGAAATGAATCAACACTTCACACATGAGCATAAATTGGTGCTCATTGCATTTCAATGGTTCAATATCGACAAAAACATTTCAATATATGTTATAACCCCGAACATTTCATTTGGTTAAGAAGCATAACTAAATACCCTAATTCTACTATATCCAACACCAAGGAGTGGAGAAGGAGGAGGTGGACTTTTAGCTCACCGACTCGGGTGTAGAGGAAGTAGAGGTAGCTCGGATGACGATCACTTCAAGGATACATGACTCTACAAAGCCTGCATATTCCACCGAGTAAAATTTTAATTAGATCATCAAATCTCATATAGCATTCTTTGATGACAAAGTGATAATGACATAAATTCAACTAGTTCTATTAATTCAACTAGTTCAGCTAAGCACTTACTAAAAATAAACTAGTTCTATTAATTTTCTTACTAAAAATAAACTAGTTCTATAGTAAAATTTTAATTAGATCATCAAATCTCATATACCTAAATTTTCTTACTAAAAATAAACTTGTTCTATTAATTCAACTAGTTCAACTAAGCACTTACTATAAATAAAAATAAGTAAATTTCTTACTAATTATATGAAACACTTACTAAAAAACAATAAAAAAACTACATTATTCAAGAACAGTAAAAACAGTTTAGGGTTTAGGAGAGATGGAGGGAGGAGGGGTGATAACCCACAAGTATAGGGGATCACAACAGTTTTCGAGGGTAGAGTATTCAACCCAAATTTATTGATTCGACACAAGGGGAGCCAAAGAATATTCTCAAGTATTAGCAGCTGAGTCAATTCAACCACACCTGAAAGACTTAATATGTGCAGCAAAGTATTTAGTAGCAAAGTAGTATGGAAGTAACGGTAACGGTGGCAAAAGTAATAGTAGCAGTTTTGTAGTAATCGCAACAGTGGCAACGGAGAAGTAACTAAGCAGAGATCAATATGTGAAAAGCTCGTAGGCAATGGATCAATGATGGATAATTATGTCTGATGCAATTCATCATGCAACAGTTATAACATAGGGTGACACAGAACTAGCTCCAATTCATCGATGTAATGTAGGCATGTATTCCGGATATAGTCATACGTGCTGATGGAAAATAACTTGCATGACATCTTTTGTCCTACCGTCCCATGGCAGCGGGGTCCTATTGGAAACTAAGGGATATTAAGGCCTCCTTTTAGTAGAGTACCGGACCAAAGCATTAGCACTTAGTGAATAAATGAACTCCTCAAACTACGGTCATCAACAGGAGGTGTCCCGGCTATTGTCACTATGGGGTTTGCCAGATCATAACACGTAGTAGGTGACTATTGACTTGCAAGATAGGATCAAGAACACTCATATATTCATGAAAACATAATAGGTTCAGATCTGAAATCATGGCACTCGGGCCCTAGTGACAAGCATTAAGCATGGCAAAGTCATAGCAACATCAATCTTAGAACATAATGGATACTAGGGATCAAACCCTAACAAAACTAACTCGATTACATGGTAAATCTCATCCAACCCATCACCGTCCAGCAAGCCTATGATGGGATTACTCATGCACGGCGGTGAGCATCATGAAATTGGTGATGGAGGATGGTTGATGATGACGATGGCGATGGTTTCCCCTCTCCGGAGCCCGAATGGACTCCAAATCAGCCCTCCCGAGGAAGATTAGGGCTTGGCGGCGGCTCCATATCATAAAACGCGGTGAATCCTTCTCTCTGATTTTTTTCTCCCAGAACGTGAATATATGGAGTTGGAGTTGAGGTCGGTGGAGGTCCAGGGGGCCCACGAGGCAGGGGCACGCCCCAGGGGGTGGGCGCGCCCTGCACCCTCGTGGACAGGGTGTGGGCCCCCTTACATTGATTCTTTCGCCAATATTTTTCATTAATTCCAAAACGTGACTCCGTGGAGTTTCAGGTCATTCCGAGAACTTTTATTTCTGCACAAAAATAACACCATGGTAGTTCTGCTGAAAACAGCGTCAGTCTAGGTTAGTTCCATTAAAATCATGCAAGTTAGAGTCCAAAACAAGGGCAAAAGTGTTTGGAAAATTAGATACATCGGAGACGTATCAACTCCCCCAAGCTTAAACCTTTGCTTGTCCTCAAGCAATTTAGTTGACAAACTAAAAGTGATAAAGAAAAACTTTTACAAACTCTGTTTGATCTTGTTGTTGGGAATATGTAAAGCCAGCATTCAAGTTTTCAGCAAAGGTTATGAACTAACCATATTCACAATAACATTTAGGTCTCATGTTTACTCATATCAATGGCATAATCAACTAGCGAGCAATAATAATAAATCTTGGATGACAACACTTTCTCAAAACAATCATAATATGATATAACAAGATAGTATCTCGCTAGCCCTTTCTGAGACCGCAAAACATAAATGCAGAGCACCCATGAAGAGCAAGGACATTGTAATTTATGGCAAAAGAGATCCAGTCACTGTCATACTCAATGTAAATTAATAACAATGCATGTAAATGACAGCGGTGCTCTCCAATTGGTGCTTTTTAATAAGCGGATGATGACTCAACAAAAAGGTGAATAGATAGGCCCTTCACATAGCGAAGTGGGGATTTGCAGAGGTGCCAGAGCTTGAGTTTTGAAACAGAGATAAATAATATTTTGAGTGGCATACTTTCATTGTCAACATAACAACCAAGAGATATCGATATCTTCCATGCTACATACATTATAGGCAGTTCCCAAACAAAATGGTAAAGTTTATACTCCCCCACCACCAACTAGCACATTCCATGGCTAGCCCGAAACAACGGGTACCGTCCAACTAAAAACAATCTTGGGGGAGTTTTCTTTGCAATTATTTTGATTTGATTTGAGAATGGGACTGGGCATCCCGGTTACCGGCCATTTTCTCATGAATGATGAGCGAAGTCCACTTATCGTGAGAATAACCCACCTAGCATGAAAGATATAGACAGCCCTAGTTGATACATGAGCTATTCGAGCATACAAAACAGAATTTCATTTGAAGGTTTAGAGCTTGGCACATACAAATTTACTTGGAACGGCAGGTAAATACCGCATATAGGAAGGTATGGTGGACTCATGTGGAATAACTTTGGGGTTTATGGAAGTGGATGCACAAGCAGTATTCCCGCTTAGTATGAGTGAAGGCTAGAAAGAGACTATGAAGCGACCAACTAGAGAGAGACAACAGTCATGAACATGCATTAAGATTAACCAACAATGAGTGCAAGCATGAGTAGGATATAAGTCACCATGAACATAAATATCATGGAGGCTATGTTGATTTTGTTTCAACTACATGCGTGAACATGTGTCAAGTCAAGCCACTCGAATCATTCAAAGGAGGATACCACCCTACCATACCACATCACAACCATTTTAATAGCATGTTGGCATGCAAGACAAACCATTATAAACTCCTAGCTAATTAAGCATGGCATGAGTAACTATATTCTCTAATTGTCATTGCAAGCATGTTTCATTCATAATAGGCTGAATCAGGAACGATGAACTAATCATATTTCCAAGAACAAGATAGGTCGAGTTCATACCAGCTTCTCTTATCTCAACCAATCCATCATATATCGTCATTATTGCCTTTCACTCGCACGACTGAACAGTGTGGATAATCATAATAGTGCATGTGCATCGGACTAAGCTGGAATCTGCAAGCATTTAATTCAAAGGAGAAGACAGGGTAATATGGGCTCTTGGTTAGATCAACAATAATGCATATGAGAGCCACTCAACATTTTCATCGTGGTCTTCTCCTCTCGACCCCCAAAGAAAAGAAAATAAATACAAAGAAAAAGAAAACTATTTACACAGGAAAGCTCCCAACAAGCAAAAGAAGAACGAGAATTTTTTTTGGTTTTTCTTTAGTTTACTACTACTACAAGCATGGAAAGTAAACTAGCTAAAAGCTACAACTAATTTTTTTTGTTTTTTCTTAAGGTTTTTCAAACACACAAGAAGAAAGCAAGAAAATAAAATAAGCTAGCATGTATAATACAATGAAAAAGTATGAACACCGACAACTAGAATGAGTGTATGAACATAAATGTAATGTCGGTGAAAAATACGTACTCCCCAAGATTAGGCTTTTGGCCTAAGTTGGTCTATGGCTACGGCTGGCCTGGCGGATATCCGAAGTCGTAGCCGGGGTTGTACTGAGATGCAGCAGCTACTGCCTGGAGAGCTGCAGCCTGGAGGCGAGCTGCCTCCATCCTCCTCTCATATTCATTAATTTGCTTCCTCCCTGGTTATAAAATATCTCCTATTTGCCTGAAAGTTAAAGAAAGTAGGAGCAGGGAGAGTAATATGGACAGTACGCCGTCTGTCAAAGATTAGTCGGTACTGGAGGAACTATTCGTTCCTCTCAAGAAACTGATGGCGAACCATAGCATTATAATCTAGATAAGCAAGTGGCAACTCAATATCATTTCCATTTATGGGTACACCAAGATAATTAGCTAAACGAGTTGCAAAAATCCCACCAAACAAATCTCCACTTTTACCATTAAGATGTAACCTCCGTGCAACAATGGCCCCCCAAGTTATATTGTTTATCACCTAATACCGCACTCTTGAGGACACTAAGATCTGGGACGCACATGTGACAAAGTTCATCTTTACCGTTAATGTGTCTACCTATAAAGAGAGCAAAGTAATGTATGGAAGGGAAATGAATGCTCCCTATGGTAGCTTGTGTGATCTCTCTAGTTTCTCCCACAGTGATACTAGCAAGAAAATCTTTATATTTAGATTTGCGGGGTTCACTAAAGTTGCCTCACTATGGAATTGTACAAGTAGTGTTAAAATCTTCAAGGTCCATGGTATAAGATTTATCACAGAGATCAAATAAAACAGTGTGAGTGTTGCGCGTGGATGAAAATTTAAACCTCCTCACAAAGGAACCAGTTAGGTAATAGTATTGCCGGCACTTATCTGATACGAAGTCCTCAAGATCAGCATTACGTTCATACGCATCAAATTCATCCTTGAAGCCTGTTTGAACCATAAACTCTTCCGACGGCCATTCACAAGGCCGCACTTGTGCTTCCCTTGGTGGTTCAAGGTTCGGCTCACGTATCGCGAGCCTTGGTTCTTGCTTCCTTGAAGAACCACCATCGTACATTTTCCTAAACATTTTTCTTCCTCTGAAAATTTTCTGAAAATTTTAGTGACTCAAAATAAAAGTGAACCAAACTCAACAAAATTGATAGCAACTACTCCCATAAGTGCCTAGAGGCTATATCATGCATTAAAACTACTTTGGACCATATAAATTTGACATGCAAGCCTGAGCACTGCATTGGTTTTCCCTTGAAGAGGAAAGGGTGATGCAGCAAAGTAGCATAAGTATTTCCCTCAGTTTTTGAGAACCAAGGTATCAATCTAGTAGGAGGCTCCTCAAAAGTCCCACGCACCTACACAAACAAACAAGAACCTCGCAACCAACGTGATAAAGGGATTGTCAATCCCTTCATGGTAACTTGCGAAAGTGAGATCTGATAGAGATAATAAGATAAGATAAATATTTTTGTTATTTTTATGATATAGATTGAAAAGTAAAAGATGCAAATAAAGGTAGATTGAAAACCTATATGATAAAAGATAGACCCGGGGCCATAGGTTTCACTAGTGGCTTCTCTCAAGATAGCATAAGTATTACGGTGGGTGAACAAATTACTGTCGAGCAATTGATAGAAAAGTGCATAGTTATGAGAGTATCTAGGCATGATCATGTATATAGGCATCACGTCCGCAACAAGTAGATCGAAACGATTCTGCATCTACTACTATTACTCCACACATCGACCGACTCCTGCCTGCATCTAGAGTATTAAGTTCATGAAGAACAGAGTAACGCATTAAGAAAGATGACATGATGTAGAGGGATAAACTCATGCAATATGATATAAACCCCATCTTTTTATCCTCGATGGAAACAATACAATACGTGCCTTGCTGCCCCTGCTGTCACTGGGAAAGGGCACCGCAAGATTGAACCCAAAGCTAAGCACTTCTCTCATTGCAAGAAAGATCAATCTAGTAGGCCAAACCAAACTGACAATTCGAAGAGACTTGCAAAGATAATTAATCACACATACAAGAATTCAGAGGAGATTCAAATATTTCTCATCGATAAACTTGATCATAAACCCACAATTCATCGGATCTCGACAAACACACCGCAAAAGAGTTACATCGAATAGATCTCCAAGAAGATCGAGGGGAACTTTGTATTGAGATTCAAAGAGAGAGAAGAAGCCCATCTAGCTAATAACTATGGACCCGAAGGTCTGTGGTAAACTACTCATAACTCATCGTAGAGGCCTTGGAGATGATCTAGAGATTGTCCGTGGTCGATTCCCCCTCTGGCGGAGCGCCGGCGAAGGCTCCAAGATGGGATCTCACGGATACAGAAGGTTGCGGCGGTGGAAATAGTTTTTCGTGGTGCTCCTGGATGTTTTCAGGGTACGTGGATATACATATATATAGGAGGAAGGAGTATGTCGGTTGAGCCACGAGGGGCCCACGAGGGTGGGCGGTGCCCCCACCCCCTTAGGGCATGCCGGGCACCCTCGTGGCCGCCTCGTTTGCTGCTTGACGTCCACTCCAAGTCTCCTGGATTGAGTTTGTTCCGAAAAGATCACTCCCGAAGGTTTCATTCCGTTTGGACTCTGTTTGATATTCCTTTTCTTCGAAACACTGAAATATGCAAAAAACAGCAATTCGGGCTGGGCCTCCGGCTAGTAGGTTAGTCCCAAAAATGATATAAAAGTGTAAAGTAAAGCCCATAAACATCCAAAACGGGTAATATAATAGCATGGAACAATCAAAAATTGTAGATACGTTGGAGACATATCAAAGCCCAAGAACAGGGTCACCTCAGCAGCAAAAATTTGTAATAAATAAAGCACTAGAACAAAAACTAATTGGACAATTGGAGAAGTCACATACCAAGAACAATCCCCCAAAGCAGTTTTGTGAATGGAACTTTGAGAAAGGAGATCAAAAATGGTAGCAAAACGAGCTAGAACACGGGTTTGAGCTACGGGATGATTTTTTTTGGAGGAAGACGAAGTGTATGGGTGCTCGAATAAGTGGAGGGGATCCACGTGGGGCCCACGAGGCGGGGGGCGCGCCCCAGGGGTGTGGCCACGCCCAGTACCCTCGTGTCCAAATGATGGGTCCCCTGGTGTGTTCTAAGTGCCAGAAATTCTTAAATATTCTAAAAAAACCATACTCCATTTTCAGGGCATTTGGAGAACTTTTATTTTCGGGGTATTTTTTTATTGCATGGATAATTCAGAAAAAAGACAGAAAATACTATTTTTACTTTATTTCTAAATAACACAAAGTAAAATGAGGATACAGAAGGTTGTGCTTTCTAACTTCATCCATCTCATGCTCATCAAAAGGAATCCACTAACAAGGTTGATCAAGTCTTGTTAACAAACTTCTTCCGAATAACATGGAACCGGAGAATTTTTGAATAACACTAGATTACCTCAACAGGGATATGCATGTCCCCAACAATAAAAATATCATATTTCCTTTTGACGGTAGGAAGAGGGAATTCAAAACCTCCAATAGTAATCGTTGAAATTTTCCCAATAGAATTGATACTATGAACTTGAGGTTGTTTCTTCGGAAAGTGTACCGTATGCTCATTACCATTAACATGAAAAGTGACATTGCCTTTGTGGCAATCAATAACAGCCCCTGCAGTATTTAGAAAAGGTCTACCAAGGATGATCGACATATTGTCATCCTCGGGAATATCAAGAATGACAAAGTTCGTTAAAATAGTAATATTTGCAACCACAACAGGCACATCCTCACAAATACCGACGGGTATGGCAGTTGATTTATCGGCCATTTGTAAAGAGATTTCAGTAGGTGTCAACTTATTCAAATCAAGTCTACGATCTAAAGAGAGAGGCATAACACTAACACCTGCTCCAGGATCACATAAAACAGTTTTAACATAGTTTCTTTTAAAGGAGCATGGTATAGTTGGTACTCTTGGATCTCCAAGTTTCTTTGGTATTCCACCCTTAAAAGTGTAATTAGCAAGCATGGTGGAAATTTCAGCTTCTGGTATCTTTATTTTGTTTGTAACAATATCTTTCATATACTTAGCATAAGGATTCATTTTAAGCATATCAGTCAAACGCATAGCAAAAAGATAGGTCTAATCATTTCAGCAAAGCGCTCAAAATCCTCATCATCCTTTTTCTTGGATGGCTTAGGAGGAAAAGGCATGGGTTTCTAAACCCATGGTTCTCTTTCTTTACCGTGCTTCCTAGCCATGAAGTCTCTCTTATCATTATGTTGATTCTTTGATTGTGGGTTATCAAGATCAACAACAGGTTCAACCTCTACATCATTGTTATTACTAGGTTGAGCATCAACATGAACATCGTCATTGGCATTATCACTAGGTTCATGTTCATTACCAGATTGTGTTTTAGCATCAGATATAGAGATATCATTGGGATTCTCAGGTGTGTCTATAACCGGTTCACTAGAAGCATGCATAGCTCTATCATTTTTCTTTTTCTTTTTCTTAGAAGGACTAGGTGCATCAATATTAGTTATTTGAGAATCTTGCTCAACTCTCTTAGGATGGCCCTCAGGATACAAAGGTTCCTGGGTCATTCTACCACCTCTAGTCATAACTCTAACAGCATTATCATTATTCTTACTATTTAATTCATTGAGCAAATCATCTTGTGCCTTCAGTACTTGTTCTACTTGAGTGGTAACCATGGAAGCATGTTTACTAATAAGCTTAAGATCACCTTTAACTCTAGACATATAACCACTCAAGTGTTCAACCATATAAGCATTACGTTTCAGTTGTCTACCAACATAAGCATTGTAGTTTTCTTGTTTAACAATGAAGTTATCAAACTCATCCAAGCAATGGCTAGCAGACTTATTACGAGGAATAGCACCTTCATCAAATCTATAGAGAGAATTTACCTTTACTACCTGTGTCGGGTTATCAAGACCATGTATTTCTTCAATAGTGGTAAATTCTTAACATCTTCAGCTTTAATACATTTTTCTTTCATAGATTTCTTTGCCTCTTGCATATCTTCAGGACTGAGAAATAGAATACCCCTTTTCTTCGGAGTTGACTTAGGAGTTGGTTCACGAAGTGTCCAATCATTATCAGTGCTCAGTATATTATTCAATAGCAATTCAGCTTGCTCAGCAGTTCTTTCCCTGAAAACACAACTAGCACAACTATCCAGGTGGTCTCTAGAAGCATCGGTTAGTCCATTATAAAAGATATCAAGTATTTCATTTTTCTTGAGAGAATGGTCAGGCAAAGCATTAAGTAATCGAAGAAGCCTCCCCCAAGCTTCTGGGAGACTCTCTTTTTCAATTTGCACAAAATTAAACATTTCCCTTAAGGCAGCTTGTTTCTTATGAGCGGGAAATATTTTGCGGAGAAGTAATAAATCACATCCTGGGGACTACGCACACAACCAGGAGCGAGAGAATTAAACCATATCTTAGCATCACCCTTTAATGAGAAAGGAAACAATTTAAGGATATAATAATAGCAAAAAAATTCCTCATGAGTAAATAGGGTGGCTATATCATTCAATTTAGTAAGATGTGCCACATGGTTTTATATTCATAGCCATAAAAAGGATCAGATTCAACCAAAGTAATTAACTCAGGATCGACAGAGAAATCATAATCCTTATTAGTAACACAGATAGGTGAAGTAGCAAAAGCAGGGTCATATTTCATTCTAGCATTCAGAGACTTTTCTTTCAACTTAGCTAAGAGTTTCTTAAGATCATATCTATCATTGCAAGCAAAAAGGTCTCTAGCAGTTTCTTCATCCATAACATAACCCTCAGGCACAACAGGCAATTCATATCTAGGGGGAGAATCTTCATCATCACTTTGATTAATATCATCAGTTTTAGTAATTTCATTTTCTCTAACCCTAGCAAGTTGTTCATCAAGAAATTCACCTAATGGCGCATTATTATCAAGCAGAGAAGTAGTATCATCATAAGCATCATGCATAGCAGAAGTGGCATCATCAATAACATGCGACATATCATAATCAATAGCAGGTGTAGGTGTCACAAGTTTACTCAAAACAGAAGGTGAATCAAGTGCAGGGCTAGATGGCAGTTCCTTACCTCCCCTCGTAGTTGAGGGGAAAATCTTGGTTCTTTCATCTTTCAAGTTCCTCATAGTGATCAACAGATATAAATCCCAAGTGACTCAAAGAATAGAGATATACTCCCCGGCAATGGTGACAGAAAAGAGTCTTGATAACCCACAAGTATAGGGGATCGCAACAGTTTTCGAGGGTAGAGTATTCAACCCAAATTTATTGATTCGACACAAGGGGAGCCAAAGAATATTCTCAAGTATTAGCAGCTTAGTTGTCAATTCAACCACACCTGAAAGACTTAATATCTGTAGCAAAGTATTTAGTAGCAAAGTAGTATGGAAGTAACGGTAATGGTGGCAAAAGTAATAGTAGCAGTTTTGTAGTAATCGTAACAGTGGCAACAGAGAAGTAACTAAGCAGAGATCAATATGTGAAAAGCTCGTAGGCAATGGATCAATGATGGATAATTATGTCAGATGCAATTTGATGACCCACAAGTATAGGGGGTCTATCGTAGTCCTTTTGATAAGTAAGAGTGTCGAACCCAACGAGGACACTATAGGAATCAGCTACTTTGCCATCTGCCACGGCAGATGGCAAAGGCAGGGACGGCGGATGGCAAAGGCCTTTGTCGTCTGCCGCGGACAGCAAATGACTCCGGCAAAGATTAGATCAGCAAAGAGCTACTTTGCCGTCTACTTTCTGAGGCTGACGGCAAAGGGTCCTTTGCCATTAGCAACGGACGGCAAAGAAAGCAGACGGCAATAAATACGATGTTCGTCCGTTAGATGGCTAACAGCAGCCTTTGTCGTTCGCTGCTGACGGCAAAAATAATCTGGCGTTTGTCGTCCGCCAGATGACGTCAGCTAGATGTCATTGCACGACAGGCCTTTGCCGTCCGCCGCTGTAGGCAAATTTGGCTATTCTTTGTCGTCTGCCATTGTAAGCAAAGCCTTTGCCGTCCGCCGCTGTACGCAAACTGACCAAATGGGTCAGCCCCCACGAGGCACAGGTGGTCGTCGCGTGTCTTCTTTGCCGTCCGCGGCTGTTGGCAAAGGTGCCTTTGCCGTCCGCAGCTGTCGGCAAAGGTGGCTTTGCCATCAGTGGCTGACGGCAAAGATCCTGCATTGCCTCTTTTTTCTTTTTTCTTTTTAATCAACAATTTTCACAGCAAATATATATGACATATATATATATATATGTATATATATATATATGTATGTATATATATATATGTATATATATCATAGGGCTATTTAACAGGAAACATATGACATATCCAGCACATAAGTTTCATCGTACATACCTTTATAGTTCCATCCATTCATACATAGCAAGTTGCACATACACATTGTTCCATCCATACATATTACAATACAAAGTTTCATCAAGATAGCAAGTTCCATCATAGCAAGCTAGAAAAATACTTGAAGAGAATGAAATAAAAAACAAGCACTCCATCATAGCAAGCTAGCTTCCGTGAAGTGAATGAAATCTGTAAAATGGCAAATAAAAAAGTTAGTAAAAGGTGACTAGAAGAAGAACACTAGAATAAGAAGTATATGTCATTTATGAGCTAACTTAGGTGAAATGGATCATATATGAGCTAACTGAGTTGAAATGGATCATTTATGAGCTAACTAAGTTGAAATGGATCGTTTATGAGCTAACTAAGGTGAAATGGATCGTTTATGAGCTAACTTAGGTGAAATGGATCGTTTATGAGCTAACTTAGGTGAAATGGATCATTTATGAGCTAACTTAGTTGAAATGGATCATTTATGAGCTAACTAAGGTGAAATGGATCGTTTATGAGCCAATTTAGGTGAAATGGATTGTTTTTGAGCTAACTTAGGTGAAATGGATCATTTATGAGCTAACTTAGTTGAAATGGATCGTTTATGAGCTAACTTAGGTGAAATGGATCATTTATGAGCTAATTTAGGTGAAATGGATCATTTTTTAGCTAACTTCAATGAAATGGATCGTTTATGAGCTAACTTAGTAAAAAAGTATCATTTTAGAGCTAACCTAGGTGTGATGGGTCATTTTGGAGCTAACATAGGTAAGATGGGTCATTTTGGAGCTAACTTAGGTGAAATGGATCGTTTTTTAGCTAACTTAGGTGAAATGGATTGTTTATGAGCTAACCTAGGTGAAATGGATCATTTATGAGCTAACTTAGATAAAAAGCATCATTTTAGAGCTAACCTAGGTGTGATGGGTCATTTTGAAGCTAACCTAGGTAAAATGGATCGTTTGTGAGCTAACTTAGGTGAAATGGATCATTTATGAGCTAATCTAGGTAAAATGGGCCATTTTAGAGCCAACTTGGGTAAAATGCATCATTTTAGAGCAAATCTAGGTAAGATGGGTCATTTTGGAGCTAACCTAGCACTAGTAGATAAACCACCATTAGTCCCGGTTGGTAAGGGCCTTTTGTGCCGGTTCCTGAGCCGGGACTAAAGGGTCGTTACTAATGCCCTGGCCCTTTAGTCCCGGTTCAGTCCAGAACCGGGACAGATGGGCCTCCACGTGGCCGGTGCGCCAAGCCCATGCAGGAGGGCCTTTGGTCCCGGTTGGTGGCACCAACCAGGACCAATAGGCTGTGGTTATTGTTTTTTTTAAAGGGGGGGTTGGGGGTTTTGGGGGGTTAACGACGCTACATACTATACATAGAGAGGCCCTCGACACGCTAGCTAGTAAGAAAATGAAGGAAACCATTAAGTACAGAAGTTCGTCATGCATACCAAGAGAAGTGATCGATCGACCTCTCCTTCTCCGAGAGATTGGTCGAACAACAAGTTTTCATATTATCTATCCGACGCTACTGGCTACATACATATACAATATGTAAGATCTCTTACAATCCCCTAGCAATTGAAATCAACTTCCACATGGTATTCTCCGGCTTTATTGATGACGTGGTCAAGAAAGAATCCCGCCAATTCCTCTTGAATTGCTTTCATGCGATCTAGTGGTAGGAGTTCATTCCGCATCTGCCACGTCTAATTTGAAGAAGGGGGTTAATACATATATATGAATGAAACTCAACAGAAATGATGCTGTAATAAAATGAAATTGTGAATATTATTGCTTACGCACTTCATATTGTCTTTTAGAGTAGCCCCGCTTATTTTTCAAAGTCGCGTTGTAGATGAACTCACACACGTAGTATCCACAGTAATTATTCCCTTGTTCCTGCCACAAGCACTTTACGAGAAATAGAGGTCAAAACTTATAATGAAGCATTATAAATGGCATTGATGAAAGTATAGCTATAGAATCAACGGGAGATGCGTGCAACTAGCTAGCTAGTAGTACTTACTTTCGGGTATGTATATCACAGCTCCTTCGGCAGTCCCGGAGCTTCTGCGGTGAACTGTTTCCAAAACCTGCAAGACAAAGAAAATAATTATTATTACTTGAGATATCAGGAAATGAACAAAAAGTTGCCGATATGGTGCGATAATGATCCATTGAACTTACTTGTTGAGCATTTTAGTCATGTCCGCATAGGTTTCGGGATCTTTTCGTCTCGAGTCTAAGACGGTTACTAGTACCCGCTCAAGCTTAATCTCCAGAAGAACATAGTGGAAGCTGCGCACGCATGCATAACTCATCAATTACATTACTATAACCTCGCTCGAGTAATAAGGGAAACCGAATATGCACATGGCAGTAACACTCACTCGAAGTTTTAAGGAAAGAGTATTAAATCTTTGTTTTGATTTTTTATCAATGATTGTAGAAAGTTAGGCTCGGCCTCTTCGGCGTGCTTTTTAACCTGAATTTCATCTATGATATTTGTGTTAATGAACCCAATATCATACATTTCTTGTTTTTTGCACTCGACGATCTTCAATCTGCATAATATAGTGAGGATAATTAATTATAAATACATGCAATGAAAGAGCTGACCTATATATAGAGACTTAATGACAGAAATAGTACTTACAAACAGTAGCAAAAGACCGTTAATTTATCGAGGGCCTTTTGATTGAAGAACTCAAAGAACTCCTCAAATGGAACAGGCAACAGATCAGTTCCAACAAGGTCGTGCTCCTCTTTAATTCTCAGAAACAAAGTATTCGTCCCCCCAGACTCTCTGCAGGTTTTCATGTACCAATTATGGAATCTTCGCATCATCGTTGTTAGAGATTTTTCATCTTTGACGAGAGGCTTCCCGTACTCGTATCTGTGTTCGTCCACCTCCATGAAATCAAAATTTACATCGTCAGGCAGGTAATTTGCAAGATTGCTATAACCGGGCACCGTCCCCGGAGCATTAGCGACGATGTCGCCGCTAGACACATTGAGCAGGGGGCACGATTGATTTGCTTGGTCGCCAAGCTGGGCAATTTTTTCACAGCTGCTCGTTCTTTTAACCTTTGATCACTGACAGTACTTCTCGACCGCTCCGCTGCGAGATATGCCTGTTCAGTAATGCGCTCATAGTTGGTTCTCGGCTGAGACATTGGTGGTTTCCTCAGGGCATCGATAGTGTGCTTTGCTTTCACCGGATCTACCTTCTCCTCCGGAGGTGGATGTCTGTTTGCTTTCAACCCTTTAAAGAAGTCCTCCACTTCGGTCCGCATGATCTTCGCGTTTTCCTCCTCGGTCCTCTCGTACGGTAACTTCTCTAGAGGCTTGAGAGAAGGACCGTATCTGTATTACCTCCCGCCTCTGCTGGCTGTACTGCTAGACGCCGGAGCAGATGGAGCGGCTGCAGCGTCTATCTTCTTTCGTGCTTGCTTACAAGGCGGAGGAGAAGGACTACGACGCGCCGGAGCAGCCAGGGCGGCGGCGGGTCTCTTCCGCCCTTGCTGGTGAGGCGGAGAAGGAGGAGGCTGCAGGCTGCTCGGGCGCGCCGGCGCAGGGGGGGAAGGACGCGGAGTGCCGCCACGCGCCGGAGAAGGAGGCCGAGTGCCCTGATCGTCACTTGGCTGAGGAGGAGGCGGTGGAGGAGGCGGAGTGCCCTGACTCGCCGGAGGAGGAGGAGGAGGCGTCCAGTTCGGAAGCTTGATGAACTCCTTCCGCCATAGGCATGGAGTCTTCAGAGCAGAACCCAGCCAAGTCTCCCCTTCACTGGTAGGGTGGTCAAGCTGGAGGTCCTCAAATCCCTCCGTTATTTCGTCCACCGTCACCCTAGCATATCCTTCTGCAATCGGACGACGGTGAAAAGTTGCGCCGAGTTCAGAAGGTCGAACTTGGCTGACAGCCGCCTTGACTTTTAAGTTCTGTCATTGCATCATAAGGTGGCAATTTTGAGACTCCGTGATAAAAATCCACGGGGTAGCTAGCAGGAGCCGTCAAGACATGCTCCGGCTAAACCAGCTCGGTGGAAGCCACGCTGCTTCTCCGCTGAGATGGCGGGGTAGCTTCGAGGGAAGCTTCGGCAGGTCGTTTGCTGCGATCTGTTTCTCGTTCCTCTAGCCCTTGTACCCTTGCGTGCAGCGCCTGCAGTTGGCTATGCTCCACTTTATTCCTCCTCTCCTGGCATTTGTAACCGCCTACGTCCGGAAAACCAACCTTCCACGGAATGGAGCCTGGCATGCCTCGTGTCCGTCCAGGGTGCTCAGGATTCCCGAGGGCCATTGTGAGCTTGTCGTTCTCCCTGTCTGGAACGAACGTCCCTTGCTGCGTTGCATCGATATAGTGCCGAAGCCTCTTGACTGGTATTTTCAGTTGCTCATCCGTCCAATGGCACTTCCCTGATACAGGGTCCAAGGTTCCGCCAGCCCCGAAGAACCAAGTCCGGCAATGGTCTGGCTAGTTCATTGTCTCTGGTTCGATCCCTTTATCAAGCAGATCATTCTCAGCCTTGGCCCACTTAGGCCGGGCTTTGAGGTAGCCACCTGACCCCGTGCGATGGTGAAACTTCTTCTTCGCAGCATTTTGCTTGTTTGTCGCCAACATCTTCTTACTCTTTTCCGATGTCTTGTGGGCCACAAATGCAGGCTAGTGATCTCTGATTTTCTCATATTTGTCGATGAATTCTGGTGTCTCTTCTTTGTCGACAAACTTTTTCAGCTCTTTCCTCCACCTCCTGAATAGGCCTGCCATCTTCTTAAGAGGAAAAGACTTGATTAATTGCTCTATAACTGGCTTCTCTGGATCCTCCTATGGCGGTAGGGTGAAATTTGCCTTCAGCTCAGTCCAAAGATCATCTTTCTGCATATCATTGACATAAGACACCTCAGGGTCTTCGTTCTTAGGCTTATACCATTGATTGATGCTGATCGAGATCTTGTCCCTAACAAGAACCCCACACTGAGCAGCAAATGCATTCTTTGTCCGGATGGATTCAATCAGTTCGCTGTCGCGCGCGATTGCTCTGATCTCAAACCTTTCATCCGAGCTCAACTTTTTCTTTGGGCCTCGTCTCCTTACCGAAGTTGTGCTCGATCCGGAGGGCTAGAAAAAATAAGAAAGACGAGAGTTAATTAATATGTGTACATATACCAAAACAATGAATGCATCAATTAGCTAGTCAACACAGAATTAACTAATATATATATATACCTGGCCAGACTCGGTTCAATCACCGGTGCCATCATCACGGTCTCCTTCTTGCACCATCATTGGGTCACCGGAGCCGTCCTCACGATCTCCTTCTTGCACCGGCATTGGGTCAAAGGAGCCATCATAATCATAGCCTGCTTCTTCACCCTGTCCTTCCAGACCATCGGTGTCCTTCAGAAACGAGAAGACGGCATCACTTCCTTGTGCGATTATGTCCCCCAACATCGCTTCTGTTGCTTCGTCTCGGGGGTGTCCGTAGTTTCTACAAATATTTACAACATGACAATTATTATTCAAACATGACAAATATGGATATATTAGTGGCAAACATAGAACTAGCTAGCTAATCACAGTAAGGAATCATATTAATTAGTGGCCTCGACGCTGCTTCTCTAGGGTTTGGGGTGGCCTCGACAATGCTTCAAGGGGGTAATATCGATAACGACGAGATACATACATGGGAAATAATGTTATCGGGGAGGGGGTATATCAACCCCCCCCCCCCACACACACACATGTTGAAGTTATCGGGAGGGGTTTATATCGACAATGATGACATACGTACATGGGAAAATAATAGTATCGGGGAGGGGGTATATCGACGCCCCCCCACATGTTGAAGTTATCGGGAGGGGGTCGACCCCCCACGTGTTGAAGTTATCGGGAGGGGTTTATATCGACAACAATGATATACGTACATGGGAAAATAATAGTAACGTGGAGGGGGTATATCAACTCCCCCCCACGTGTTGAAGTTATCGGGAGGGGGTATATCAACCCCCCCTCGTGTTAAAGTTATCGGGAGGGGGTATATCGACCTCCTCCCCCATGTGTTGAATTTATCGGGAGTTTATATCGACACGACATACGTACATGGGAAAATAATATTATCGGGGAGGGGGTATATCGACCCCCACCACTCGTGTTGAAGTTATCGGGAGGGGTATATGGACGACGACAGACCCGATAAAACATAAGAAAACAAAGAAGAAATAAAAAGAGGAGAAGAAGAAAGGAATAGAGGAGAAGACCGAAGAAAAAAAAAGAAAAAAAAGAGGAGGAGAAGAAAGGAATAGAGGAGAAGAAGAAAAAATAGAATTTTTCTATTTTTTCTTCTTCTCCTCTATTCCTTTCTTCTTCTCCTCTTCCTTTTCTTCCTCTCCTCTTCTTCTCCTCTTCCTTTTCTTCCTCTCCTCTTATTCTCCTTTTTCCTCTTATTATTTTCCTTTTTCCTCTCCTAAATATATAAAACTTTTCTAAAAATGAAACTAACCTAAAATGTACTAAATCAGAGAACATATATAGATAATCCTTTTCTAAATATATAAATCTAACTTTTGCATATATGAACATATATACACAGAGAACATACAAACATATATACATTTTTATAAAAAAGCATAATACAAACCATCGTATATATGGAAAAAAACTGAAAATAAGCAATATACACAATAAAATACTCACATATATACATATATATATAATCTGAAAAAAAACAAGCATGTAATATAAGAAGAAGAAAACAAGGGAGGGGCGCCGGCCGGATGAACGGAGGAGCAGGGACGCGGGTTCGGCGGCGAGGACAGCAACGGGGTAGGGGGCGCGCGTTCGGCAGCGAGGACGGCGACGAGGCAGGGGCGACGATCGGCGAGGAAGGCGGCGGGGCAGGGAGACGCCGATGACAGGGGCGGGCCAGGGCGCGCGACGCGCGTTGGGGCAGGGCGGCGAGCGGCGACGGCGTCGGGCGAGGGCACGGGCGATGGCGAGCGGGCGGCGACGGAGACCTCGGGTGGCTAGGGGAGGCGACGACGACGTTGGGGCAGGGGCCGGCATCGAGGAGCAGCGCAGCAGCCTGGCGGCGTTGGAGAAAATAATGGTGGGTGGGGGAAAATTTTCCAAATGTTTGATTATATAGGAAAGGCTTTGGTCCCAGTTCGTGGCACAAACCGGGACCAATGCCCCCCTTTAGTCCCGGTTGGTGCCACCAACCGGGACCAAAGGCCTCTTTTCAGCAGCCCAAAGGGCGGGAAACGGCGGCCTTTGGTCCTGGTTGGTGGCACCAACCGGGACTACACGGGGGCATTGGTCCCAGTTTGTGCCACGAACCGGTACCAATGCACCCCTTTAGTCCCAGTTGGTGCACCAACCGGGACTAAAGGCCTTGTGCTGGAATTGGCGCGGTGCGGTGGGATGTTTAGTCCCACCTCGCTAGCCGAGAGGGCTCGAGAGTGGTTTATAAGCGCTGTTGCGCTGACCACTTCGAGCTCCTCTCAAATGCAGGCTTACGGGCCTAAAGTCACTTATCTGCCTGTGGGCCTACTGGGCCTCCTGCGGGCCTGAATCCTGGCCCATGGTAGGGTTTCTAGTCATATTCAGGCCGTGGGGGCCCAGTAGGAGGCACTTTTTTTGCTTTTTTGTTTTCTTTACTTATTGTTGCTATTTTTATTTTTTCCAGTTTTTTTGTTTTGTTTTCTGCATTATTTATTTTCTTTTGTTTTTTGCTTTAGTTTTTAATTCTTTTTGCTTTTAGTTTTAGAAAAATTATAAAATTTCTGTTAGCGCCATTAGTTTTCAAATTTGAAAACACTTTTTTTGTTTTTTTGTTTTCTTTCTTGCTTTATTTATTTTATTTTGTTTCTACTACAACAAAATACTTATTGTTGCTATTTTTATTTTTTTTTCATTTTTTTGTTTTGTTTTCTGCATTATTTATTTTCTTTTGTTTTTTGCTTTATTTTTTAATTCTTTTTTGCTTTTAGTTTTAGAAAAATTATAAACTTTCTGTTAGTGCCATTAGTTTTCAAATTTGAAAACACTTTTTTTGTTTTTTTTGTTTTCTTTGTTGCTTTATTTATTTTATTTTGTTTCTACTTACAACAAAATACTTATTGTTGCTATTTTATTTTGTTTCCAGTTTTTTTGTTTTGTTTTCTGCATTATTTATTTTCTTTTGTTTTTTGCTTTATTTTTAATTCTTTTTGCTTTTAGGTCAGCAAAATTATAAACTTTCTGTTAGTGCCATTAGTTTTAGAAAAATTATAAACTTTCTGTTAGTGCCATTAGTTTTCAAATTTGAATAGTTAAAATTTGAATTCTTTGAAACTTGTGTGAATCACAAGTTTGTGATTAACTTTACTAAAAAATGAACATAGATGCGCCTATAGAGAAAATTCAACCTAAATTCATAATAACTTTCTATGAATTTCAGAGAAATTCACTATGAATTTAGGTCAAATTCCCTGTATAGGGGCATCTATTTTCACTTTGAGAGGAGCTCAACAAGGCAGAGAGGGACGGGCTTATAAACCGGTGTGAGCGCCCTTCAGTTGGCGAGGTGGGACTAAACTCTGAGCGCAACGAGGACCAACCCTTTAGTCCTGGTTTGTGGCACAAACCGGGACTAATGGTCATGGTCCAGGGGCGAGGCGCATTGGTACCGGTTCGTGCATGGAACCGGGACCAAAAGGTCCAGACGAACAAGGACCAATGGCCCACGTGGCTGCCCTCTTGAGAGTGTTCTTGGTGAGAACATAGTTGACAAGGAGCGAACCGGGATTAATGGTATTACGAGGGCCGAACCATAAGACATTAAAGCATTTCAAATGAACTCTGAAAAAGTTGAAAGTTGGCATGGTATCATAATTTCACCCACATAGCATGTGCATCTACAAAACGGACAATGGTATCATACTCGTCTGTTACAAAGTTGGCATGGTATCATCATAATAGTTGCGAGAGAAAGTCTTCACTTTTTCTTCGCTTGTGTCATTTGCTTATTGCACCGTTACCATGGATAATCTTCATCGTTTATCAGGATGCTTGGTTCAGCCTTGACTTTGAAGGGAGGAATTTCATGAAACTTTTCATAATCTTCAGACATGTCTATCTTGCCCTCCACTCCCATGATGTCCCTTTTTCCTGAAAGAACTATGTGGCGCTTTGGCTCATCGTATGATGTATTCACTTCCTTATCTTTTCTTTTTCTCGGTCTGGTAGACATGTCCTTCACATAGATAACCCGTGCCACATCATTGGCTAGGACGAACGGTTCGTCAGTGTACCCAAGATTTTTCAGATCCACTGTTGTCATTCCGTACTGTGGGTCTACCTGTACCCCGCCTCCTGACAGATTGACCCATTTGCACTTAAACAAAGGGACCTTAAAATCATGTCCGTAGTCAAGTTCCCATATGTCCACTATGTAACCATAATATGTGTCCTTTCCCCTCTCGGTTGTTGCATCAAAGCGGACACCGTTGTTTTGGTTGGTGCTCTTTTGATCTTGGTCAATCGTGTAAAATGTATTCCCATTTATCTCGTATCCTTTGTAAATCAATATAGTCAAAGATGGTCCCCTGGACAACAAGTACAGCTCATCACAAACAGTGTTGTCACCTCTTAGACATGTTTCCAACCAACTGCTGAAAGTCCTGATGTGTTCACATGTAATCCAGTCGTCGCACTGCTCCGGGTGTTTGGAGCGTAGAGTGTTCTTGTGTTCATCGACATACGGGGTCACCAAGGTAGAGTTCTATAGAACTGTGTAGTGTGCTTGAGACCAAGAATATTCGTCCCTTCATATTATTGAGTCCCTTCCAAGCGTGCCTTTTCCAGTCAGTCTCCCCTCATACCGCGACTTAGGGAGACCTATCTTCTTAAGGCCAGGAATGAAGTCAACACAAAACCCGATTGTCACATCCCTAGCTTATGGCTTTGCACCAGGGTTTCCCTTCATGTGTGCATCATCTTTAAATTTTATGAAAGTTGAAATGGGGATGACAGAACCCCCAGCCCCCCCCCCCTGAAAATACCAGGTTCAACTGAAAAACATTTCAATGAACCCAAAATGCCCTTCACAAAAGTTCATCATTTATGAATTGGTCTAGAACCTCTCCCAAAAATGGTGCACATTTTTCTAGGCCATTCTGGATTTCTGAATTAAATCATTACGTATTTGCATTTGGGCATTTAAATACTATAAAATATTTAAAATGCTCAAATAATCATAAACTAAAATGTTTACTGTTGGATATATTCTAAACAGTACCCATGATTAGTTTCATGATTTTTGGAAGTGCCTAGATATTTTTAATAAAGCCCAACAGTTACAGAAATAATAGAAAACAGAAACATTAAATAAAAGAGAGGAGAGAACCTCACCTGGACTCACCTGTCGCAGCCCAGCTGGCCAGCCCATCTGGCCGGCCCAGCCCAGCGCCCCCCCCTTGTCATCTTCCTCCTCTGCCAGGAGGACGAACAGGTGCGTGGCGGGCGCCGACGCTGCCCCGGCCACCTCCTGCTTCCCCGGCCACCTCCTGCTTCCCCGGCCCCTCCTAGACGACGCCACAGAGCGCCACGCAGCCCCTGGCTCTCTCTCACTCTCCTCGCTCCTTCCCCCCTCCTCTGTTTCTCGCACGCAGCCACCGAGCGGAGCCCGTAGCCGCCGTTCGCCATACCCGCGGCCACTAGCCACTCCACGCAATCCCGACGCGCCCAGAAGCTCCGCCACGTTGTCTTCTTCATCCTCGATGAGCCCCGCAAGCCGGGAGGGCCTGGAATGTCACCATCGCCGTCGTCTTCCACCTCGGGCTCCGACCACCAGCGCCGTCGATTTGCCGCACGCAGGACGTCCCCGAGCACACTGGCCTGCTCTGCGAGTCCGTCGTGAGCCCCTCTTCCTCTCCCCTCACCTCTCTCGCGCGCGTGCCCTGTAGCCGCTGCCCCGCGAGCGCCCGAAGCCGCCGTCCGCCATGGCCGGCGAGCTCCGTGCCCCCGAGCACCTCCGCCTCGTGTAGTTGCTCTGACGTGCTCCTGCTGCCCCGTAGCTACCGCCTGTGCTCTCCGTTCGCTCGAACGCGAGCTGCAGCCCCACGCCCGCGCTATCCCGAACTCCGGCCGCCGCCGAAGTCGACGCTGCGCTCGACTCAGGCCACGTCTCACCCTCCCGATGCTACCAATGGATGCGCGCAAGCGCCAGCAACCCATAGCCGCAAACCTCGCTCGAAACCGTCGTCCGTAGCTCAAACCCGAGCCCCTCCGCCGCACCTATCATCACCGGTGTCGAGCCGCCGGCGAGTTAGCCTCAGTTGACCAGGGGGTTGACCTCCCCTGGGTCCATGACATGCGGGCCCCGCCCGGCTAACTAATCTAGTTTAGGTTTAAACTAAATTAGCTGAACCTAGGTTAGTACTAATTAAACTAGGTTAGTTTAGTTAGTCACTGACATGTGGGCCCACGCCCACTGACACTTTTAGTTAGGATTAAATTAGCACTAGTAGTCTCTGTTAATTAGTCTAGTCACTGACCAGTGGGTCCCAGCGTCAGTTTGACTATGCCACGTCATCGTTGACCTGGCCCACCGGTCAGCCTCTGTTTTCGCCCTGTGCCACTGACGTGTGGACCCTACTGGTCAGGTTTGACCTGGACCATCGCCTTTGACCTGCTGACGTCACCACGACATCATGCTGACGCAATAAGTATTTTCTGGATTTATTTTTATACAGGAAATTCCAGAAAATGCTACAAACTTCAAAAATTCATAGAAATTCAACCGTAACTCCAAATTAAATAATTTATATATGAAAAATGATCAGAAAAATCCAATCTATCCATCTGTACCATTTTCGTGCATGTTAGAACAACTTATAGCTGCTGTTTAGCACAAATCTTATAAATGGCATTTAAACCCTCACATATGGAGTTTGAATTTGAATCCTGGATTCAAACCAACTCCATTTAACTTGCTGCTAGTTGCATTAGCCCAATCAACAGCATATTGCCATGTCATGATCATGCATCATATTGTGCATTGCATTGATTGTGTTTCTTCCTTGTTTGTCGGTATTTGTTCCCTCTCAGTAGACGATGTTCCGACGATGAGATCGATGACACCGATGAAGAGCTATATCATCCTTAGAAGTGCCAGGCAAGCAAAACCCCCTTGTTCATTCCGATACAACCCTACTCTCTCGCTCCTGCTCTCTTTTACTGCATTAGGACAACACTGATTCATCTGTTACTTGTTGCGGTAGTTGAACCCCTCTATCCTTTGCATGACCTGTCATTGCCACAGTAAATAGATGAAACCCACTAGCATGAGTAGGAGTTGTTTGAGCCCTGTTGTGCCTACTCATTCATGCTTGTTTGTCATGCCTGCTACTGCTTAGAGTTGAGTCAGGTCTGATTCATCGGGGATGAATCGGAGGTGTGGGAACATGCCCTACCGTTGAGAGCTAAATGTGTGAACACGATTTGGTAAAGGTAGCGGTGAGAGGCCAAGTAGGAGTACATGGTGGGTTGTCTCATTGCAGCCATCTTCAGGAACTGAGTTCTGTGTTTGTGATCCATGACCAGTTACTACCACACATTGGGTTCTGGTAACTCGACCCCTCTTGACTTATTAATCAACATGATCTCTGTCCAGGAGTTGCAACTAGTTTCTGGTGTTTGTAGGTAGTGTTAGTAGTCTACCAAGTGGCACCCGGTACAGGTGGGCTTGGGACAGACTAGGCACAGTGGCCCGATGTACCAAGTAGCACCCGGATGGTGGGCTTGGGAACCCTGCACACATCGTTTGGGGCCGTGAGCGACACCCCGGCCGGATCTCCTTGCGGATGGAACCCGAATAGGCGATAAACCTGGACGAGAGACTTGTGTGGTTAGTCAGGTCGTGGCTGACTCCCTCGTCAGGCTTCCGCTTGAAGGTTGCCGAGATACACGAGGTGTACATGGCGGTAAGTGGCGAGAGCGTGTGTGAAGAAGTACACCCCTGCAGGGTTAATATGATCTATTCGAATAGCCGTGTCCGCGGTAAAGGACTTCTGGGTTGCCTGTACAGTTCATAGACAAGTGAAAGTGGATACTCTAAAATACGCAAGATAAGCGTGAGTGCTATGGATGGCGTTCTCGTAGGGAGACGGGAGCGGATCCATAGTGGTGTATTGATATGGTGAATATGTGGACTCGTGTGCGCCACCTCAAAAGAGTTACTTGCAGTCGTAGTTTAGGATAGCCACCGAGTCAAAGCTGGCTTGCTGCAGTTAAACCCCACCATCCCCTTTGTTGATAATGATGCATATGTAGTTAGTTCTGATGTAAGTCTTGCTGGGTACATTTGTACTCACGTTGCTTAATTTATGTTTTTGCAGAGAGACTTCAGTCTCACTAGTAGTTCCACGTGGACTTCGATGTTTAGCTTGTTACCTCAGCTACGATCTTGTGCCCTCGCCAGGATCTGGTAGATAGTCAGGCTTCTCAGCCTCTTTCATTTGTAGATGTCTGTACTCAGACATATTAGCTTCCGCTTGTGTTTTGATCTGTATGCTCTGAATGTTGGGTCATGAGACCCCTGTTTGTAATACCTCGCTCCTCGGAGCCTATTGAATAAATACTTGTGTCGTAGAGTCATGTTGTGATGCCTTGTTGTATTTGCACATATCGAGCATATTGTGTGTATGTTATTCAAATGCTTGGTATGTGTGGGATCTGACTATCTAGTTGTTTATCTTTAGTAGCCTCTCTTACCGGGAAATGTCTCCTAGTGTTTCCATTGAGCCATGGTAGCTTACTACTGCTCCGGAACACTTAGGCTGGCCGGCATGTGTCCTTCTTCGTTCCTGTGTCTGTCCCTTTGAGGAAATGTCACGCATTGAGTACCGGAGCCCTATTAGCCCGCTACAGCCCGGTTTACCGGAGTCCTGCTAGCCCAGTGCTACAGCCCGGACCCACTTGCTAATGACCGACACGTTCGATGCTGGGTCATGGATGCCTGTCCCTGTAAGTCTGTGCCACTTTGGGTTTACGACTAGTCATGTCAGCCCGGGCTCCTTATCATATGGATGCTAGCGACATCATCATATACGTGAGCCAAAAGGCGCAAACGGTCCCGGGCAAAGGTAAGGCGACACCCGTGGGAATACCGTGCGTGAGGCCGCAAAGTGATATGAGGTGTTACAGGCTAGATCGATGTGACATTGAGTCGGGGTCCTGACAGTTTTGGTATCAGAGCTTGACTGCCTGTAGGATTACCAAGCCAAACTGGTCGAAGTTGAGTCTAGAAATGCTTTAGTTATATAAGGGAATTGATTGTGGGATGGAACGTAAGGCTCTTTTTACTCCTTATACCTTATGCCCTTCTGATCTGAGTCATCTTATCTTTCCTACGGGGTTAAGGAACCAGGCTTACTCTTCTTTCTATTAGGATCACGTTTTAGTAATCCGTAGATTTATAAGATTGTTGGATTTAAGTCTCAGTTCAGTTCCTACTACTTCTGTATGTTAACAGTTGATCTCCAAACCTTGATATTATGATGATCAAGTGGTTATGCCACCATTTTGTAGCATGTCTCAAATCTTTTCGAGCATTTACAGCCGTTATGATGTCCGAGTCATCCCAGGTTTCTAAATAGTCTGAAGCAATTTGCAAATCCCTTCCTCCCGTTTCGATGTTCGTTTGGGCCAGATTAACCACACTAATCGGTGAGTTGAGGTACTCTGCTGCCTTGACATATATGTTGGAGTTATTATTATGACCCTAGGTGTCTAGAGTATCACCTAGTAATCCAGTCATGCCTTGTGTTCCCAATGTGATGATTCTGGCCATCATTCTCGAAAGCATCCCGTGATGCCAGCTAGTAGTAGGTATTCTACTCCTGGGTTTCTGAGCCCAAGATTCACCCTACTTACTTCATGTTGATAGTAATTGCTAGTGCCTTTAGGATATTAGTAACCTTTGCGATAGTCCTCGAGGTCCGTGGTATATCGTTCTTCCAAATACCATGAACCATTCTTGGCAGGAGTTCTTTTGAACCAAAAGATCACAACTAGAGTGCTTTTGATGAGTTCTCCATTCTATATTGTGAATCTGCAAGTTCTACCTCTCTGCATGGGTTATCCGGAAGAAATATGTTGAACTTCGTTCGACATGCTAAACCATGCATCCACAACTCAGAAAATCGTATGTTCCTTTGAGTTGTCCCGCTCTAGTTGTCTTCTGACCCTCGTCTATCATTTGATAGTCAAGAGTATATGTGCATTCGTTCATCGATACCTATTACTCTTGTGGTCCATCAAGCCATTCTATTCCAGAATGACTAGGAGAAACAAACTCCGGTACTTCATCCATATCCAGGATCGGGTCAAAGAAGTTGTGCTCCGCAGATCAAATTGCTAATCCAGCTTTTGTTCTGCTCTACCTTGGAGTATTGCCATCTTTATATCGGGATTGTTATAGGAATTGCACACCATCCTATGAACTCTTGGTACAGTGATACTTCTTGCCATCATTGTTCATTCCTCGGTTCCTGTGTTATTGTAACCGGAATGCCGACAAGTGAATCGTGGTGTGTGAAATCAATACTGCTAGCAACTCCGTTGCTTGGTAGTTAAATGGACAACAATCTCATTCTTAGCGTGCTGATTATTGAGTCATCATTCTAAGATTGATCGTGCTACCTAGTCTTTATTTCTGGTGCACCCTCTGATCAATGAGTTAGGATTGTGTCAATACCTTGCTCTATTGATCATATCGTCTTGCCCTGAAAAGCAAGGTCGTTCTCGAGCTTAATAACATATTGGTAGTTCGTGATTTTCCGAAGATCTTCTCAGAAGTATTACCAGGTTGTCACCTGACTGTTATGTTGAGCTCGTGATCAAGTTGGTTTATCCTGTAAACCACCCTTTCTCCAAGAATCTGTGTTGGGTACCCCTGAGCTAGTTGGCTAAGCTGAACAACAACTTGGAGAGTTGGAAGATGGAAGCTTGTCCGATTTAGTTCATCTTAAGGGATATCTTGTGTGTATGTGTGTGTGTTGAAGATAGATGATATCTTTATTGGTTGATCCTCGTGATCAATTGTTGGATCTATTATCTTACCCAAACCTTTGATTTGAGTATGGGATATCGTCAAATCAAATCAGAACAAACGATATTCGTAATGTTGTCTTACTCGTGGTTGATCCCTCGAGTATACCCCATTATATCTTTTGGGTCTGACCAATGCTATCATTTGTTCACTTAACTATGGAATTCCTTTTAAAAGGAAACCCAGATGAATTGTTGTTGAGCCCATTGACAACATCCTTATCTCCTCCATGATCTTGTTGGACAACAAGTTAGTGTTGGAAACTTTTGAAAGCATTTTCTTCATGCTAGCTCATGAAGTATTTGTTTGATGAAAGGAGTGACTTCCTCTTATACACGTGCATTTGGTGAAAGTTGCCGCCGTGAATTTGAGAAAGTTAGTTTTGCTTCCTCTGGAATCATCCCAAGTCAGTCATCCACGTGCGAAGAATTTTGTGGTCCGTTAGACTGATCATCTTCATTCCATATGTATATCCTAGCACACCAAGCCACTGATTGAGTTGTTCAAAGATAAAGGAGTCTGTCCAAGGTGAACTCTTTGGACTTCCACACGTGGAGACTTCGATGTCATTAATGATGGTTCCCCACCTGAACTCGGTAGTGTTTTATTGTAAGACTACCATGTGATAATGCTTGTCTGGGACAACGTGTTCACATGTGTGTAGCAGAACCAGCTCATGTTTTGGAGCTTGCTATCATAGTTCATTTCCCGAGAATCTCGCAACGTCATCTCGTCGATTTGTGTTGCAAACTTTCATTTTCTTCCTAGACTCGATGAGTCTGGAATATCCTGACACCAACCAGATCTGAATCTCAAGCAGATATGATGGTTGGAACTTTTCCCAAGAATTATAATATTGGTCTCGCGATAACCGGTAAAGTGAATGTCGTGGCCAACACACCCCGCCGGGAGACCTAATAATGTAGTATCTTGATTGGAGAAGTTGGCCACCTCCCCATAAGGATTTCGTAAGATCTACTCCCTAGTTGTTCCTTATGGATTTTTGTGTTCCTGAAGTCCGACCTTTACTTGATGTTCTAGATACCAAACCATTTCAATGAATGGGATACGCTAGCACATCAAGGAGAACATTAGAAGCGGAGTGCTAAATGTCTCTCGGTCGATCATCCAGATTTTGTCCCCTTGGCCTCGCTAAGGTGAAATCTGAGAAGGTGTTATCTTCCTTTGCATCTGCATCATCCATCATTAGCCATCATGGTAGTATGTTGTGTTGCCAGGATCCTTGACACGGATGTTGGTAAAACCTTGATGATTGTGGAAATGCTCAAGTTCTTGAGAGCACGCACAAGAGCTACATGTTATCATCGGCACTAACTGGGATTCCTCTCAGTTTCCTCGGCAATGCTATGACCCTTTTCAAACAGTGAATTCACTCTCTATTGTTGGGTTCTTCCCCAGTTACCAGAATCATTCCCAGCATTTGCATTTTGTTCCCAGCTTGCACCGCCAATGTGCCATTCTACCATGGGTCTCTTCCATTTCCGGTGGTAAGCAAATTCATCCATTACGTTGTCTTCAACAAGGTAATCCACATCATCCAAGTCCGAGTATGCCATTCTACCGACCCCCTCCAAACGATCGCTCGAGAATTGCCTTAGGTTGGTTTAAAGAGTTTCAATTATCTCTGAATCAAAGGTAATTCTTTTTGCCACTTAAGGGGATATATCTACGAGTCACCATCCCTAAGGTGCCTCGTTGTGGTATCATGGCAACTCAACTCCTCGCTACGTGACAATCGTTTACCACCTTTTTAAGTGTGGAATTATTGTCTACCTAGTGAACCTTCGTCATCTGTTCCACTCCATCCTCTAGATGTGTGTTTCGTGTCTCAGCTCAAGAGATGTTGCTATGCTTCCTTTCGTGAGTTGATCCCGAGTTGTTCGATCTTTGAGAAGATCGATTCCGTAGAGTTTCCTTCTCCTCTCGTTGTCATGTTGGTTGGAGTTCTCGGAGCAAGACATCAAGATAAAGATGGTGATTTAATCAACATTCATTTGAGGTGCAACCTGGATCGTTAAGATTGCGTTAGTTGCGTGCCCCTTCGTCTTACCCTACACTTGAATCTCGGGTCGAGATTCTTGTTTAGTGGGGGTGAGTTGTCACATCCCTAGCTTATGGCTTTGCACCAGGGTTTCCCTTCATGTGTGCATCATCTTTAAATTTTATGAAAGTTGAAATGGGGATGACAGAACCCCCAGCCCCCCCCCCCCTTAAAATACCAGGTTCAACTGAAAAACATTTCAATGAACCCAAAATGCCCTTCACAAAAGTTCATCATTTTTGAATTGGTCTAGAACCTCTCCCAAAAATGGTGCATATTTTTCTAGGCCATTCTGGATTTCTGAATTAAATCATTACGTATTTGCATTTGGGCATTTAAATACTATAAAATATTTAAAATGCTCAAATAATCATAAACTAAAATGTTTACTGTTGGATATATTCTAAACAGTACCCATGATTAGTTTCATGATTTTTGGAAGTGCCTAGATATTTTTAATAAAGCCCAACAGTTACAGAAATAATAGAAAACAGAAACATTAAATAAAAGAGAGGAGAGAACCTCACCTGGACTCACCTGTCGCAGCCCAGCTGGCCAGCCCATCTGGCCGGCCCAGCCCAGCGCCCCCCCCCCTTGTCATCTTCCTCCTCTGCCAGGAGGACGAACAGGTGCGTGGCGGGCGCCGACGCTGCCCCGGCCACCTCCTGCTTCCCCGGCCACCTCCTGCTTCCCCGGCCCCTCCTAGACGACGCCACAGAGCGCCACGCAGCCCCTGGCTCTCTCTCACTCTCCTCGCTCCTTCCCCCCTCCTCTGTTTCTCGCACGCAGCCACCGAGCGGAGCCCGTCGCCGCCGTTCGCCATAGCCCCGGCCACTGGCCACCCCACGCAATCCCGACGCGCCCAGAAGCTCCGCCACGTTGTCTTCTTCATCCTGATGAGCCACGCAAGCTGGGAGGGCCTGGAACGTCGCCATCGCCGTCGTCTTCCACCTTGGGCTCCGACCACCACCACCGTCGATTTGCCGCACGTAGGACGTCCCCGAGCACACTGGCCTGCTCTGCGAGTCCGTCGTGAGCCCCTCTTCCTCTTCCCTCACCTCTCTCTCGCGCGCGTGCCCTGTAGCCGCTGCCCCGCGAGCGCCCGAAGCCACCGTCCGCCATGGCCGGCGAGCTCCGTGCCCCCGAGCACCTCCGCCTCGCGTAGTAGCTCCGACGTGCTCCTGCTGCCCCGTAGCTACCGCCTGTGCTCTCCGTTCGCTCGAATGCGAGCTGCAGCCCCACGCCCGCGCTATCCCGAACTCCGGCCGCCGCCGAAGTCGATGCTGCGCTCGACTCAGGCCACGTCTCACCCTCCCGATGCTACCAATGGATGCGCGCAAGCGCCAGCAACCCATAGCCGCAAACCTCGCTCGAAACTATCGTCCGTAGCTCAAACCCGAGCCCCTCCGCCGCACCTATCATCGCCGGCGTCGAGCTGCCGGCGAGTTAGCCTCAGTTGACCAGGGGGTTGACCTCCCCTGGGTCCATGACATGCGGGCCCCGCCCGGCTAACTAATCTAGTTTAGGTTTAAACTAAATTAGCTTAACCTAGGTTAGTACTAATTAAACTAGGTTAGTTTAGTTAGTCACTGACATGTGGGCCCACGCCCACTGACACTTTTAGTTAGGATTAAATTAGCACTAGTAGTCTCTATTAATTAGTCTAGTCACTGACCAGTGGGTCCCAGCGTCAGTTTGACTATGCCACGTCATCGTTGACCTGGCCCACCGGTCAGCCTCTGTTTTCGCCCTGTGCCACTGACGTGTGGACCCTACTGGTCAGGTTTGACCTGGACCATCGCCTTTGACCTGCTGACGTCACCACGACATCATGCTGACGCAATAAGTATTTTCTGGATTTATTTTTATACAGGAAATTCCAGAAAATGCTACAAACTTCAAAAATTCATAGAAATTCAACCGTAACTCCAAATTAAATAATTTATATATGAAAAATGATCAGAAAAATCCAATCTATCCATCTGTACCATTTTCATGCATGTTAGAACAACTTATAGCTGCTGTTTAGCACAAATCTTATAAATGGCATTTAAACCCTCACATATGGAGTTTGAATTTGAATCCTGGATTCAAACCAACTCCATTTAACTTGCTGCTAGTTGCATTAGCCCAATCAACAGCATATTGCCATGTCATGATCATGCATCATATTGTGCATTGCATTGATTGTGTTTCTTCCTTGTTTGTCGGTATTTGTCCCCTCTCAGTAGACGATGTTCCGACGATGAGATCGATGACACCGATGAAGAGCTATATCATCTTCAGAAGTGCCAGGCAAGCAAAACCCCCTTGTTCATTCCGATACAACCCTACTCTCTCGCTCCTGCTCTCTTTTACTGCATTAGGACAACACCGATTCATCTGTTACTTGTTGCGGTAGCTGAACCCCTTTATCCTTTGCATGACCTGTCATTGCCACAGTAAATAGATGAAACCCACTAGCATGAGTAGGAGTTGTTTGAGCCCTGTTGTGCCTACTCATTCATGCTTGTTTGTCATGCCTGCTACTGCTTAGAGTTGAGTCAGGTCTGATTCATCGGGGATGAATCGGAGGTGTGGGAACATGCCCTACCGTTGAGAGCTAAGTGTGTGAACACGATTTGGTAAAGGTAGCGGTGAGAGGCCATGTAGGAGTACATGGTGGGTTGTCTCATTGCAGCCATCTTCAGGAACTGAGTTCTGTGTTTGTGATCCATGACCAGTTACTACCACACATTGGGTTCCAGTAACTCGACCCCTCTCGACTTATTAATCAACATGATCTCTGTCCAGGAGTTGCAACTAGTTTCTGGTGTTTGTAGGTAGTGTTAGTAGTCTACCAAGTGGCACCCGGTACAGGTGGGCTTGGGACAGACTAGGCACAGTGGCCCGGTGTACCAAGTAGCACTCGGATGGTGGGCTTGGGAACCCTGCACACATCGTTTGGGGCCGTGAGCGACACCCCGGCCGGATCTCCTTGCGAATGGAACCCGAATAGGCGATAAACCTGGACGAGAGACTTGTGTGGTTAGTCAGGTCGTGGCCGACTCCCTCGCCAGGCTTTCGCTTGAAGGTTGCCGAGATACACGAGGTGTACATGGCAGTAAGTGGCGAGAGCGTGTGTGAAGAAGTACACCCCTGCAGGGTTAATATGATCTATTCGAATAGCCATGTCCGTGGTAAAGGACTTCTGGGTTGCCTGTACAGTTCATAGACAAGTGAAAGTGGATACTCTAAAATACGCAAGATAAGCGTGAGTGCTATGGATGGCGTTCTCGTAGGGAGACGGGAGCGGATCCATAGTGGTGTATTGATATGGTGAATATGTGGACTCGTGTGCGCCACCTCAAAAGAGTTACTTGCAGTCGTAGTTTAGGATAGCCACCGAGTCAAAGCTGGCTTGCTGCAGTTAAACCCCACCATCCCCTTGTTGATAATGATGCATATGTAGTTAGTTCTGATGTAAGTCTTGCTGGGTACATTTGTACTCACGTTGCTTAATTTATGTTTTTGCAGAGAGACTTCAGTCTCACTAGTAGTTCCGCGTGGACTTCGACGTTTAGCTTGTTACCTCAGCTACGATCTTGTGCCCTCGGCAGGATCTGGTAGATAGTCAGGCTTCTCAGCCTTTTCATTTGTAGATGTCTGTACTCAGACATGATTAGCTTCCGCTTGTGCTTTGATCTGTATGCTCTGAATGTTGGGTCATGAGACCCCTGTTTGTAATATCTCGCTCCTCGGAGCCTATTGAATAAATACTTGAGTCGTAGAGTCATGTTGTGATGCCATGTTGTATTTGCACATATCGAGCATATTGTGTGTATGTTATTGAAATGCTTGGTATGTGTGGGATCTGACTATCTAGTTGTTTATCTTTAGTAGCCTCTCTTACCGGGAAATGTCTCCTAGTGTTTCCAATGAGCCATGGTAGCTTACTACTGCTCTGGAACACTTAGGCTGGCCGGCATGTGTCCTTCTTCGTTCATGTGTCTGTCCCTTTGGGGAAATATCACGCATTGAGTACCGGAGCCCTGTTAGCCCGCTATAGCCCGGTTTACCGGAGTCCTGCTAGCCCAGTGCTACAGCCCGGACCCACTTGCTGATGACCGACACGTTCGATGCTGGGTCATGGATGCCTGTCCCTATAAGACTGTGCCACTTTGGGTTTACGACTAGTCATGTCAGCCCGGGCTCCTTATCATATGGATGCTAACGACATCATCATATACGTGAGCCAAAAGGAGCAAACGGTCCCGGGCAAAGGTAAGGCGACACCCGTGGGAATACCGTGCGTGAGGCCGCAAAGTGATATGAGGTGTTACAGGCTAGATCGATGTGACATTGAGTCGGGGTCCTGACAGTTTTGGTATCAGAGCTTGACTGCCTGTAGGATTACCAAGCCAAACTGGTCGAAGTTGAGTCTAGAAATGCTTTAGTTATATAAGGGAATTGATTGTGGGATGGAACGTAAGGCTCTTTTTACTCCTTATACCTTATGCCCTTCTGATCTGAGTCATCTTATCTTTCCTACGGGGTTAAGGAACCAGGCTTACTCTTCTTTCTATTAGGATCACGTGTTAGTAATCCGTAGATTTATAAGATTGTTGGATTTAAGTCTCAGTTCAGTTCCTACTACTTCTGTATGTTAACTGTTGATCTCCAAACCTTGATATTATGATGATCAAGTGGTTATGCCACCATTTTGTAGCATGTCTCAAATCTTTTCGAGAATTTACAACCGTTATGCTGTCCGAGTCATCCCAGGTTTCTAAATAGTCTGAAGCAATTTGCAAATCCCTTCCTCCCGTTTCGATGTTCCTTTGGGCCAGATTAACCACACTAATTGGTGAGTTGAGGTACTCTGCTGCCTTGACATATATGTTGGAGTTATTATTATGACCCTAGGTGTCTAGAGTATCACCTAGTAATCCAGTCATGCCTTGTGTTCCCAGTGTGATGATTCTGGCCATCATTCTCGAAAGCATCCCATGATGCCAGCTAGTAGTAGGTATTCTACTCCTGGGTTTCTGAGCCCAAGATTCACCCTACTTACTTCATGTTGATAGTAATTGCTAGTGCCTTTAGGATATTAGTAACCTTTGCGATAGTCCTTGAGGTCCGTGGTATATCGTTCTTCCAAATACCATGAACCATTCTTGGCAGGAGTTCTTTTGAACCAAAAGATCACAACTAGAGTGCTTTTGATGAGTTCTCCATTCTATATTGTGAATCTGCCAGTTCTACCTCTCTGCATGGGTTATCCGGAAGAAATATGTTGAACTTCGTTCGACATGCTAAACCATGCATCCACAACTCAGAAAATCGTATGTTCCTTTGAGTTGTCCTGCTCTAGTTGTCTTCTGACCCTCGTCTATCATTTGATAGTCAAGAGTATATGTGCATTCGTTCATCGATACCTATTACTCTTGTGGTCCGTCAAGCCATTCTATTCCAGAATGACTAGGAGAAACAAACTCCAGTACTTCATCCATATCCAGGATCGGGTCAAAGAAGTTGTGCTCCGCAGATCAAATTGCTAATCCAGCTTTTGTTCTGCTCTACCTTGGAGTATTACCATCTTTATATCGGGATTGTTATAGGAATTGCACACCATCCTATGAACTCTTGGTACAGTGATACTTCTTGCCATCATTGTTCATTCCTCGGTTCCTGTGTTATTGTAACCGGAATGCCGACAAGTGAATCGTGGTGTGTGAAATCAATACTGCTAGCAACTCCGTTGCTTGGTAGTTAAATGGACAACAATCTCATTCTTAGCGTGCTGATTATTGAGTCATCATTCTAAGATTGATCGTGCTACCTAGTCTTTATTTCTGGTGCACCCTCTGATCAATGAGTTAGGATTGTGTCAATACCTTGCTCTGTTGATCATATCGTCTTGCCCTGAAAAGCAAGGTCGTTCTCGAGCTTAATAACATATTTGTGGTTCGTGATTTTCCGAAGATCTTCTCGGAAGTATTACCAGGTTGTCACCTGACTGTTATGTTGAGCTCGTGATCAAGTTGGTTTATCCTGTAAACCACCCTTTCTCCAAGAATCTGTGTTGGGTACCCCTGAGCTAGTTGGCTAAGCTGAACAACAACTTGGAGAGTTGGAAGATGGAAGCTTGTCCGATTTAGTTCATCTTAAGGGATATCTTGTGTGTGTGTGTGTTGAAGATAGATGATATCTTTATTGGTTGATCCTCGTGACCAATTGTTGGATCTATTATCTTACCCAAACCTTTGATTTGAGTATGGGCTATCGTCAAATCAAATCAGAACCAACGATATTCGTAATGTTGTCTTACTCGTGGTTGATCCCTCGAGCATACCCCATTATATCTTTTAGGTCTGATCAATGCTATCATTTGTTAACTTAACTATGGAATTCCTTTTAAAAGGAAACCCAGATGAATTGTTGTTGAGCCCATTGACAACATCTTTATCTCCTCCATGATCTTGTTGGACAACAAGTTAGTGTTGGAAACTTTTGAAAGCATTTTCTTCATGCTAGCTCATGAAGTATTTGTTTGATGAAAGGAGTGACTTCCTCTTATACACGTGCATTTGGTGAAAGTTGCCGCCGTGAATTTGAGAAAGTTAGTTTTGCTTCCTCTGGAATCATCCCAAGTCAGTCATGCACGTGCGAAGAATTATGTGGTCCGTTAGACTGATCATCTTCATTCCATATGTATATCCTAGCACACCAAGCCACTGATTGAGTTGTTCAAAGATAAAGGAGTCTATCCAAGGTGAACTCTTTGGACTTCCACGCGTGGAGACTTCGATGTCATTAATGATGGTCCCCACCTGAACTCGGTAGTGTTTTATTGTAAGACTACCATGTGATAATGTTTGTCTGGGACAATGTGTTCACATGTGTGTAGCAGAACCAGCTCATGTTTTGGAGCTTGCTATCATAGTTCATTTCCCGAGAATCTCGCAACATCATCTCGTCGATTTGTGTTGCAAACTTTCATTTTCTTCCTAGACTTGATGAGTCTGGAATATCCTGACACCAACCAGATCTGAATCTCAGGCAGATATGATGGTTGGAACTTTTCCCAAGAATTATAATATTGGTCTCGCGATAACCGGTAAAGTGAATGTCGTGGCCAACACACCCCGCCGGGAGACCTAATATTGTAGTATCTTGATTGGAGAAGTTGGCCACCTCCCCATAAGGATTTCGTAAGATCTACTCCCTAGTTGTTCCTTATGGATTTTTGTGTTCCTGAAGTCCGACCTTTACTTGATGTTCTAGATACCAAACCATTTCAATGAATGGGATATGCTAGCACATCAAGGAGAACATTAGAAGCGGAGTGCTAAATGTCTCTCGGTCGATCATCCAGATTTTGTCCCCTTGGCCTCGCTAAGGTGAAATCTGAGAAGGTGTTATCTTCCTTTGCATCTGCATCATCCATCATTAGCCATCATGGTAGTATGTTGTGTTGCCAGGATCCTTGACACGGATGTTGGTAAAACCTTGATGATTGTGGAAATGCTCAAGTTCTTGAGAGCACGCACAAGCGCTACGTGTTATCATCGGCACTAACTGGGATTCCTCTCAGTTTCCTCGGCAATGCTATGACCCTTTTCAAACAGTGAATTCACTCTCTATTGTTGGGTTCTTCCCCAGTTACCAGAATCATTCCCAGCATTTGCATTTTGTTCCCAGCTTGCACCGCCAATGTGCCATTCTACCATGGGTCTCTTCCATTTCCGGTGGTAAGCAAATTCATCCATTATGTTGTCTTCAACAAGGTAATCCACATCATCCAAGTCCGAGTATGACATTCTACCGACCCCCTCCAAACGATCGCTCGAGAATTGGCTTAGGCTGGTTTAAAGAGTTTCAATGATCTCTGAATCAAAGGTAATTCTTTTTGCCACTTAAGGGGATATATCTACGAGTCACCATCCCTAAGGTGCCTCGTTGTGGTATCATGGCAACTCAACTCCTCGCTACGTGACAATCGTTTACCACCTTTTTAAGTGTGGAATTATTGTCTACCTAGTGAACCTTCGTTATCTGTTCCACTCCATCCTCTAGATGTGTGTTTCGTGTCTCAGCTCAAGAGATGTTGCTATGCTTCCTTTCGTGAGTTGATCCCGAGTTGTTCGATCTTTGAGAAGATCGATTCCGTAGAGTTTCCTTCTCCTCTCGTTATCGTGTTGGTTGGAGTTCTCGGAGCAAGACATCAAGATAAAGATGGTGATTTAATCAACGTTCATTTGAGGTGCAACCTGGATCGTGAAGATTGCGTTAGTTGCCTGTCCCTGTAAGTCTGTGCCACTTTGGGTTTACGACTAGTCATGTCAGCCCGGGCTCCTTATCATATGGATGCTAGCGACATCATCATATACGTGAGCCAAAAGGCGCAAACGGTCCCGGGCAAAGGTAAGGCGACACCCGTGGGAATACCGTGCGTGAGGCCGCAAAGTGATATGAGGTGTTACAGGCTAGATCGATGTGACATTGAGTCGGGGTCCTGACACCGATGACATCCTCTGTTTGATGGCCCATGGAGATGCTTCCTTCTGGCCTAGCACGGTTACGGACATATTTCTTTAGGACTCCCATGAACCTCTCAAAGGGGAACATATTGTGTAGAAATACGGGCCCCAGAATGACAATCTCGTCGACTAGATGAACTAGGACGTGCGTCATGATATTGAAGAAGGATGGTGGGAACACCAGCTCAAAACTGACAAGACATTGCTCCACATCACTCCTTAGCCTTGGTACGATTTCTGGATCGATCACCTTCTGAGAGATTGCATTGAGGAATGCACATAGCTTCACAATGGCTAATCGAACGTTTTCCGATAGAAGCCCCCTCAATGCAACCGGAAGTAGTTGCGTCATAATCACGTGGCAGTCATGAGACTTTAGGTTCTGGAACTTTTTCTCTGGCATATTTATTATTCTCTTTATATTCGATGAGAATCCAGTCGGGACCTTCATAATGAGCAGGCATTCAAAGAAGATTTCTTTCTCTTCTTTCGTAAGAGCGTAGCTGGCAGGACCTTCATACTGCTTCGGAGGCATGCCGTCTTTTTCGTGCAAACATTGCAGGTCCTCCCGTGCCTTAGGTGTATCTTTTGTCTTTCCATACATGCCCAAGAAGCATAGCTGGTTCACGCAAAGGTTCTTCGTCACGTGCATCACGTCGATTGAAGAGCGGACCTCTAGGTCTTTCCATTAGGGTAGGTCCCAAAATATAGATTTCTTCTTCCACATGGGTGCGTGTCCCTCAGCGTCATTCGGAACAGCTAGTGCACCGGGACCCTTTCCAAATATTACATGTAAATCATTGACCATAGCAAGTACGTGATCACCGGTACGCATGGCAGGCTTCTTCCGGTGATCTGCCTCGCCTTTGAAATGCTTGCATTTCTTTCGACATTGATGGTTGGTTGGAAGAAATCGACGATGGCCCAGGTACACATTCTTCCTGCAGCTTCCCAGGTATATACTATCAGTGTCAAGTAAACAGTGTGTGCATGCGTGGTATCCCTTGTTTGTCTGTCCTGAAAGGTTACTGAGAGCGGGCCAATCGTTGATGGTCACGAACAGCAATGCCTTTAGGTCAAATTCCTCCTGTTTGTGCTCATCCCACGTACGTACACCGTTTCCATTCCACAGCTGTAAAAGTTCTTCAACTAATGGCCTTAGGTACACATCAATGTCGTTGCCGGGTTGCTTAGGGCCTTGGATGAGAACTGTCATCATAATGAACTTCCGCTTCATGCACATCCAAGGAGGAAGGTTATACATACATAGAGTCACGGGCCAGGTGCTGTGATTGCTGCTCTGCTCCCCGAAAGGATTAATGCCATCCGCGCTTAAAGCAAACCATACATTCCTTGGGTCACTTGCAAACTCATCCAAGTACTTTCTCTTGATTTTTCTCCACTGCGACCCGTCAGCGGGTGCTCTCAACTTCCCGTCTTTCTTACGGTCCTCACTGTGCCATCGCATCAACTTGGCATGCTCTCCGTTTCTGAACAGACGTTTCAACCGTGGTATTATAGGAGCATACCACATCACCTTCGCAGGAACCCTCTTCCTAGGGGGCTTGCCGTCAACATCACTAGGGTCATCTCTTCTGATCTTATACCGTAATGCACCGCATACCGGGCATGCGTTCAGATCCTTGTACGCACCGCGGTAGAGGATGCAGTCATTAGGGCATGCATGTATCTTCTGCACCTCCAATCCTAGAGGGCATACGACCTTCTTTGTTGTGTATGTACTGTCGGGCAATTTGTTATCCTTTGGAAGCTTCTTCTTCGATATTTTCAGTAGCTTCTCAAATCCTTTGTCAGGCACAGCATTCTCTGCCTTCCACTGCAGCAATTCCAGTACGGTACCCAGCTTTGTGTTGCCATCTTCGCAATTGGGGTACAACCCTTTTTGTGATCCTCTAACATGCGATCGAACTTCAGCTTCTCCTTTTGACTTTCGCATTACGTCCTTGCATCGACAATGACCCGGCAGAGATCATCATCATCGGGCACATCGTCTGGTTCCTCTTGATCTTCAGCAGCTTCGCCCGTTGCAGCATCATTGTGCACATCGTCTGGTTCCTCTTGATGTTCAGTACCATCACCGTATTCAGGGGGCACATAGTTGTCATCGTACTCTTCTTCTTCGCCGCCTTCCATCATAACCCCTATTTCTCCGTGCCTCATCCAAACATTATAGTGTGGCATGAAACCCTTGTAAAGCAGGTGGGTGTGAAGGATTTTTCGGTCAGAGTAAGACTTCGTATTCCCACATATAGGGCATGGACAACACATAAAACCATTCTGCTTGTTTACCTCAGCCACTTCGAGAAAATCATGCACGCCCTTAATGTACTCGGAGGTGTGTCTGTCACCGTACATCCATTGCCGGTTCATCTGCGTGCTTTATATATAATTAAGTGTGTCAAAAATCTTTACAGAACATCATGATTAGATAATTAAGTGACCAAATTAATAGAAGTTCATCATCGCATTAAAACCAAAGTACATACATAGTTCTCATCTAACAACATAAAGCTCTGCAAAGCATCTAAATTAATTAAACCATACACTGAAACTATGTAAAACATTTCAATGCGAAAACAAATGCGATCATAATCGCAACCAAGGTAACAACTGATCTAGCGGCATAATGAACCAAGCCTCAGTATGAATGGCATATTTTCTAATCTTTCTAATCTTCAAGCGCATTGCATCCATCTTGATCTTGTGATCATCAACGACATCCGCAACATGCAACTCCAATATCATCTTCTCCTCCTCAATTTTTCTTATTTTTTCCTTCAAGAAATTGTTTTCTTCTTCAACTAAATTTAACCTCTCGACAATAGGGTCAGTTGGAATTTCTGGTTCAACAACCTCCTAGATAAATAAAATCTATGTCACGTTGGTCGGCATAATTGTCATAAACAATAAATGAACCAATAGTTATGAAAAGATAATATATACCACATCCGAATCATAGACAGGACAAGGACCGACGGGGGCGGATACCAAAACCATCGCACTATATAAGATGCAATAATAAAAGTAAGAAAATAATACAAGTATCTATATAAACATACAAGTAAGAATATTTTTCCTTTCAGAAAGAAGATAAGAACAAGAGGCTCACCACGGTGGTGCCGGCGATGAGATTGGCGCGAGTGATCGACGGCGGTGAACACGGGGACGGGGCGTGACGGACCGCTAAACCTAGACAAATATTGAGGAAAATGGAGTTTGGAGGTCGAGCTTGGAGAGGAGAAAGCTTACGTAGTGTGGCTCGGGCATTCCATCGAACACCTTGTGTGCATAGGAGGTGAGCTAGAGCACCACCAAGCCCTCTCCCCCTCGGCGGCCAGAAAAAACAGAGCAGTGTGCTCTTCTCTTAAGCGAGGGGGTATATATAGGCACCTCATTAGTCCCGGTTGGTGGCATGAATCGGGACTAAAGGGCAGCCTTTGGTCCCGGTTCAAGCCACCAACCGGGACCAATGGTGGTGGGCCAGGAGTGAGGCCCATTGGTCCCGGTTCGTCCCACCAACCGGGACCAAAAGGTCCAGATGAACCGGGACCAATGGCCCATGTGGCCCGACCGGCCCCCGGGGCTCACGAACCGGGTCCAATGCCCCCATGGGTCCCGGTTCTGGACTGACCGGGACTAATGGGCTGACCCGGCCTGGACCTTTGCCCCTTTTTCTACTAGTGTAGGTAAAATGGGTCATTTTAGAGCTAACGTAGGTAAAATGGATCATTTAGGAGCTAATCTAGGTAAAATGGGTCATTTTAGAGCTAACTTGGGTAAAAATGGATCATTTATAAGCTAAGTAAGGTAAAATGGGTCATTTTAGAGCTAACTTAGGTAAAATGGATCGTTTATGAGCTAACTAAGCTAATTATGCCATTTTTGACATAAGTAAGCTAAGCACAGATCGTTTTAGAGCTAATTTAGGTAAAATGGATGGTTTTGGAGGTCAGTAAGCTTATTAAGTCATTTTGGAGGAAAAGAAGCTAACTTTAGGTCATTATGGTAAGCATATTGGAGGAAATAAAGCTAAGTTTAGGTCTTTATGCATTTGTTAAGCAAAACACTAGAGAAACTTACCGTGATCATGGAGATGTAGGAGCGGGCTGGCTCGTGCCGGTAGCTGGAGAAGGATCGTGCGATGCTTGTCTGGAGTTACGCTGCACCAAAGATCATTTCCAATGTCTCGTTAGCATGATGACACTCAAATGTTAAGACTAGCAAGTAATGTCCATTCAAATTAAACTCACCGTGGTCCCAGGAGTAATCACTAGCATCGGCGGAGCGGTCTGACCGGACTTCTCGCACTCAGACTGCACATTTGGTTTTGACGACTGAGTCATACTAGTTAGTAATGAGACAAACACTACATGAATGTTTTGGCTAATCTAAAGAAAAAACTTACCACGAGGAGCTCGTACATGGCCCTTGCCTGCATGTCATTCCGTGCCCTCTCCTCCTCCAACATCTTTGTCATCCTCTCCTCCAACTCCCGCTTCCTCTCCACCACCTCCGCCATAAGTTTCTCCGTTCTATCTCTCTCACTCTATATAGCAGCCTGCAACACCACTCCTCATTACCATTTGTAATCATTGATGGAAGCGCACACAATGTAATGGAGAAAGATAGTTGAGTACGTATAACTAACCTTCAAGGCGAGTTGGACTGGCCGTTCACGAGGCCTTATCTTAGGAGTGGAGCTCGACTGGTGCGCCTTGATCTCCGGGAGAGTGCTAGGACAACGAATAAGTCCATCTCCCATGGCTATGGAGCCATGGGACATCCCGCCACCAGATATAATCAGGAGCTCTGTGGGACCCTGGCTCGGGTTAAATTCCTACCCTTTCCTCGCCTTCCCTTGATCTCTATATTTCACGAGCTTGTCGTGGGAGGAGATGTTGGTGAAGTTCTTTGGATCATCGAGGTCAGACGGAGAGAATGCCTGGACTTTCCTGTAAGAGGCAGTGTGGGCCATGGCATACAGGTCGTACACCTCTGGCACCTTATCCGCCTTATTGTAGTGTGTCTGAAAGAGAGAAAGAAAGTAAATTAGTAATTAAAGAGCTAAAGCTAGCATGATGAATGAATTGCATGAATCATGAAGCAAACCACATACCCAGTTCCACCCGAACTGATATAAGTTGGAGCTGCCTTGATGGTGTGGCACACCTTCCATTTGGGCACGTTTGTCCTTGGCCTCGTTGTTGAGGGCTAGACATTCTTTTGAGCACCACTCATTGACCAACACCTCCCAACAATCCATCCGATCCGCACACCATCTCGGAGGGGCCTAAGTTAGCAAATAGAAACTTGAGCGCTATGGCTATGAATTACTAAATGAAGGAAGTAAGTACAAGGCCTTAAGAATTACCTTCATGTACTCCTCCTTACTGAACTTCTCACGGCACGCCGGCTTGGTCTTCTTGATACCACGCGAGGCGTAGTAGTCTCGAACAGCCAGCACCCAAGCCTCGTGCCGTAAGTTCTGTAGTAGGCGCTTGCAGACATTATCGATAACATTTGCCGCTTCCTCCTCGTATCCCTCCTCACACATGTAGAATGTCTGTAATCAAATGAGAAAATATTGATTAGTACAATTAGTAACTAGCTAGTTGAAGATTTTTAATTGTGTAAAGGAGAAATTACCCAGAACTTTCTGATCACCATGTCTGCCCTCATCTTGCACAAGACACCATCGATAATCTCACCCGGCGGGGCCGAGGCAGCCAAGTAGTGCTCCCAACTCAATCCAAGCTCTAGAAGTCGACCCTCACCAGGCAACGTGACAAGCCCCGGGAAGTTTTGCCGACAAAGAACTCCAAGGACGGAGTTGGGATGGCGAACACTATGATGGTGGTCCCAACCCCTGCAGCATGACAAGGCCAACGGATTAGATATTTGAAGAAACGTGAATGCAAAAGGGTACAAAAAGATTAAATGCACTTACCTCTCCCCATCAGGGAAAATCAACCACCTCTGCTCGCAGGTCGCCGGCATGGACGGGAGCCGTGTACAACCACACTGGTAGATGGTGCCCCCTCCTCCTCAATATCAGTCGGCTCCCTACCATCATCAGCATGGCCACTCGGCCCCTCAGGCTGATCCGGTCAGGTACCCCATCCAGACATGTGCTCCTCCAGGGTCTCGTGGGACGAACTCTCGTGGCCCGAAGGCCCGTCGACCCGAGGCTCGTGGGCCAAAGGCCCGTGGACCGGAGGATCATGGACCGAAGTCCGTGTAGCCTCCTCCTCGGACGAGTCTATCCTAGCAGTCACGTGCTCGGGTGAAACAGCTGGGGATGGTGGCGAGGAAGGTGCCCTGGCAGTCACCCTACCTCCTCTCCTACGACCACGTGCTCTAGCTCCTCTCTTCTTCTTACCTCGTCCCCTGCTCGGCACCGCGGTCAACTAAGAAGTGCCCGGCGGTGTCGCCATACTGTCCAGCAATGCTCAGCGGAGAGTTGCGTGTGGAATGGAAGACCTCACACCACGTGCCGACGAAGAAGGGGCCTCGGAGCGCTCCCGACCAGCGCCCACCATCTTTCAACACCTGCCATGACAAAGAGTAAACGAAATTAGTACAACATAAAAAAATACCGACATGAATAATAATATGTATATCACTTAAGTGTATCATCATCAAGTACAACATAAAAAAATTGAATACGTGACACTACTAATAATCTCGATCAGTATCATCAATAAATGCATAATCATCATCATCATTATAATCAATGACGGGCTCATAGGGTTCAGTGGCATCAACATGTGGAAGGCCACCTTGACATAATCGGTCAAGCATTGACAGGTCATCCGCAGCAGTAACCTCTTCTTGTTCTGGCTCTTCTTGTTCCTCCTCTGGGGTGATGTCGGATTCACTATCGCTGTCTACTTCAATGTTTTAGGGTGAAGTATAGCGGTTCTTGAAACGCTTTTTGGAAAGACATGTCTCTTGGAAGAATTCTCCTTCATATGTGTCTGGGTTAATGTGAGGTTCATAATCCTCTTCCTTTGGGGGAGATAGTCTAGCACGTGGCGGCACTTCATAAATGACATCCCAACCTTTCAGATTTGGATTAGTTTGGTAGGCCCACGGTAGATAGAATAATACTTGGGTCGCCTGTTGAGCCGTAATATAGACATCGGGAACATCTAAATGGGTGCTTTGGTTGATTTCAACTAGCCCTATATGTTCATGAGTCCTTCTAGTCTCCTTCGGCTGAAACCAATAACATTTGAAGACTACGACATTCCGTGGGTTTTCACCATAGAATAGAAGTTCATAAATTGCTTCAACTCTCCCATAATACTCGGTACCTCCTTCGCCGATAGCAGATACACAACAATTTGTGGACTTTCGGTCGGCCATAGATAGCTCTTTGCCATAGGTACGAAAGCGATACCCATTGATGTCGTATTTGTCAAATGAACGGACCTTATAGTCAAAACCATTAGCGACTTGTCTCAATTCGGCGTCCATAGACTCTGAATTAGCCTACAAGTTTAATACGAAAGGATTATTGCATTATGCACAAATTAGCGAATGAAATGAAATTGTCTAATAGAAATTACCGTTTGTTTGAACCAAGAGATGAAACTGGGATAGCCGCCTCCTTGCTTTGCGAGAAGCTCATACTCTTCGACAGAATCCTTTTGGATCACCGCTCCATACGAGAATATGGCGACGTATCGACTCTATGAAATATCCAGGAATAAGAGCAGTTCAAAGGAAATAGAAGTTGTGAAACAATGTACCAAGAACTTACTCGATGTACGGCCGCACTTCTATCAGGTTGTTGAAGATATACAACGAAATGGTCTGCCATTCTTCGTTATCCAAAGATACTGGATTTGAGACACTGGCTAGTGCGAGATTCCCTTTTAATAGGCTGAGGTTGGATCCACCCTTTTTAGGGTCATCAGCATTGTACCGAGGCTTCGGATTATGCAAATGACGATTTTTGGCTTCGTAGTGTGCTATCATGAAGTTTGCCGCCTCCTCAGTGATGAATGCCTCAGTCATCGATGCTTCAATTCTACGTTTATTTTTACATTTTTCTCGAAGCGTCTTCTGCATCCTCTCAGTTGGGTAGCACCAATGATTTTGCACGGGCCCCCCCCCCCAATCTTGCCTCGGTCGGGAGATGCAAAATCAAATGCTGCATTGGATTAAAGAAGCCCGGTGGAAAGATCTTCTCTAACTTGCAGATCAACTCCGGCGCCAACTCTTCCATTTCTTCTAGCATGCCAGGCGATAGTTCTTTCGCACAAAGAACAGGGAAGAAATAGCTGAGTTCTACCGGTACTAGCCATTCATCCTCAGGGATGAAGCCACGCAACATCACCGGCATTACCCGCTCAATCCATATGTGTCAATCATGACTCTTGAGACCAAATATCTTCAATTTATCAAGACTCGCTCCCCTCTTTAGATTCACTGCATACCCATCAGGGAACATCAACTGCATTTTCACCCACAAGATAATTTCCCTCATAGCTGGCCTTCCAAGATTGAACCATGCCTTTGGCTTCGTCCAGTTCTGCTTTCCTTTCGGTTCTTTCGTGTTTTGTAACGGCCTATCACATAGCGCCTCCAAATCGACTCTAGCCTTAGTATTATTCTTTGACTTCCCATCTATGCCGAACAATATACCAAAAAGTGCCTCGGTGATATTCTTCTCAGTGTGCATCACGTCGATGTTGTGTGGGCAAAGGAGGTCTTTGAAGTAAGGCAGATCCCATAAGCATGTCTTGTGAGTCCAGGCGTGCTTAGAATTATACCCCTTGAAGTACCCTGGACGTTCTGGATCTGGCTCCAGAGTGTTTAACTGATCCAAGGTCTGTTGGCCTGTCAATGCAGGTGGTGTAGAGTTTTTGACAACTCTACCTCTGATTAAGTTCTTCTTGTCTTTCCTGAACTTATGGCAAGGATCCAGGAACTGTCTCGAAGCAAGAAAACTTGCGACCAGCTTGAAGCCAATGAAACTCAAGAGCTCCCTTGCATGTGGGGCACGGGAACCTTCCATGCACACACCAGCCAACGAATAGCACATACGCCGGTAAGTCATGCATCGAGTACATGTACCAGACACGCATTATGAAGTTCTGTTTGCTATAGGCGTCGTATGTCTTGAACCCATTATCCCAGGCTTCTTGCAATTCGTCCTTAAGTGGCTGCATGTACACATTCATATTTTTTCCAGGATAGTTTGGCCCTGGAATTATCAATGTCAGGAAAATGTTCTTTCTCTGCTTATCTGTCCGGGGGGAAGATTGCGTGGAAAGACAAATACAGGAGAACAACTATATTTGGTTGCCGTCATACCAAACACACTGAACCCATCTATCATGACCGGTTTTTCAATAAAATACTTATTGAGAAAGCGATCTTTTGATCCCAGTATAGGAAGAGTTATCCTTACTGGTAGACAAATACTTGAATACAGAAGGCCAGTAGCATCAAATATATTACAGGGTTGAGCTGAGGTTGCTCAACAACATATTACAAACACGCCAATATTGTACATAAGGGCGGTTATGACACAGAGGTGTGGTGACATGCTACTGACTCGAGATAAAAGTGGTGGTGGATAACATGACTCCTAAACTGGCAGCTCATCAAGCGTCGAGGTGAGGCTCGATGAATTTATTTTGGGGTAGCGGAAGCGAATATAATACAGTGACCAAATCCAGGATCGCACAAGACTAACTGGGACTCCTCTAGGCATCGGACTCACTATCGAACTCTTCATCCATGAGATCGCCTTCATCAACATCTGGCCAAATCAACAAGCCAGGTGAGTACTTTGAAAGTACTCGCAAGACAGTTCGGACATAAGATATAACAAATGCATGCCTAAATGCGTTATGAGCAAACTAACAATGCTTATTCAAATAATAAATAATTGCACGACATGATAAGTAAAAAGGAAGTCGGGCAGTAGTCCTCCCGAAATCCCAACAAATAACTGAAGACCGATCGGGTAACTGGAGCAACGCCTCGAAAGGTAAACAAATAAATAATCATGCCGCAGTTGGGCGTCTAAGCGATACCACATAAAGGGCTTATGTTGAAAAGTAAATGACAAGCGTGCCTCAGTCGGACATCTGAGCGACATCACAGAAAGGGCGTATATCAAAAGTACATAACAAGTGTGCCACAGTCAGACATCTGAGCGACATCGCAGAAAGGGCTTATATCAAAAGTAAATAACAAGAGTGCCACGGTCGGATGTCTGAGCGACATCGCAGAAAGGGTTTATATCAAAAGTAAATAACAAGTGTGCCACAGTCGGACGTCTGAGCGACATCGCAGAAAGGGCTTATCTCAAAAGTAAATAACAAGTGTGCCACAGTCGGACGTCTGAGCGACATCGCAGAAAGGGCTTATATCAAAAGTAAATAACAAGTGTGCCACAGTCGGACGTCTGAGCGACATTGCAGAAAGGGCTTATATTTCATTTTTCTTATCTGATAGATTCACGAAGATATAATACTCATAGGAAATATTCAACACATAACAATAAACGGGTTAGTCCATCCACGGAATAAATGTTTAACCGGACTTAACACTCATGTGGTTCACTGGAGTTTTGTCACTGTGACTGACATTTGACAAGATAAGATGAACACAGTACTTGGACATGTACAAGATGATTCAAAGGATTTTCTTCACTCTGTAGAGTTTGTACTAATTGCCCGCAGCCAACGGATTTCTGTAGTCACGAAGGACTAGTTCCGTTTACGGTATTTCGGTAGAAACACATCTAACCAGTACACACCCATTCCACGTCACGATGCCAGGAATCACCCTAGACAACGTCCAAGAAAAACTTTGAGACGGGGAGGTCACAACCTCGAATAGCATGGGATCAAATTTATATACGCGTGCTCTAAGGGGTGCCCCTCTCTCGGTCCCAACCGGAAACACGCATGCCCCCTGACCGGATGACGGGCTTTAATCCAGGGCCATGGAACCCTCATCATGGCCTCTCTATTTGGTGTGTACGAGGAAAGCGGTTTGCAACTTACTAAGCCATATCCCTTCCGGAAAACATGTGGTAGTACAGGAAGGGAAACGAATGGGAACGTGACTTGATTCACGTTGATACTGAAGTCAAAAAGTCTGGCATAAGACTGGCATACTACAACACTGCCATCTTACCCATTCTCATGCCATCACATGGCCATGCAAACTTATATCCAACAACATATGGATTTTTGAAACTCACTTGCCTCATCTTTACATGAAATATAACATTTATCGAAATGCTCATAAACATGCCATGAAACTACTAAATGCAAACATGCTACAACCACTCATCATATCAAAAGTTCAGACATGCTTGCCTGGTTCGGAGTAGTCGGAGTCTAGCTTGGCGAAGTTCGCGGTTCCGTCACCTCCGCCGGTATCTACGGTATAAGAAAATACGTACTTATTGTAAATACCGCGAGTGCACAGAAAAGTGTTCCAAATATTTTTCAAATAAACATGACAAAAAACTAGACAGAAAAATAAAGATGCCAGAAAAAGAATCAATCAAAAATCAGTTTTTGTTTAAAATTTATAAAGGTTTTAAGTCCAGGGACTCATGTGTAATGAAACAGAAAGTTTCCAGGGGCCAACTTATAAAAAACAGAAAACGGTTCGAAAAAGAGAAATCACTGACGAGGGGTCCCACCCGTCAGGTTTGAATTTTCAAAGGGGAGGAACAGAGCTCGTCGGCGCCCGAGAGCTGCGGTGGTCACCGGCGGCGATCCACGGCGAGTTGGGAGGATCAGAGAGTACCTACGTGCTCAGGGTGTCCTTCCGCGTCGGTGGGTGGTGGTGGTGGTCGTCGGCGAGCACCACATCGATGGTGGTCCTTGCTCCAGCGGACGGCGGCTCGGGTGGAGTTCGATCTCGTCGGGAGGGCTGCGGAGGTCAAATTGAAGCCGGGGTTAGGTCACTGGGTTCCCGAGGAGACTACTGACGAGGTTAGGGCGGCGAGGGTGGCCTCACCGGAGTGGATTGAGCTGGTGGCCGAGGCGGATCGGGGCGGCCGGAGTTGGGGGAGGAGACCCCCTCGAGGTCCTCCTAGTGGCTTGGCGGGGTACTGGTGGGGTGCAGTGATGGTGCGTGCTCGAGAACAAGCTCGGGACTCCATTTTATAGGTGATCCAAGGCGGTGGCCGAGAACGAGGATCTCTGGCGATGGTTACGGCGGCGCAGTGCTTGGTCGGGGAGATTAGGAGGTTGATCATCGACGTGGAGGTCCACGGGCTCCGTTTAGCATCTAACCCAGGCTGGATTGGGCGTGCTGGGTGGTTTCGGCAGAATGGGGCGGCGCGGGCCCGTCGGCGGCAAAGGGTGCGCCCTGTGCTTGCCGGGCCATGGCAACAGTGATGCGGTGTGTGCTGGCATGCATGAGGCCATGCGGAGGGCTAGGGAGCATTGGGCGGCGCAGAACGGCGTAGCGAGCCGGTGCTGGCTCCGTTGGCCGCCACGGGTGGCTCTGCCACCGCAGAAGCTGCCGGCGTCGGTGATGCTCACCGCCACCGACACCTGCGTCCGTCCAAGAGGGCGTGCGGTGCTCTGGCCCGGGAGAAGGGGCCGTGCGCAATGCGCCAGGGTGCACGGGTGATCGGTGACAAGTCACTGACGAAAACGACACTGAAGATAACTCTGAACTTTGAATTTTACTGAAAGTGCACAGGAACAGTGCCGGCCAAGTGTTTGATGAAATGATTCGAGCATGAGAAAAATTTATCTGGGGCTGATCTTTGGTGTGGTGGTCTCTCAAAGCACCTGGGGGCTGCCTGAATTTTGGTGGAATATTTGGAGAGAGGAAAATATGAATTTCACCAAAAATGATGAATCTGGTCCAAACTTGCAGAGGTTGAAACTTGAAAATTTTGAAAATAGAAAGAGTGGATCTTGATGGGTCCAGGTTGTGGGTGCTAAGGACTATCCAGAAGAGTTGGTTTGAGATCAAAACTCAAAGTAAATCAGGCACTTTTTGTAAAGCATCTAGGCTTAGAATAAATGACAGAATTGTTCTGGGGAGAAAAATAAATGGATTAAAATCCAAAAATGGATTGAACTTGTTGGGACAGGATGTTTGGATTGCCCCAAAGTGGAGGGAGGGGTTTTTGGGAGAATTTACCACATGAGGCCTGGTAAAAACCAGGGATGGTTCAAAACAAAAGAGTAGCTCCAAAACCCTTAGTGTTTTCTTTTAAAGAAACTAAAATCCAAGAAATGTTTTTGAGATGGGAAACTCAGAAGAAAGGTTTTTAATAACCAAATACCAGGGTTGCAGAAGATACAAAAATCAAAGTCCTTGCCAAGGGGAAAAGTTTTGAGAGAGAGAGGTTTTAGGAAGGACTTAAATGGCCTTTTTCAAACCAAGCAAGGTTTTTGTTGAAGATTAAAAAAAATGGAGTGTCACAACACCTACCCCCTTAGGAAAAATCTCGTCCCCGAGATTTCAGCTGATCCTCAAACAAGTGTGGGTGCTCTGTCCGAAGAAAATCCTCTCTTTCCCAAGTTGCTTCATTCTTGGTGTGATTGCTCCACTGAACTCTGAAAAACTTAATGGTTTTCTGTCGGGTCCTCCTTTCAGACTTCTCTAATATTTTTATTGGACGTTCTCGGTAGGTGAGGTCTGTTTGCACGTCAATGTTTTCATGGGATACTTGCTTCTCTGGGTTGCTCATGTACTTCCTCAACTGCGAGACGTGGAACACGTCGTGGACATCGGATAATTCTTCGGGTAAGTCTAGCTGGTAGGCTACCGTGCCTCTTCGGGCCACTATACAGAATGGTCCGATGAATCTTGGTGCTAGCTTTCCATTAACCTTGAATCGTTGCAGGCCCCTCATAGGAGATACTCGTAGGTACACAAACTCTCCGGGTTCAAAACTGATTCCCTGATGCTTTCTATCGTAATAACTCTTTTGTCGACTTTGAGCGGTCTTGAGTCGATCCCTAATCATCTTAACTTTTTCCTCAGCCTCCTTGAGCATATCTGGGCCGAAGATATGGCTGTCTCCGGTTTCTGACCAATTTAGTGGTGTATGACATCTTCGCCCGTACAGAGCTTCAAATGGTGCCATTTGCAGGCTGGCTTGGTAGCTGTTGTTGTATGCGAACTCTGCGTATGGCAAGCTTTCTTCCCAACTGGTCCCATAGGTGAGGACACATGCTCTCAGCATGTCTTCTAGAATTTTGTTTACGCGTTCTGTCTGTCCATCAGTCTGGGGGTGGTATGCGGTACTGAAAGCTAGTTGAGTTCCTAGTGCCTGTTGTAGGTGATCCCAAAACCTAGAGACGAATTGTGTGCCTCTGTCAGATATTATAGTCTTTGGGACCCCATGCAGGCAGATGATACGGGCAAGATAAAGCCGGGCAAGCTTCTGAGTGGTGTGAGTTGTCTTCACCGGGATAAAATGTGCCACCTTAGTTAATCTGTCGGTGATGACCCATATGGCATCATTTCCATGTCGTGACCGAGGTAGCCCAACAATAAAATCCATTCCAATCTCGTCCCATTTCCACTCGAGTATCTTGTTTGGCTGTAATAGTCCGGCTGGTTTCTGGTGCTCGGCCTTGATGCGTTGACAAGAATCACAACATGCAATGAATGTGGCTATGTCCCTTTTCATACCGTGCCACCAAAAAAATTCCTGAAGGTCCTTGTACATTTTTTTTCCTCCAGGATGGATTGAATATGGAGTGGTGTGGCCTTCAGCTAGAATTTGGTGTTTGAGGTCCTCGACATTTGGTACGCAAAGTCTATCTCTGTACCACAATATTCCCTGCTCGTCTATGACGAATTCTGAGGCCCTGCTCAAACTCGCTTTTCTTTTTATGCCTTCAATGTTGGGGTGTCCACGCTGATCCTCCTTAATCTTTTCAATCAGAGTAGGCTGTATTTCCAAATTCGACACACTGCCTTCGGTGACCATTATTAAGTTGAGTTTGGCAAATTCCTGTTGAAATTCTGGTCTCAATTTTGGTATACTGTCGTTGCCCGAGCTGGGGTTCTGACTAAGGGCATCTGCCACTACATTTGCTTTTCCTGGATGATAGTGGATTCCAACATCATAATCCTTCACTAATTCCAACCAGCGTCGTTGCCGTAAATTGAGTTCCGGCTGTGTGAAAATATACTTGAGGCTCTTATGGTCTGTGTATATTTCACAACAATTTCCAAGTAGAAAGTGTCTCCATTCTTTGAGTGCATGGATGACTGCTGCCAACTCTAGGTCATGAGTAGGATAATTTTCTTCATGCTTGCGAAGCTGTGTGGAGACATACGTGACTACCTTGCCTTCTTGCATCAATACGCATCCGAGGCCCTTCCGGGATGCGTCACAATACACCTCAAAATTCTTGTGTATGTCTGGCACAATTAATACTAGTGCCGTTGTTAATTTCCTTTTTAGTTCTTGGAAGCTTTTCTCGCAAGCTTCCGTCCATTCAAACTTCTTGTCTTTCTTGAGTAACTGCGTCATTGGCTTTCCTATGGTGGAGAATCCTTCAATAAATTTTCGGTAGTATCCTGCCATTCCCAAGAAACTTCGTACGTCCGTTACGCTGGCTGGTGGTTTCCAGCCAAGTACGGCCTTGACCTTTTCCGGGTCTACGGCAATACCTTCTTGGGTCAGTACGTGGCCCAGAAAACCCACCTGTCTTAGCCAAAATTCACATTTGCTGAACTTGGCGTACAGTTGATGTTTCCTGAGTTCTCCTAGTACAATTCTGAGATGTTCAGCGTGCTCTTCTGGTGTCTTGGAGTATATCAGAATATCATCGATGAATACCACAACAAACTTGTCCATAAACTTCATAAATACTTTGTTCATGAGGTGAATAAAATATGCGGGGGCATTTGTTAGTCCCAACGGCATTACTGTGAACTCATACAGTCCATATATGGAGGTGAAGGCTGTCTTGGGGATATCTTCTGTTGGCACTTTTAATTGATGGTATCCCGACCTTAAGTCAATTTTTGAGAAGACTTTGGCCTGAGCGAGCTGATCAAATAAATCATTTATCCGTGGCATTGGGTATTTGTTCTTGATTGTGACCATGTTAAGTGCTTGATAGTCTATACACAATCTCAGTGTCCCATCCTTTTTCTTGGCAAATAAAATCGATGAACCCCAAGGTGAGGAACTGGCTCGTATGTATCCTTTGTCCAACAATTCTTTTATTTGCTTCTTCAATTCTACCAACTCGGATGGTTCCATTCTGTATGGTTTCTTGTAAATGGGAGCGGTTCCAGGTGCTAGCTCAATGCTGAATTCTATCTCTCGGTCTGGTGGCATGCCTGGTAGTTCTTTGGGAAATACGTCTGGAAATTCACACACTACTGGAACCTTGCTTAACTCAGAAACGTCCACCTTGTTTAACCTCGGTTGCCGAGATATTTGTCTTTCTTTGGCTAAAACCTTTATTGTCTTCCCGTGATGGTGGGTGAGAATTACGGTCCGGTTCAAGCAGTCAATAAAACCTTTGTTGGTGGTTAACCGATCCATCCCTAGGATGACATCTCGTCCTTTATTTTCCAATACAATAAGGTTGGCGTAAAACTTCAATCCTTCAAATTCAATAACCACACCTTGACAGTAACTCTGGGTCACTTGCTTAATCCTAGGGGACTTGACGATCATGGATTTTTCCAAGGGAAGCATCGAAAAATTATTTTGCAAAGCAAATCTCTTCGAAATGAACGAGTGAGAAGCTCCAGAATCAAACAAAACTGTGGCAGGTATTGTGTTGATGGGGAACGTATCGAGTACGATATCCGGGGCATTTTGTGCTTCTTCTTTGGTCACGTGGTTCAGATGACCCTTCCTGTGGTTGTTATTGGGGTTGAAATTGTTTCGCTTGGGCGCTGAATTATTGCCACCGTTGTTCGGCTTTGGGGTTGAGTTCCTTGGCTTGGGGCACTGTTTGGCATAGTGCCCTTCTTCTCCACATGCGTAGCAAGTAACGCATGGGTGATATGTGAACTCCTTGTCCCTTGCATGGAAATTCTTGATTGGGTGTGAATTATTCGTCGTGGGTTTGTGTGTCCCACCTTTCTGAAAATCCGTCTTGCTCCGGTGGTTGCGAGCAAGAGTAGTCTGGTCCCTTTTTCGTTTGCAGAAATCCTCCAAGCTGCGTCGCTCATTTTCCAAGGTAATAGCCTTATCCACCAGTGTTTTGAAATCTGGGAAGGTGTGCACAACCAGCTGGCATCTCAGCGCGGGTGCCAGGCCTTCCAAGTATTTTTCCATCTTCTTGCTTTCAGTCATACGCTCTTCGTTGGCGTAGCGAGACAGCAGAGTAAACTGGCTGTTGTATCCTGACACCGTCATGGTCCTTTGTTTGAGGTCATCAAATTCTCTCTTCTTGATCTTCATAACACTTTTAGGAATGTGTGCCCCACGAAAACCTTCTTTGAATTCCTCCCAGGTTATTTCATTTTCGTTGGGGTGCATGTGTAGGAAATTTTCCCACCATGATGCAGCTGCTCTAGTGATATAGTGTGGTGCATATAATACTTTCTCACGGTCTGAATATTGTGCAATAATTAATTTTCTTTCCATGTATCGAAGCCAGTCGTCGGCCTCAAGAGGTTTGTCAGTATGAGAAAATGTTGGGGGACGCGTCTTCTGTAGCTCAGACAACTTGGATTGTTGCTGATACTGTCCATGGTGATTTCCCATATTGATGACTTGGTTCATCATTTCCTGATGTTGTTGCTGACTCTGTTCATAAAGGCGGCATACTTGGGTAAATGATGTTTCACTGCCCTGTTGACTTGACTGCCCCTGTGTGAAATTTTTGTTTGGTGGTGTGCCATAATTTTCCTTTGGCGGAATTGGCATGGAGCGCGTCCAAGGACGAGACATCTTTCACTCTGGGGATATATTTTGTAAAACTCGTAAGAAAAGAAAATGAGTCACAACAGTCAATAAATTCACAAATACGGAAATTTTAAAAGCTCTAGGATTTTTCAAAAACATAAACGTTTGCGCACGGAGAAGGACTATTACATATCTTACACGCAAGCAGTAATTATACAATACATCACTCAGGATATGCGTACATATTCCTGACATGTTATTTAGGCTAGTGCACTTCTCCCAGTCCCTACATGATGCGCAAACAAGCTACTTCTCACAACCTATGTACATATAAACATATAGCACAAGTCGGTACATCGCATGGCGGCTAAGCGTACTCAGTCGGAGATGGTGAGGATCTCCCTTGGCCTGCCGAGGGTGAGGCGTAGTGAGGCTGGGGTCTCAACTTCCTCCTCGCTAATAGGCTCCAGACGTGAAGTGCTGCGCTGAGCTGATGGAGCGGGCGCCATAGGCAGAGTAACACGAATAGGAGTGGGCGCAATAGGTGGTGCAGAACGAACTGGAGTGGGTGCAATGACTTGGTTGAACTCCTCGGTGGTAGGCAGGCGACGAGCAATGGCGAGAATGGTAGGTGAATGAGATGCCGAGGACGAGATGAAAGTCAGCGGTGGAGCGGTGTGCAGGAGCTCCCTCCTGTTGGCGGCACAGCCATGAACTGAGTCCATGCGGGCAGCTACAAGGTCGTCCACCAGGTTGTTGAAGGATGCCTCCAGAGCTTGGAGGTACTCGACAAGCATCTCAAAAGCCTCGTATCGCTCTCCTCTGGGGCAAGCGAATGACTAGTGACAGGTGTATGGCACGTGGCGTGGAAGGTAGCGGTAGCGACGAGTCTTCATTGAAGGAAGAACATCCCGGAGACGAGCTATCGCCTCACGGGTAGCCATCTACATAGCATGCCTCTCCGTAGGCATGGCTCTCCCCAAGAACCGGAAGCGGCGTAACTCAACACACCCTCCCTTGAATTGCACCGCGGCCTGGTGCATGGTCAGACTGTCGTTGATCTTGTGTGGGTAGAGTGTGAAGACTGGGCGCACTGACGGCCCCATCGCGGCCTGGACGATGAAGGAGAGGAGTTTGACGAACCCCTCAGGCACGTTGGCGAACACCTGTGACTCACAGTCATTGCCAGCCATCTACAAAAGTAGGCAAAAATTCTGAATGGCCAGATCATAAATTTATGCTGACTGTCAGAAAATGACTACATTTGTAAAAATATGAATAAACTCTACTATGCTAATAACCGATTAGCGATCGCACCTAGTGGCTTCCTACAGTCAGCCCGGCTCTGGTACCAAGTTTGTCATGATCGGTTTTTCAATAAAATACTTATTGAGAAATCGATCTTTTGATCCCAGTATAGGAAGAGTTATCCTTACTGGTAGACAAATACTTGAATACAGAAGGCCAGTAGCATCAAATATATTACAGGGTTGAGCTGAGGTTGCTCAACAACATATTACAAACACGCCAATATTGTACATAAGGGCGGTTATGACACAGAGGTGTGGTGACATGCTACTGACTCGAGATAAAAGTGGTGGTGGATAACATGACTCCTAAACTGGCAGCTCATCGAGCGTCGAGGTGAGGCTCGATGAATTTATTTTGGGGTAACGGAAGCGAATATAATACAGTGACCAAATCCAGGATTGCACGAGACTGACTGGGACTCCTCTAGGCTTCGGACTCGCTATCGAACTCTTCATCCATGAGATCGCCTTCATCAACATCTGGCCAAATCAACAAGCCAGGTGAGTACTTTGAAAGTACTCGCAAGACAGTTCGGACATAAGATATAACAAATGCATGCATGAATGCATTATGAGAAAACTAACAATGCTTATTCAAATAATAAATAATTGCACGACATGATAAGTAAAAAGGAAGTCGGGCGGTAGTCCTCCCAAAATCCCAACAAATAACTGAAGACCGATCGGGTGTCTGGAGCGACGCCTCGAAAGGTAAACAAATAAATAATCATGCCGCAGTTGGGCGTCTAAGCGACACCACATAAAGGGCTTATGTTGAAAAGTAAATAACAAGCGTGCCTCAATCGGACGTCTGAGCGACATCACAGAAAGGGCGTATATCAAAAGTACATAACAAGTGTGCCACAGTCGGACGTCTGAGCGACATCGCAGAAAGGACTTATATCAAAAGTAAATAACAAGAGTGCCACAGTCGGACGTCTGAGCGACATCGCAGAAAGGGCTTATATCAAAAGTAAATAACAAGTGTGCCACAATCGGACGTCTGAGCGACATCGCAGAAAGGGCTTATCTCAAAAGTAAATAACAAGTGTGCCACAGTCGGACGTCTGAGCGACATCGCAGAAAGGGCTTATATCAAAAGTAAATAACAAGTGTGCCACAGTCGGACGTCTGAGCGACATCGCAGAAAGGGCTTATATTTCATTTTTCCTATCTGATAGATTCACGAAGATATAATACTCATAGGAAATATTCAACACATAATAATAGACGGGTTAGTCCATCCACGGAATAAACTTTTAACCGGACTTAACACCCATGTGGTTCACCGGAGTTTTGTCACTATGACTGACATTTGACAAGATAAGATGAACACAGTACTTGGACATGTACAAGATGATTCAAAGGATTTTCTTGACTCTGTAGAGTTTGTACTGATTGCCCACAGCCAACGGATTTCCGTAGTCACGAAGGACTAGTTCCGTTTATGGTATTTCGGTAGAAACACATCTAACCAGTACACACCCATTCCACCTCATGATGCCAGGAATCACCCTAGACAACGTCCAAGAAAAACTTTGAGACGGGGATCAAATTTATATACGCGCGCTCTAAGGGGTGCCCCCCTCTCGGTCCCAACTGGAAACACCCATGCCCCCTGACCAGATGACAGGCTTTAATCCATGGCCATGGAACCCTCATCACGGCCTCTCTATTTGGTGTGTACCAGGAAAGCGGTTTGCAACTTACTAAGCCATATCCCTTGCGGAAAACATGTGGTAGTACAAGAAGGGAAACGAATGGGAACGTGACTTGATTCACGTTGATACTGAAGTCAAAAAGTCTGGCCTAAGACTGGCATGCTACAACACTACCATCTTACCCATTCTCATGCCATCACATGGCCATGCAAACTTATATCCAACAACATATGGATTTTCGAAACTCACTTGCCTCATCTTTGCATGAAATATAACATTTATCGAAATGCTCATAAACATGCCATGAAACTACTAAATGCAAACATGCAACAACCACTCATCATATCAAAAGTTCAAACATGCTTGCCTGGTTTGGAGTAGTCGGAGTCTAGCTTGGCGAAGATCGCGGTTCCGTCACCTCCTCCGGTATCTACGGTATAAGAAAATATGTACTCATCGTAAATACCGCGAGTGCACAGAAAAGTGTTCCAAATATTTTTGAAATAAACATGACAAAAAACTAGACAGAAAAATAAAGATGACAGAAAAAGAATCAATCAAAAATCAGTTTTTGTTTAAAAGTTATAATGGTTTTAAGTCCGGGGACTCATTTGTAATGAAACAGAAAGTTTCCAGGGGCCAACTTATAAAAAACAGAAAGGGGTTTGAAAAAGAGAAATCACTGACGAGGGGTCCCACCCGTCAGGTTTGAATTTTCAAAGGGGAGGAACAGAGCTCGTCGGCGCCCGAGAGTTGCGTTGGTCGCCGGCGGCGATCCATGGCGAGTTGGGAGGATCGGAGAGTACCTACGTGCTTAGGGTGTCCTTCCGCGTCGGTGGGTGGTGGTGGTGGTCGTCAGCGAGCACCACGTCAATGGCGGTCCTTGCTCCGCCAGACGGCGGCTCGGGTGGAGTTCGATCTCGTCGGGGAGGGCTGCGGAGGTCAAATTGAAGCCGGGGTTAGGTCACTGGGTTCCCGAGGAGACTACTGACGAGGCGAGGGTGGCCTCACCGGAGTGGATCGAGCTGGTGGCCGAGGCGGATCGGGGCGGCCGGAGTTGGGGGAGGAGACCTCCTCGAGGTCCTCCTAGTGGCTTAGCGGGGTACTGGTGGGGTGCAGTGGTGGTGCGTGCTCGAGAACGAGCTCGAGACTCCATTTTATAGGTGATCCGAGGCGGTGGCCAAGAACGGGGATCTCCGGCGATGGTTACGGCGGCGCAGTGCTTGGTCGGGGAGATTAGGAGGTTGATCATCGACGTGGAGGTCCACGGGCTCCGTTTAGCATCTAACCCAGGCTGGATTGGGCCTGCTGGGTGGTTTCGGCAGAACGGGGCGGCGTGGGCCCGTCGGCGGCAGAGGGCGCGCCCTGTGCTTGCCGGGCCACGGCGACGGTGCTGCGGTGTGTGCTGGCATGCATGAGGCCACGCGGAGGGCTAGGGAGCGTTGGGCGACGCAGAACGGCGTAGCAAGCCGGTGCTGGCTCCGTTGGCCGCCGCGGGTGGCTCTGCCACCGCAGAAGCTGTCGACGTCGGCGATGCTCGCCGCCACCGACACCTGCGTCTGTCCAAGAGGGCGTGCGGTGCTCTGGCCAGAGAGAAGGGGCCGTGCGCAATGCGCCAGGGTGCACGGGTGATCGGTGACAAGTCACTGATGAAAACGACACTGAAGATAACTCTGAACTCTGAATTTTACTGAAAGTGCACAGGAACAGTGCCGGCCAAGTGTTTGATGAAATGATTCGGGCATGAGAAAAATTTATCTGGGGCTGATCTTTGGTGTGGTGGTCTCTCAAAGCACCTGGGGGCTGCCTGAATTTTGGTGGAATATTTGGATAGAGGAAAATATGAATTTCACCAAAAATGATGAATCTGGTCCAAACTTGCAGAGGTTGAAACTTGAAAATTTTGAAAATAGAAAGAGTGGATCTTGATGGGTCCAGGTTGTGGGTGCTAAGGACTATCCAGAAGAGTTGGTTTGAGATCAAAACTCAAAGTAAATCAGGCACTTCCTTTGTAAAGCATCTAGGCTTAGAATAAATGACAGAATTGTTTTGGGGAGAAAAATAAATGGATTAAAATCCAAAAATGGATTGAACTTGTTGGGACAGGATGTTTTGATTGCCCCAAAGTGGAGGGAGGGGTTTTTGGGAGAATTTACCACATGAGGCATGGTAAAAACCAGGGATGGTTCAAAACAAAAGAGTAGCTCCAAAACCCTTAGGGTTTTCTTTTAAAAGAAACTAAAATCCAAGAAATATGTTTGAGATGGGAAACTCAGAAGAATGGTTTTTAATAACGAAATACCAGGGTTGCAGAAGATACAAAAATCAAAGTCCTTGCCAAGGGGAAAAGTTTTGAGAGAGAGAGAGAGGTTTTAGGAAGGACTTAAATGGCCTTTTTCAAACCAAGCAAGGTTTTTGTTGAAGATTAAAAAAATTGGAGTGTCACACCATCCGTGTTGATGCCGACTCGAGGATGCCTCGGATTTGCCGCTTTGTCAGCATGTAATTCGTCAAACTTTTTCCACGCAACACCATCCGATGTGTGTACCATCATCAGATTCTCATCTGCATCTAGTTCAGTTCTTTTGCCTGTTTTGTGCCATGTCATCTGTCTGGCCGTCTCTTCGACCATGAAAATACGTTGAAGTCTTGGTATGATGGCATATACCAAATAACACTAACGGGGATTTTGGTCTCTGTCTTCTCACCCATATCGTTGTCTACCACAACATACCTGGAAGACTTGCAAATGGGACAATAGTTCAAGTCCGCATAGTCAAGCCTAAAAAAGGCACATCCTTTCTCACAGGCATGTATCTTCTCATAGGGCATCTTCAGTGCACGGAGGATTTTGTCCGACTGGTACATGTTTGCAGGCATTACATGGCCTTTGGGTAGAAAGCATCCAAATACTATCATCATTGCATCGTAGCATTCTCTGCCCAAGTTGAACTGAGCCTTCAGAGCCATTACTCGTGAGATGGCATCCAACTGACAAAGCTCAGTGTGCTCGTGGAGCGGACGTTTTGAAGACTCCAACATTTCATTGAAGGCCTTTGCAGATTCCTCCATCTCCTCGTCCGAATCCCGAGCATCATCATAGTCTTGCACCATGTTATCCATCCCGGTACCATGCTCGTCGGTACGATGATGATCCACCTCAGCTCGGTCACGTTGGGCAGACTCACCATGATATGTCCACACCGTATAATCGGGTGTAAAACCACTCTTCTGCATGTGTTTGCCCATTTCAGCATCTGTCCTCTTTTCCCAATTGCCGCACCGGAAACAGGGGCACCAGGTTTTCCTCTGGCCATTTGCAAATGCGGCTTGCACAAACCCCTTGGTTTTTGTGAACCATTCAGCACTCCATTTGTTCTAACCAGTGTGACCGATGTACATCCACGCACGATCACTCATCTTGACTTTCGGAACTACTGGACACACAACAAATATATATATATATATAATTCACCATGTATATATTCATCAGTTGATCTACTTTGTCAATTTTATTACGTCCATGCAACCTACACTCTAATAGGTAATGATAGGTCCTAATCCCACCCGAGTATGTGTAGATTGGGTTCATTTTCCCATGCTATGCTCCGGATCCGACGCAAAATTTCGGCAGCACCTCCCCGGTGTTCTCCTGGTACACGTCTCTGCAATAAACAGAGAGGATGTGTACCCGGAGAACAACAGGGGAGGCACTGACAAAATTTATGCGTCGAATCCGGAGCAAAGCATATGGGAAAACGAACCCAATCTACACATACTCGGGCTGTCCATGGATAGCATTGGACAATTCGAAAGAATCGCGGTTATAAATATTCAAATGCATGCATATTTATAACTATAATGCTTTCGAACGGGGGACACATATTGGTTATGCATACTGATGATTCAAGACACATATATAGCTAGCTATCAAGTTTCATCGGCACGAACACCGGAACAGAGCAAATAATTAAGGGGAGGAGGACATGTCATTTGTGCTCACCCATGAACGAAGGGGCAGAGCTCGTCAAATGCACGGTGAGGTCATCGAACACCAAACCTCACAGCGATGAAACAACTGCACATTTAAATCTACCCGATCAACACAACTGTATATGATGTTTTTCATAACAAAATCGAAAAATATATGACCTAACTCATAATTCACAAATATATGACCCCGTCGGCTTCTGGAAGGCCAAAGAGCACCTTTTCGGGAGGTTTCGGGGGTCGGGGTGTCGTGTCGGTGTCGGGGTGCCGTGTCGGGGTGCCGTGTTGGGGTCGGGGTGCTGTTTCGGGGTC